>NC_059345.1:47190547-47560547 GCF_019703515.2 Myxocyprinus asiaticus
GCTGCCTCTCTCTCTTGACCCATTGCAGTTTGCTTACCGCAACAAACGCTCCACTGATGATGCCATTGCATCTACACTACACACTGCTCTCTCCCACCTGGAAAAAAAGAACACTTATGTGAGAATGCTGTTTGTAGACTACAGCTCAGCATTCAACACCATAGTGCCCTCCAAGCTAGATGAGAAACTCCGGGCTCTGGCCTTAAACAGCTCGCTGTGCAGCTGGATCCTGGACTTCCTGTCAAGCAGATGCCAGGTGGTTAGAATGGGCAGCAACATCTCCTCATCACTGACCCTCAACACTGGAGCCCCACAGGGCTGTGTTCTCAGCCCACTCTTGTATTCCTTGTACACACATGACTGTGTGGCAACACATATCTCCAATGCCATCATTAAGTTTCCTGATGACACGACGGTGGTAGGTCTGATCACTGACAATGATGAAACAGCCTACAGAGAGGAGGTGCACACTCTGACACACTAGTGTCAGGAGCACAACCTCTCCCTCAACGTCAGTAAGACAAAGGAGCTTGTGGTGGACTTCAGAAGAAAAGAAAGAGAACACAGTCCCATCACCATCAATGCAGCACCAGTGGAGAGAGTCAGCAGCTTCAAGTTCCTGGGTGTCTACATCACTGAGGAACTCACATGGTCCATCCACACTGAAGTCGTTGTGAAGAAGGCTCATCAGTGCCTCTTCTTCCTGAGACGGCTGAGGAAGTTTGGAATGAACCGCCACATCCTCACATGGTTCTACACCTGCACTGTAGAGAGCATCCTGACTGGCTGCATCTCCACCTGGTACGGCGATAGCACAGTCCACAACCGCAAAGCACTGCGAAGGGTGGTGCGAACTGCCAGACACATCATCGGAGGTGAGCTTCCCTCCCTCCAGGAAATATATACAAGGAGGTGTGTGAAAAAAGCTCGGAGGATCATCAGAGACTCCAGCCACCCGAGCCATGGGCTGTTCTCACTGCTACCATCAGGCAGGCGATATCGCAACATCAGGACCCACACCAGCCGACTCCATGATAGCTTCTTCCCCCAAGCAATCAGACTTTTGAACTCTTGATCTCCCACGATCAAAATACATCAGCACTGCACTTTATTACTCTTATATCTCACACCGGACTGTCATAAATTATATTATTATTATATATATTCTCTCTTAACAACTTACTATCAACCAACAGCCTGAATGTCAATACAGTACAATACAGCCTACTGTACATTCTGTATATACTACTATATATACTTTTTTTTTTATTGAATAATGTGTATCTATATTGTGCGTATTGTATACTGTACAGTGTATGTTATTATTTGTATATTGTTGTGTGCAATTATGTGTATATTAGACTTTAAATTGTGTTGTGTTAATTTGATGTTATTGTAAATTGGTATATGTCTCATCACTGTCACGACTGCTATATTGATCGGAACTGCACCCAAGAATTTCACACACCATTGCACTTGTATATATGGCTGTGTGACAATAAATGTGATTTGATTTGATTTGAATTGGGCAGATTCATCATTGTGAAGGATGCATGAATCAAGCCGTGTACAGGGTTCGTACAGAGTCTTGAAAGTTTGGAAAATGCTTGATTTTCACAGTTAGGGTTTCAAGGTTGGAAATATGCTTGAATTTTGAATATATTCCTTGAAAATGCTTGATTTTTTCCTTAGATTGTTGAAAGTTATAAAAGATCAAAAATGATTGTGAATTTGAAATAGATGTAATACAGTCTTTATGCCTGTGGTGTCTCGTGAGCGTGGGAGTGCATCTTGCTTTGATGTCGCGCACACACGCGAGTCCTGCACATCTCCACTGTGGCATATTGGTGTCAAAGAAATTATTATACCTGCATCTATTGCTTCCATCAACATCCCTGAGTGCCGTTTCAATGACAACTGTCTGGAAGAGGAGACATAAAATATATCTGTGCGGAGAAGTGATCAACAACAAGGAAATCATACTTCTAAGTGTGCCATAAAAAAAAAAAAAGATGTCAATGGATTTTTGCACTTAGCACTAAGACATCCTAAAGGTACAAGCTGAGACAAAGATTTTGTTAAAACTTGAATTTACTTTGGAATAATTTACAATCAATATGTGGTATCACATGGATACTTAAAAAGATGGGCAGAAAGTCAAATTAGGCTACATAATAAATTAAATATGTTAAATGTAGTGCTGTACAGTTAATCAAAATAAAATCGTAATCGTGTTATGAACCAGTGCGATTCATTAAACCCCAAAAAGGCAGCAATTTCATTAAATAAATGTACTTATAGTCTGGATTAACATGGTCCAGCACGGCCACTGTGTTTTCAATTGTCTCAGTGGCTCGCAAACAGCAAACAGCCCACACAAACGCAGTCCATCTCGGGAGTGTTCTGAGTTTGGTTCGCTATTAGTGCACGGCGCTTTTTTCTTAAAACGTGCACTGAAAATGCAAAGTGCTTGAAATCAATTTATTTAAATGTAATTCAAAATATTCTTGTAATAACGTGACACTGGGGCACAGAAGAGGAGGAGGTGGGATCACCATGTTGTAAATGATGAGCATGTTTTTTTTTTTTTTTGTTTTGTTTTTTTTTTTAAAAGAAACTATTCAAGAAATACAAATGTCTTCAGTTTACCATAAATAAATAAATAAATAAATAAAAAGGCTTTAGGGTTTAATAGGACCAATGCTGTGTGAATGTAATGAAATTATGACAGAAATATTACCATTGTACTAAAATAAAAAGTTTATCACTGACGTCCCTGTATGAAGTTTTACATTAAATTATTTAATATAATTTGTAGGTAAATATTGTTGTTTATTCATCGGCTATGTATTTATATGTTGGTAAATTTACCGTTTTTAATATGATTAACACAAATTTATATGTGTGATGAATATTATTCTTCCATGAACTCATTAAGTGGAAAACATGACTTGCAGAAATCCTGTTTGATAAGCAGTGTTGCATGTTCTAAGGCCTTGTTGAATGTGTGCCCCAGCCTAGCTGTACAATTATCATATTTTAGCTGTCAGAACAGCTGAAATCATCCATAATATTCATAATTACATCATATTCTTCAAATCAGTCTGATAATTGCAGTCACATTGTAAACTGGTGTGGGGGGAACAATCCCATCACACTAAATGTATTTCTGCTGCAGATGTGCATGTTTAGAGGTGAAATTCCACATGCATCTCATCTTGTCACTGAATAGCTTGTATTTTTCAAAGCAGTTTTATTTTAGCCTTTATTCAGATGCTGGGGACAAAATATCAGTTGTAGAATTTTTGCTTTTATTTTAAGCAAATCAATCAATAACTACACTTTCTTTAAAAAATTGCATAATCTATTTGATATTTCTTTTCATTGTCCACAAGGAATTGAATAAGTAACTACAGTAACCAGGATTTGTTTTTCCCCATGGTAATTCATGCGCTATAGATAACTGGTTGGAGACTTTGGTTGTAATCATATTAAGGATTCCAATCTTAGCTGTCTGTGGGTTTAAAGGAATTCTTGAAACTTTGATTTTTATGATTCTATGTCATGATACAAGTAATGTAATATCACACTAAGTGGGTAGGAAAGCTTGACAGTGTCAGCAACACTATAAAGTGCAGCAGGGCTTTTAGCTGAGGGTCCATTACACAACACGGAGAATGTAGCATTTTAATAACAAGCTCCTCCTCATTTTCTCTTGGAATGTAAATTGATTTAAACCTGAGGCGTGCTCTCCCTGTTGACATTTTATTCTGTCCCCACGATATACTATATATCGCCATACCACCCAGCCCTAGATTGGGCAATGTTTGAAATCACAGAGGATGCTTTCTATCCTTGCATTTTTGTCAAGTAACATTTAGATCTGGAAAAAATTTAAAGCTTCAAGGTGCTTGAAAAAGATGATTAAGGTACCTTGAGAATGCTTGTAAAGTGCTTGAATTTCATTCTTAAAAAGCTGAAAGAACCCTGCACGTACAAAGTCACCCAACAGCAATGCGAAAGACTGGTAGAGAGCATGCCAAGACGTATGAAAGCTGTGATTGAAAATCAGGGTTATTCTACCAAATATTGATTTGTTATTTTGACCTGTTGTCATTTTCTGCAAATAAATGCTCTAAATTACAATGATCTGCTACTTTATAGAATAACACAAACATTTTCATTTTACTCAAACACATACCTATAAATAGTAAATCCCAACAAACTGATAATTTTCCAGAGCTTTATATAGCATTTCCAACTTCCACTTCTAGTTTTTCCCACTGAGAAATCAAGACAATTCTTTTCACTTTTGACTGGATCACTCTTGACTAGTATGAAATGCCTATCCACATGTAATATGAACTTTGTGTCATTTTGAGGTGGCTTGATGAGCAGTTAATTTCTGCATTGAATTGTGAATGACTTCATGAGTTAATGATTTATGAATAAATGATCCCTCAACTGTTATGGTGACATTTATGAAATTTTTGTTAGATGGCCAATGGCTCAATGGACCTTTTCCTTCTAAAATACTGTAACGTGCCTCTCCTTATGTCATTTGTTTAGATCCAATTCAAAATGCTGTTTTAAATCCCTATCAACATAAGAGACAGATTTTGAATTCCTATTTGTGATATCGCTCAGGAAGTCATATGGATAGGCACAGAATAACTCTCCAGGCATCTTTATTTAGTCACACGGATCCCTGATCCATGTCTCTATGGTAAATATGTCACCATATATGTCAGAACTGTTGGAGAATACTGTTTCCATGTTTAATTCATTAGTCATCTAACAAGAAATTGTATATAACTACAGTACTTTTCATCTCTCCTTTGAAGAGTTTCCCAAAAGGCTCAGTATGATCTTCTTCAGGAACCCTAAACACTTTGAAAACAGACCGCAATGATTATCCACTCTTTGACATTCAACTCACCTGGCTGTTAAGTTTGAAAAAATAAATAAATAGATGATCAAAACCTGTTCTTGAAAGGGAGAAGGTGTTGAATAAATTCCTGACACAAGACTGCAGTTTGGTCTGTTATTGAACTCCATAGGCTTTTAGACTTTTCCCCTAGTATTTCAGATCAGACATGCTGGTGTGATCTATGACTGATGTGAGTCTAAACTGTGCTAAGAGGAATATGATTGAACTTATTAGCTCTCAAGTCATTTGTTGTTATGAATCCCTTATATGACTCGAGTGTAATAAAAGGCATTACTAAAGGTATTACTACCCATCTCTCTCTCTGAATTTGATTGTGCTTAGAGTTGTTTCCTTATTGTGATTTTTCTCAAATTTTTGAGCTCAACTGTTGAGTTGAAACTACTATCTATCAATAAATGAATCAGTCCAGAAACCTGACAATTGTTAAACTCAAACATTTGCTTCACTCTACAACATACTGTCAGTTCTATAGGTAATCATGACACATTTGAAGTCCCTACATCATTTGGAACTGAATATACAGTACAGGTGCATCTCAATAAATTAGAATGTCGTGGAAAAGTTCATTTATTTCAGTAATTCAACTCAAATTGTGAAACTCGTGTATTAAAGAAATTCAATGCACACAGACTGAAGTAGTTTAAGTCGTTGGTTCTTTTAATTGTGATGATTTTGGCTCACATTTAACAAAAACCCACCAATTCACTATCTCAAAAAATTAGAATATATCATAAGACCAATAAAAAAAACATTTTTAGTGAATTGTTGGCCTTCTGGAAAGTATGTTCATTTACTGTATATGTACTCAATACTTGGTAGGGGCTCCTTTTGCTTTAATTACTGCCTCAATTCGGCGTGGCATGGAGGTGATCAGTTTGTGGCACTGCTGAGGTGGTATGGAAGCCCAGGTTTCTTTGACAGTGGCCTTCAGCTCATCTGCATTTTTTGGTCTCTTGTTTCTCATTTTCCTCTTGACAATACCCCATAGATTTTCTATGGGGTTCAGGTCTGGTGAGTTTGCTGGCCAGTCAAGCACACCAACACCATGGTCATTTAACCAACTTTTGGTGCTTTTGGCAGTGTGGGCAGGTGCCAAATCCTGCTGGAAAATGAAATCAGCATCTTTAAAAAGCTGGTCAGCAGAAGGAAGCATGAAGTGCTCCAAAATTTCTTGGTAAAAGGGTGCAGTGACTTTGGTTTTCAAAAAACACAATGAACCAACACCAGCAGATGACATTGCACCCCAAATCATCACAGACTGTGGAAACTTAACACTGGACTTCAAGCAACTTGGGCTATGAGCTTCTCCACCCTTCCTCCAGACTCTAGGACCTTATGAAATACAAAACTTGCTCTCATCTGAAAAGAAGACTTTGGACCACTGGGCAGCAGTCCAGTTCTTCTTCTCCTTAGCCCAGGTAAGACGCCTCTGACGTTGTATGTGGTTCAGGAGTGGCTTAACAAGGGGAATACGACAACTGTAGCCAAATTCCTTGACACGTCTGTGTGTGGTGGCTCTTGATGCCTTGACCCCAGCCTCAGTCCATTCCTTGTGAAGTTCACCCAAATTCTTGAATAGATTTTGCTTGGCAATCATAAGGCTGCGGTTCTCTCGGTTGGTTGTGCATCTTTTTCTTCCACACTTTTTCCTTCCACTCAGCTTTCTGTTAACATGCTTGGATACAGCACTCTGTGAACAGCCAGCTTCTTTGGCAATGAATGTTTGTGGCTTACCCTCCTTGTGAATGGTGTCAATGATTGTCTTCTGGACAACTGTCAGATCAGCAGTTTTCCCCATGATTGTGTAGCCTAGTGAACCAAACTGAGAGACCATTTTGAAGGCTCAGGAAACCTTTGCAGGTGTTTTGAGTTGATTAGCTGATTGGCATGTCACCATATTCTAATTTGTTGAGATAGTGAATTGGTGGTTTTTTGTTAAATGTGAGCCAGAATCATCACAATTAAAAGAACCAAAGACTTAAACTACTTCAGTCTGTGTGCATTGAATTTATTTAATACACGAGTTTCACAATTTGAGTTGAATTACTGAAATAAATGAACTTTTCCACGACATTCTAATTTATTGAGATGCACCTGTTTGTGTTACTAGCATATTTACACCATTTTATATATATATATATATATATATATATATATATATATATATATATATATATATATATATATATTTATTTATTTTATTTATTTATTTTATTTATTGTTTTTGTTTTTCAGATTCTCAATCTCTCAACCAAAATACTTTCAACTCCAATTCATAAGGACACAGACAACCAATCCGACTGTAGCATAATTATGAATATATGAAATAGCATGATATCCAGATGGTCAAAACTTTGACAAAAGTGTTGCTACAAGGCAAAAATATTATTTCTTTAAACAAACACATTAGCTTCAGAATGCATCCAGCACTGATGTAATGCACATCAATTCTTCCAGAAATCTTCTAAAAGTGCCTTTGGACTCAGGCAGTGTCATAACAAGGTGAGGGAGCCATTTTTTCATAGCTTTGTGCACAGATCCAAACAACGTTTTTAACCCTTGGAGAGGAATTTTAATAGATGTAGAAAAGTAGTTAATGGATTGTCCTCTAAGCATAGCTGTCAGGGAGTTTGCCTTCTCTCCCATGCTCAGGCCTCTGAGCTAACATCAATGTCATGTTATCTCTGCCAGACAAACTTACTGCAAGGCTACTCTCCAACTCCCAGGTACCTTCTTACAGCCAGTGCAAGCCAAGGTGAAAAATAAGGTAGAAAGACCTTGCAAGGATTGAAAAGTCCAAAAAAATTTTTGTGATTGAGTGAGAACTGTAAAAGGATTAGCTCATTACAGCAATTCAATCTGCAGAATGTTTTCTGAAATTGTTTTGTTGTCTTGCTCTCAAGATATGAACAGTTGCTTAGTTGTGAGATAAATACTTGCTTAATGATTAATTTAATCAGATTACCTATGGAATTAAATAATGTGGCACTCAAGATATTGTTTTGTCTAACATTTACAGCATATGTTTCACTGGTGTCAGGAGGTAGGTGGCTGCATTATTTTGTGAATAGGGCACATTTGTCTGACAAGAGTGCAATTGTAATTAAAGAGAAACGAATCTTAGTAAAGATAAAGATACATTTTAAAAATAGTTAGATTTCGTTTAAACATAAGACATCTACTGAAAAACAAACCACACTGATGGCAATTACTACAACTATAACTAATCTTGAAATACATAAGTCCCAAATTATGAGTTAAAGGCAATGACAGCAGATCACCTACATAGAAACCTGTTGGTTACCTTGAATGACTCCACACCTGGAGGTACTGACTTTGGCACCTTTGACCAATATATAGAGACATAGTCTGTGTCTGAATATCCATACTTCCCAACTATATAGTATGCCAAAAACAGTATGCCAATGGAATAGTTTGTCTGAATTCTCAGTATTCATAAAAGAGTAACCGTGAAATAACCTACTACATCCAGTGGGATTCTGAAGTGTGCATCCACTGGAATCTAGAATGTGTATCTCATAATGCTTTGGGAGCTGAACTTTTAGTCGGGCGGCTCTTTTCAACTGTAAATGCTATATATACACTAAGAAAGTTGATGTTAAATTGTGCTTATTTAACAAAATCTGTGGAAATTATTTTTGCGGTTGTCATTAATACATCATATATTTGAGTCATGGGACAATGCCAACGTTCCCGGCTGAAGTACATTATGTCCGTGAATGTATTAATACTACTCACCTACACACATACAAGAAGTGCATTCTTCATCAGATGCAGTACCTACACTGACAGTATGCATTTTTGGACACAGCAAAAGGGATTCACTAAAGTGAGGCAGGTTATTGCAAATTGGATGATACTGTATAAGAATATGTTTGGTAGTGGTAATGGTAGGCTGCTCATGTTACATGACAACATAAATGCTAAATTTCAACATGCTCATATCTTACCTTTTTACCTTGATGGGCTATTGTGTGAAACTTACTGTATCTTGATTTGTGGTGTGTGCTATTCAAGGTACAGCATTATTACACAAGGTTTCCATTGTTATTGTCATGAGTCAATGAGGTAACAACTGAGTTATATATAAGTTGTACTTTTTGACATTTTAGCATTACAGTTTACATTATTGTGTTCCAGTAAGATTTAATACACATCTTGACTAAACCCAGTAGTCACAATTCACTTTCATTGTATGTGTGTATATATATATATATATATATATAATATATATAGATAAAATTGAAGTGAAATTGTTTTCAGCAACGAGCAACAATGAGCAGAAAACGAGAGAAAAAGAGAGAGTTGAGGGACTAGAGACAGAGAGCACAGAAGAGCTTAGTGAAGCCCCAGGGGCAGCAGAAGTAAAAATAGCCCTGACAGGTTCCTGCTTCACTGGCTCAGGTTTGTCAGGGGCTTTGCAAGGCCCTCCATCCTGCATCCTGCATCCCCTCCGGATACTGGACATGGATGGAGGTGGAAAGGGGGACCAGAGCAGGAGGCTGGGGATTGGGTTTTATGCTCTGAGAAAGTTTTTCCCCAGGGGAACAGTTCTTAGTCCAGTAAGGTAAAGCAAAACTTCTTTCATTCACCTTGCCTCTTTTTCACCAATGAATGGAGGTGCCCCATTTATGACTCAATTTAGTTTTCTTTTTTTTTTTTTTTTTTTTTTTCACAAAAAGTCACAGTAATAATGTTGTGTTTTTTTTATTTGTTTTTTGACCGTTGTCCATCTGTCCGATCCCTAGAATTAAACTAGCCATTTTTTACATAGGACTTTAAAACTCTTATGCAAACACTCCCTTATCATATGAAATCAGGTAAGAACCAGCTGTGGGTTTGCTGTAGAGTCTAATACAGTCTCAATTACGGCCTCTTGACAAATCCTGCATTACATTGTGAAAGGTTCATATGCAGTGTGTATATGTGTGTGTGTGTGTGTGTGTGTATATATATATATATATATATATAACACACACACACACACACACACACACATTTCATCTATAGCATATTTAAAGGGGAACACAGTGTTTAAAAAACAACTTTAAATATTAATACATGTTCATGTTTCTTTGTCAATGTGTAGATGCGCATTATTCATTGCTAAAGCTGAAAATGCATTCTGCAACAACACAAAACACCCTCAGGAAGCAGAGGAATTATTAGGAATTTGAAAGTAATGCGTTTTGTAATAATGTGAATAAAATGAACATGAAAGTATACAGTATATACTTGATGCCTAATTTGTTCCTGAACTCAAATTGTCCCCGACTGTGTTCAATTCCCCACTGCTACTCAGTGGAGTTTCCTGTAGGTGCTGTATCAAATATAACATCACTCTTTATGTTTGCAAATAGCACTGTCCAAGTTCTTCAGTTATGCTACACATAAGATATAGAACAAGTACAATTTCTTGTTTCAGTTTAAATGCTGTGCTATACTAGATATCCCCATTTCTCAAATATATTATCTGTCAGTGGTACAAACACAAGAGGTAAAGGACACTGCATTCCAAGTCCTTGTCAAATGAATTGAACTGCATTGGAGCATTTGCACAGCTGGTTCCACCCCCCAACTTTGACAGGGTATTCTCCTGGAGAAAGACTCTATATAAAGTATTAATGAAGTATGTCACCCAGACCCGGGGAGGAAGGTGGGTCGGTGGCTTTCATACAGTGCACGCAGTGAGAAAATACATCCAGAGCATTCTGCATGCAACCCTTATCATTACCCTTTTATCCTGGGTGGAACAACCTTTTTCCACCTCCTTTTTCTCCTTTTTCCTCTTATATTCATCAGTCTGTTCTGTCTCCACACACCTGCCCCCATGGTGTTGACTCACCCTGGGAGGGAGGCCCAGACCATGTGAGCTCTTTAAAAAGTAATGAGCTAATAACAGCGGATGAATAGAATGGCTGCAGGCACAGAAAGCACCACATGGCATGGTGAGACAAAAATGACAATGATGTGAATAGCGAAGGAAGAGGACAAGAGACTAGGAGACTATCACTCTTTCTCTGCCAGTCTCCCTTTCTCTACCTCTCTGTAGGGCAAAGTGCATAGTGGTCTGAGCAGATCTATTGTAATGTGCATTTAATGCCTGTTTCTGCTGGCATGCCCACTCAATCTTCTATAGAACTTATTATAGGTTTCCTGCCTATAAAAGAGTTGTTTGGTGAAATTGCAACATGTTTGTACATTCATAGTACATTTGGCATTATTTCTCACATATGTAAAGTGCCTATCAAGTGTCATTCGAAAAATGTTCTGCTGATGGCCTACCATGTGGCACACTTGACCGTGCACCAAAAATCCTTTTTGTGCTAATTGAGGCAATTTTACTTCTCAGTATTTCTCATAACATGTGCTTTCATTATGTTGTTTTGCTTTTTCTCCTATCATTTTTGTGCCTCACCAAAGTGAGAAGGTGAGGAAAGGACATTTTCAGGTCAACTTTCTTTGTGTAGTTTTCCAAAGGACACACAACCATCCACTGTTGACTAGGCTTTTGTTCTATGTATACATTCAGGATTCTTTAATTTTGTCAGAAATTATACAAGCAGCCATAAGAACCTGACAGTGTTCCACCCATACAAATCACACAATACACATAGATGCTTAGAAACCAATCAGATTGCCAAATGTTACCATCTCATACGGTATGACCTGCTGTCAAATTAAAGGTTAAAGTAAAAAAGAAAGGTACCCTCAGTTATTTGCCACTGTTCCTGGAATGATGACACATTTGACAGCAGACATTTAAAGACCTGAGTCCTTTTATCTGGCTCAAATCCTTTTTTGTTTTTTCTTTTTTTTTTTTTTTTTTTTTTTCATTTATAAAACATGTGGTGAATGTCAAATTACATTAATCTTGTATGATGTTCTTTTCAGGTCTGGAATCTGACACTGTAGTTCTCTTGACGATACTCTAAGAAGGGAGGGTCCATTTAAGATAGAACAAAGACTTTAATTCACATCATAGATTGGTTCCAGTGGTACAGTCTGTGTGTGTGATTTGTCCTCCTCAGAATCCCTATTAAGTGCTTTAAGTGGAGCAGCAGTACCCACATTGACCCAGAGCTCAGACCTGACCAGACCTGATGTTGCCTAATAAAGAAATCAAATGCTTTCCACTGCTCAGCTTTTTATAAATGGATGACTAGGCCCACAATGAGATGGCATAGAGAGTTCTGTGAGATAACAGTGCTATTACCAGCTGTCTGCCTGTTGGACTGACCTTTAAGGTTTATATGACCATTTAGTTTTGACAGGCCCTGTTTACATCTGATTATCATGAGATTGCTCTCTTTCTACCTGTATTTTCATGTGAATTTTGGATGCCAACCAATTCATATTGTAATTAAAATATGTATCTGCTGATGAGAGGGGGTTTTTGTCCTTTGTGAAAATATGTGTTTGTCAATAATGTCCATTTGTGGTTTTAAATTGCTCGGTAACATCTAATTAATTTTTCACTATTGAGAGAGGAGAATTAATCAAACTGTGATTAAATTGTTTGAGCTGCTTAATTAAAAAAAGACTTTCAAAACATCTATGATGTTTTAACAATCAAAAGAAAACTTTCTTAGAAGACAAAGTGTGATGTGCCGTGTTCCACATCTTTTTAAATCACTAATGTGAGAAATTGTATTTCCTTTTATCTTCTTTCATTTCCTCTCTTCTTATGATTGTATTATGTGTTCCATGCACCAAAAGAAAATAAAACTGTACTTGAAAACTGGGATCAAAGTTAATCAGAATCAAATATTTAATGGGAGATTTCAGCTTCCTTATTTGTTTGCACTTTCTCTTTGAACGTCTTCTCGTCTAATTCCGTCAACATCAGTCTGCCAGTTCATCTGAGCAATGTGAACCCCTCAAAGCATCATACTGGAGCTGTCCCCTACAGTAATTTATTTTTAATTTTATTTATTTATTTATTTTTTTAAATACCAGAGCCCAGATACATGGATCGAGATTTAGAAGGGACAATAAGCAAATTGTTTTGTGCAAATTTTGAAAGACTCCCAGTGGAATTTCTTCTTTTTCTCACCAGGGACACCACAACAAATGGCCTTGAATTGTTTATAGCAGCATACAGTCTGTTTTCTTGCTTTAAATGGGAGGTACTAAGGAAGCCTGGCTTTGCTAATCTTCTGTGTTTGTACCATTTTTCAAAAAACTTCTGATTCTAATGTTCACCATCTGATATGAGTCAGACTTGGCCTGTTTTTTGTAGTGTTTCTTTAACAGTTTGGCACTCATGCAATGTGTCATATTTGACATTTATCTAACAATACATTTTGCCTCAGCTATTGAACCACATCAGAGGTAAAATACAAGTACAATGACAAAAACAGAGAAGAAAATGAAGAACAAGATGAAAAGGGGGAGAAAGTATGTGGGTGCATGTGTGACAGAGAGAGAGAGAGAGAGAGAGAGAGAAAGATGAAGGGTTGTAAATGTGCTTGATGTAAAACAAAACTTTCAAGTTTGTAAATTCAAGTTTCTAAGCTCTATTCACTCAGACAGCTATTTATGCAACAAGCGACCATGGAAATGAGCTGCATAGACAATTTGTGTCCATATTTAAGCAAATAGACAAACAGAGAGAGCAAGGAAAGGCCAAGCAAGCTCTCGCAGTTTTAAATTTCACTATTCTGAGAGCTACTCATCTTGAAAAGGTAATCCAGTAAATTGAACAAAGGCACTTTGGCCACACATCGATGAATATGATGCAAATGAATGCCTCACAAAGGCCATAACAAAAATGGCCTGCATAAAGTTTTCCAATTTCGCCTGCCTAAGAAGGCCAGCAATGGGTCTGTTAGCAAACCTATCTACACTCATCCTGATTGATAGGAGAAAAAGCAGTAAAGCATTTGCAATGCGTATTCAAGTTGATTTGGCTACAAATACACTATGCAGTATACCCACAATATGTACTGTACATCGGTACATCAATAGCCTATATAGGTAGTAATTTAATGTATATCAGTACCTGTAGTTTATTAAAGCTCACAAATCTGAGAGCATATGTGCACAAATGAAAAAACAAAAAAACACAGTAGTCTGAAATCTAGCCACACCAATAAAAACAAATGGAGCTGACAAGAGTCACAACATTTCTGGTTCTTGACATTGTGACAAATTATTGTGTTGTATTATTGGAAATGCACTAATCTACTTTAAAAAGTAATGAAGTGTAGGTGGATGTTTTGGACAGGACATGAAAAAGGTTGTTATGAAATACCTTTTAGCTTTTAATGTTTGCCTTTGTTTCTAATATAAGAAATTGGTATATACAGTAAGGCTAATGGTACAAGACTAATTGGATTAGTACTTGAAATGTGTCCTGACTCAAACACCTTTAAGGCAATACAATTTGGGAACAAGATCAGGGTGATCATTAACCTAAGTGCAGTCCTATAAGGAGGCCTATCAAGTCTTACAACAAAGCTACATAGGGAAGGCCAGAACATGCTGTTATTTCTGGAGTAGCTCAGGTGTTTCAATATGTGTAGCAGTAGGCTGTTAAAAATGTTCTACTAATGTGTGGTTACCAGCTTTTTTTCTCTGAAGTGGTCTGCTGGGAGAATAACATTAGCTCAGAGGTTCTTAGTGCCTGAACAAACTGATCAGGAATGCCTGCTCCATTATCAGACTCACTCTGGACAGGCTGTAGGTAGTGGCAGAAAGGAGGATAGTGAGGCTAAGGATCAATGAAAAATTCCGCACATCCTTTCAACAAAGAGATCTACGTATTGGACCACTATTAGCTACTGTCCTATCCCATCATTGTGTTCTATGTTGCCTGCCTGGAATATTTTTTTTGTCTATAATAACTAAAAGCTTTACATGCATATGTAGACTGACCTGGTCTTAAAAAGACAACAAATGTGGAATAGAGGTTACAGTTTCGTCTTGTGCCAAGCAAGCGCTCAAAGCAAACAACAACCTATGGAGAGTAATTTTAGCACACAGTTTTCCTGTAGTTATATTGCATTCCAAGTGAAATAAGTATGCCACAAACGGCATATATGCCCTACAGTGTGGTGAGCTGTATAATTACTTCAAGTTTAAGCCAGTTTCACAGAGCTGAGAAAACGTATTACACAGAAATGGTTGCTTGTCGCTCTGCTCATTAGATCTTATTTAGTTCTCAGAAACTGCATCTACCAAAGAGTGAATTACATAAATGTATCCAATACTCCAGTGATTTTCCCACTTTTCTCTTAAAAAAAAAAAAAAAAACAAAAAAAAAAAATGTGTGTATGTATGTGTATATATATATATATATATATATATATATATATATATATATATATATATATGTTTATCTCTCCAAAAAGTACTGGTTTGTTGTAAGTTTCTCAGTTTAGAGATGATGTTGCTTGATTTGCTGTTATATGATACAATACAAGTGGGTGCAACAACTGTTCTGTGTGGCAGATTTTTGATTTGTGTTTTCTGTGCTATCAAGTTCCCAGTTGAGATGACTGAAATAAGAACAGTACAAGAACTGAAAGTTTGGACAACTTTGAAAACTATGTTGAGCAATCTGAAAGCTCTCATCTCCTTTTCATCAGTCATCATGTTAGACGATTTATAATGCAATTTTATATTGCAGAGATAGATATTCTGACTACAAATTTAGAAAGGGAAAAACAGAAAGGGACATGGTACAGTACGATTGAACGGTGCCTTTACCCTCCCTTGAATGAAGTTCTGTTGTCAGGGCAACAGCTAGCTCTGATTTCTCATGAAGTTCTTTGCACTTGTTTTCTTTGTTAGATCTCTCCCCACACAATTGACCCTATGCTAAGTCCTGCCTGAAAAGTGTTTTTGACCAATCCTATCTTAGCAACTGTTGCCATCTGCCATTTTTATGGCAAGCGTTTGCTTTTTTCCAGCATAAGTCTACAGAACTAATGAGTGTTTGAGTAATTTTAAGCATAATTTTAAAGAAATTATCCCAGAAATCTAAAAAAACTTTGTTGCCGGGTCACTAGTAGTAGTAACATGAGGTACATTGACAGGATACACATAGTGTTTTTTTTTTTCTTTCATTTCTTTAAAAAAATCTTGATAACAGCATGCTATGGATTAAACTGTGTCAGCCCTCATACCCAAATGAACATGTATAACATCAGCAAGGACAGCTACATTTGCTCCAAGGTAAATTAAAGCTAATAACTTAACGTTAATTAATTTATTTATTAATTCAGGTCTCAGTAAATGCAATAGTAAATAAAGAGTTCACATCATCATAGTGAGTGTGTTATGAGACGTTACGAGCAGTTCTGTTCACTTACACTAATGCTATCAGGTGTGTAATCTCCATCACATGATGCTTTTCTCTTTTCAAATGACTGTCATAATCGTTTTCTCAATTCTGATTCACAGTCTCACAGTTTCAATCAAATTACTATGTAATTTATACATACATACATTTATACATTCTTTAACCAAAAACATCAGATAAACATGCTTTACAATGTCACTCTTCATTCCAGCACACTTAAGTATATGATTAATTCCGTTATATTTTGCAAAAAAAAAAAAAAATCTCCCATGTATACCCAGGGTTGGGAGGGTTACTTTTGAAATGTATTCCACTACAGATTACAGAATACATGCTGTAAAATGTAATTTGTAACATGTTCCGTTAAATTACTCAAGGTCAGTAACAGATTCTAAATACTTTGGATTACTTCTTCAGCACTGGTAGATTTTTTCACTTGTTTTGACTACAAAAAATCTGCCAGTACAGTAAGACAAAATAAACATGCTAAAAATACACTCTCTGAAAAACCTAAATATCTTATGCAGTGTTGTTTCTAAAACAAGATAAATCAAACTGATCTTTTAAATATTTTTAACGGAAAACAATACAAAATGTATTATCAAGAATATGATTTTTGCCCTCATATCAAAGGTCTTACTAGAAAAAAAGAAATTATGATCCAACGTGAATTTTCTTGATAAAAAATATGATCGTGCCTGATAACGTGCATGTAAAATGGCTAGAAATAGCATTTTAGCTTAGCGTAAAGCTGACAATTTACACAAGGTTATTTCGATTTCTTCTACTCCAAACTTATTTCAAACTTACTTTTCTAAGTGTTTCACCGCTGCTCAAACGCTCTTTGGATCACATCATTTATTTGTATAAAACTTTTCCATCTGAAAGGATTAATTTTTGAATGTAACTGTATTCCAATTACCAATTATTTAAATTGTAACTGTAGTGGAATACAGTTACTTATATTTGTATTTTAAATACGTAATCCCATTACATGTATTCTGTTACTCCCCAACCCTGTGTATACCTATGGGAAGTTCTGCAAAGCTTGTCAGAGCGAACAAGGGTATCCAATGTGGGGCAGAGCTAAATGAAGGGTCAGTTGTGACTTGTTAAAAAATACAGTGCATCACAATCAATGCCTGAGAAAGAATATCAACCTTAATGAACAATCACATCAAAAATAAGCACAACAATAAAAGTGGTTTTATTTTTTATTCAGATCTAAGAGTGAAACTGTAGGTTGATCTTTCTCCAGCTAAATTGGGTCTGTGCTTATCGAAATTCAAAATACTGCCCCCAGTGGCCAAAGCGGTAAGTCAAGTCAAATCAGTTTTATTTGTGTTGCGCTATTCACAACACACATCGTTTTTCAAAGCAGCTTTTAAGAACATTTTGCTACAACTGAAAATGAAACTGTAATGTCTGTAATTATTGTTGTATAACAATACAGTTATAATACAGTGAAGAGGAATGCATATTTTATAAACTGTACCCAATCAACCCAAACCCCAAACCTAAACCTAACTGTCAGTGGAGTAAAAATGTTATGTTACAAGAAAATAAGCAACCTCCAAATCGCAATTGTCACTGATTATGTACGTGTATGTTGCGTGTGCAACAATGTGTTGGTGGTAACAAACCTGTGGTGGTACTAATGCGCTCGTCTTCTTGATCGTTCTTTCCCACTGGTAAATGTGCAGTTTAATGTCCAGCACCCATCAAATACAAAATAATACTAAGCTACATGATTTTAGAGACTTAAATATACTTCCTGATTAAACACACTTCGCGCAAATCGTGCAACTCGACGCCCGCTACCCAGTATTCTACTGGCAAATGTTCAGTCTCTGGATAACAAGCTCTGCGAGCTGAGAGTGCGGATCTCTTTCCAATGAGAGATGAGCGACTGCTGCATTATCTGCCTTACAGAAACTTGGATATCTGCGGAGATTCCAGACTCAGCCATTGAACCCGTGGGGTTCTCCGTGCACCAAGCGGACAGAGCGAAAGACCTCTCAGGTAAAAGCAGAGGTGGTGGTGTATGTTTTATGATCAATAAATCCTGGTGTGATCAGAGGAACGTACATTTTCTCAAGTCTTTCTGCTCTCCTGATCTGGAATTTCTCATGCTTCTGTGTCGACCATTCTGGCTACTGAGGGAATTCACAGCAGTCATTATCACTGCTGTGTACATCCCACCACAAGCCGACGCAGACCGGGCACTCAAGAAACTGTACGGGATTATAAGCAAGCAGGAAACTGCACACCCTGAGGCCGCGTTCATTGTGACTGGGGACTTTAACAAAGCCAGTTTCAAATCAGTCGCACCAAAATACCACCAACACATTAGTTTTAACACACGAGGGGACCGGGTTTTGGACCATTGCTACTCTCCCTTCCGGGATGGCTACAAATCCCTCCCCCGCCCACCATTTGGCAAATTGGACCACTCTTCCGTTCTGCTTCTGCCCGCTTACAGGCAGAAACTGAAACAGGAAACCCACCCTCAGAACGATCCAGTGCTGGTCGGACCAATCAGACTCTACGCAACAAGACTGTTTTGATCACGCGGACTGGGAGATGTTCCGGTCTGCCTCTGATGACGACATCGAGCTTTACACTGATAGCGTAACGTGTTTCATCAGAAAGTGCGTAGAGTACATCGTTCTGACCAAAACAATATGGATCTATCCGATCCAGAAACCTTGGATTAATAGCGACGTTCGCGTGGCATTTGATGCGCGGACCTCCGCTTTTAATTCTGGGAATGCGGAGGAGCATAAACACGCCAGTTATGCCCTCCGAAAAACAGCAAAACAGCAGAACAGCAAAACGTCAGTACAGGAACAAGATTGAAGGACAGTTCAACACCATCAACTCTAGAAGCATGTGGCAGGGAATTAACATCATCACGGACTTTAAAGGAAATAAAAACTCCGCCGTTAACACCGCTACCTCTCTTCTGGATGAGCTAAATACTTTTTATGCTCATTTCGAGGGAAATAACACCGCCCTCGTGGAGAGAGCTCTCGTGGCCGAAGCTACAGAGGTTAGTTCACTCTCCGTCTCTGTAGCGGATGTAACCCGATCCTTCCGATGGGTGAATATCCGCAAAGCCGCGGATCCAGATGGCATTCCGAGCCGTGTCATCAGAGTGTGTGCGAACCAACTGGCTGGTGTTTTTACGGACATTTTCAACCTTTCCCTCTCCTTGTCTGTAGTCCCCACATGCTTCAAAACATCCACCATTGTGCCTGTACCAAAGCAATCCAAAATCACTTGCTTAAATGACTGGCGTCCTGTTACTCTGACCCCCATCATCAGCAAATGCTTTGAGAGACTAATCAGAGATTACATCTGCTCTGTGCTGCCTTCATCACTGGACCCATTGCAGTTTGCTTACCACAACAACCACTCCACTGATGATGCCATTGCATCCACAAAACACACCTCTCTCTCCCACCTGGAAAAAAGGAACACTTATGTGAGAATGTTGTTTGTAGACTACAGCTCAGCATTCAACACCATAGTGCCCTCCAAGCTTAATGTGAAACTCCGGGCTCTGGGCTTAGCTCGCTGTGCAGCTGGATCCTGGACTTCCTGTCAAGCAGATGCCAGGTGGTTAGAATGGGCAGCAACATCTCCTCATCACTGACCCTCAACACTGGAGCCCCGCAGGGCTGTGTTCTCAGCCCACTCCTGTATTCTCTGTACACACATGACTGTGTGGCAACACACAGCTCCAATGCCATCATTAAGTTTGCTGATGACACGACGGTGGTAGGTCTGATCACTGACAATGATGAAACAGCCTACAGAGAGGAGGTGCACACTCTGACACACTGGTATCAGGAGCACAACCTCTCCCTCAGTGTAAGACAAAGGAGCTTGTGGTGGACTTCAGGAGAGGAGAAAGAGAACATAGCCCCATCACCATCAATGGAGCACCGGTGGAGAAAGTCAGCAGCTTCAAGTTCCTGGGTGTCCACATCACTGAGGAACTCACATGGTCCGTCCACACTGAGGCTGTTGTGAAGAAGGCTCATCCGCGCCTCTTCTTCATGAGACGGCTGAGGAAGTTTGGAATGAACCGCCACATCCTCACAAGGTTCTACACCAGCACTGTAGAGAGCATCCTGACTGGCTGCATCTCCGCCTGGTACGGCAATAGCACCGCCCACAACCGCAAAGCCCTGCAAAGGGTGGTGCGAACTGCCAGACACATCATCGGAGGTGAGCTTCCCTCCCTCCAGGACATATATACCAGGCGGTGTGTGAAAAAAGCACGGAAGATCATCAGAGACTCCAGCCACCCGAGCCATGGGCTGCTCTCACTGCTACCATCAGGCAGGCGGTATCGCAGCATCAGGACCCGCACCAGCCGACTTCACGACAGCTTCTTCCCCCAAGCAATCAGACTTTTGAACTCTTGATCTCTCATGATCAAATACATCAGCACTGCACTTTATTACTCTTATTATCTCACACCAGACTGTCATAAATTATATTCTCTCTTAACAACGCACTGGCAATTTACTATCAACCGACAGCCTGATTATCAATACAGTACAATACAACCTACTGTATATTTTATATATACTATATATACTATTTTTATTGTATAATGTATATTCTATATTGTGTGTATTGCATACTGTACATTGTATGTTATTATTTGTATATTGTGTTGTGTGTAATTATGTGTATATTAGATTTTAAATTGTGTTGTGTTAATCTGATGTTTATTGTAAATTGGTATATGTCTCATCACTGTCACGACTACTACTATGTTGCTCGGAACTGCACCCAAGAATTTCACACACTATTGCACTTGTGTATATGGTTGTGTGACAATAAAAGTGATTTGATTTGATTTGACTCGTGTAAGTACTAATACTGTGTGTGAAGTATTATCCACTGCATGTGGGTAATATCAAAAAGTTATTCTTACAAGTTTGAAGAATCTATTCCACCAGTAAGTTTGTCTTCATATGTATCTTCTCATAACACTTATTTAAAAAATGTATGCAACGTTTCAACTTAAGTGTTTTTTGCATTCACAATTTTTTTTCTAAATTGCTTTGTTTACCTGTGTCTCCATCCAAAATGGCAGCGGGGGCGTTTGATGACGTTACCGAATACTATCTATTGTCTGATGGGAGATGGCGCTTGTCAGCTAGTCTGCATAATGTGGCCTATCCTAGGGTACTGTAACTCTCAGACATACAACTTCCCATGTGATCATGTTGGTTTTTATTTAATAAAAAATTATTTAATGATAAAAATTATCATCATGATGGCGCCGCTGATGGCAGCCTCGGTGTGGAGCACTCCTTTTGTTTTGTTGTTTTTGTTTGTTTGTCCTGTGTTTAGTAATCTTTTTCCAGACGAACTGCTGAACATTCGACAGCTTATACCAGACAATCTTTTCCCGATTTTTGAATATTCAGACATTTTGCTAGACATTTTAATTGGAGGCACAGCTTTGTTGTTCAGGAGACACAGCGAGGAAGACGAGCCGGTGCGCTGGTCAAACTCCATCGGCGGGGCTTTCGAACAACGCTGCTGAGCATTCATCTTGCGAATCTCCGCTCTCTTCCTAACAAAATGGACGAACTACATCTCCTCACCCACACAAACAAGGACTTTTCAACCTCTGCTATCTTGTGCTTCACAGAAACCTGGCTGAGTGAAGCCATTCCGGACAGCGCGTTACATCTGCTGGGCTTCCAGCTGTTCAGAGCGGATTGCATCACGGAATTAACGGGGAAAACGAGAGGCGGTGGAACATGCTTTTACATCAATGAAAGTTGGTGTACAGATGTAACAACGTTAAAGAAGATGTGCTGTCCTAATTTGGAAGCGCTCTTTATTAACTGTAATCCTTTCTACTCGCCGCGGGAGTTTTCCTCGTTTATTCTGGTGAGTGTGTATATCGCGCCAAATGCGTGTTTGAATGCGGCGCTGCAACAGCTGGCTGATCAAATCACAGACACGGAACAACAATAACTGGACTCAGTTATTATTATTCTTGGGGATTTTAACAAAGCAAATCTCACACGTGTAGCAAATTAGCTTAAAAAGGGAATTATTTATAATTAATTATAACTGGTTATAATTAATAATAAATATTTAGATTAGATCTTAGAATTAACTGTAGCAGAATTGATATTACAATTATTTGATCTGTCCGTCCACCGAGCAGACAATATAATTATTCATCAATTCTAGGAAGATTACTTTCCTGGCCAAGGAACAATAGCCTTCCTACTTATACAGTGCTAGCAGTAGTTTAGCATGTAGCAAGGAGCAACATTCAGTGACTTTGAATTGTGAGCGGAACACAGAGACAATCAATTGTGAATATAAGGGATTTAATAAATGAAACTATAACTAACATACAAACAAACTAAGCAAAACATACATATATAGAATGAAGGAAAGTAAGGAAAGGAGAGAGAGAGCAAAGAATGGCAGTATTTCACATCAATTAACCACAACCTAAATGAGAATCATCAGAGGCACAATTCACCTTAAAAGGGGTTCAAACTTAAACACGCATCTAATCAGTTGTAAATGGTTACTTGCATTGGTTTGTTGCTGAATAAGAGTCTTGATGCGGTAGACGAGGTTCTCGACGATTTCTTTAGGAGTGAGTTGAAGAAGTCCACAGCAAATCCACAAAGTTACTTGAAGGTAAACACTGCCAGAAGGTTAAACTCAAGAGGAGAGTTTTGGAGTGTGTTGGTCTCAAGAAGAAGAGTTTTGAGCGATGATTAGTCTGCGTTCTGGAGTTTTAATAGTTCATTGACGCACCTATTTTGTGGGTGGAGTGGCCAATCAGAGGCATGCATTTTGAGCGGGAGAGACATCCTTTGTCTCCGTTTATGGCCCATTCGCATTTTATTGCTGATCTGGACCGCTAGTGCAGCTTTTAATTCAAAACACAGTAAGAATAGTTCGATGCATTTCACGATCACATGGTGTACATTATCGTGTGAGAAATAAAGAGAAGATCATTTTGATACCAAGAAGGTAACCTTCAGACGATATTAAAGCAGAGATACACTCATACACTTGAATATAGGCATTTAACGTCTAACTAATACAAATAAAGGGTTTTAACTAAGTTAATATAATAGGGGAATATACATACAACACATGCACATAGCAGATACATTTATAACTGCTTACTATGGCCTAAATAGAGAAAATGTCTTTAGGTGTGTGTGTGACGTGTATTGGAATTGGTGGAGACAGACAACTGCTCTGGTGCCTGGCCCGGGGGTCACCCCCCTTTCTGTGGAATGTGTTTGAAGCTTGATGGAGACACTCCAGAGGCGACCTGTTTTAGCATCCTTTTGATAGTGATAAAGACCATCTGCAATTTAGCACCCATATAAATGTAAATGCGGAGGCCAGGTCAGTAATTTATATGCAAATGTCAAAAGGCTAAAAGGGTTTTTTTTTTTTAAACAAAGTGTAATTAGCCATCACTGATCTTACACAGACGTTACACACATGAACTGCCCAAATACAAACAGCACATTACATGCCCCACCAGAGACAGGAACATACTGGATCATTGTTACACAACAATAAAGGATGCATATCGCTTTGGGACTCTCTGATCACTGTCTGGTTCATCTTCTTCCAACCTACAGGCAGAAATTACAGTCCTTACTACTGACTTAGTTGATTTTAAAGAGATGGACCAATGAAGCAGAGTGGGAACTACAAGCCTGCTTCGATTGCACGGATTGGAGTGTTTTTGAGGCTGCAGCCACAGACCTGGATGAGCTCACAGATACTGTTACATCATATATCAGTTTCTGTGAGGATATGTGCATTCCTACTAGGACTTATTTAAAGTTCAACAACGACAAACCGTGGTTTACAGCAGAGCTCAGGCAGCTTCGTCAGGCCAAAGAGGATGCTTACAAGGGTGGGGATAAAGTCTTGTACAATCAGGCCAGGAACACACTGAAAAAGGAAATCAGAGTGGCTAAGAGAAGATACTCTGAGAAGCTGAAAAACAAGTTTTCAGCTATTGACCCTGCATCAGTGTGGAGTGGCATGAAACAACTCACAAATCACAGGAGTCCTACCCCCAACCCTGTGGTGGACCAACAACTGGCTGACGACCTGAATGTGTTCTACTGCAGATTTGAAAGGCCCAATCTCACACCCCACACCCACTCTGACCTTCACTTCACACAAACACCAACATCTCCTGCAACCCCCCTCCTCCCCTCTCCTGCTACTCAACCTGCACTTAAGATCTGTGAAGATGATGTGAGCCGTGTCTTTCGGAAACAAAAGATGAGGAAAGCTTCAGGCCCAAATGGCATATCACCAGCGTGTCTTCGATCCTGTGCTAACCAGCTGGCCCCCATCTTCACACAGATCTTCAATAGATCACTGGAGCAGTGTGAAGTCCCATGCTGCTTCAAATACTCAATCATTATTCCTATCCCCAAAAACCCAAAAATCACAGGGCTTAATGACTACAGACCTGTCACCCTGACGTCTGTGGTCATGAAATCATTTGAGAGACTGGTGTTGGCCCACCTGAAGAACATCACTGGACCCTTTCTAGATCCCCTTTAATTTGCTTATCGAGCAAACAGGTCTGTGGATGATGCAGACAACATGGGATTGCATCATATCCTGCAACATCTGGACAGACCAGGGACATATGCAAGGATCCTTTTTGTGGACTTCAGTTCAGCTTTCAACACCATCATCCCAGCTATACTCCAGAATAAATTACACCAACTCTCCATTCCCATGTCTATCTGTCAATGGATTACCAGCTTTCTGACGGACAGGCAGCAGCTTGTGAGACAGGGGAAACTCACTTCCAGCACCTGTACAATCAGCAATGGTACCCCCCAGGGATGTGTGCTCTCCCCACTACTCTTCTCCCTCTACACCAATGACTGCATCACCAAGGACCCCTCTGTCAAGCTCCTGAAGTTTGCAGATGACACCACTGTCATTGGCCTCATCCGAGATGACGATGAGTCAGCATACAAAAGAGAGGTTGAACAGCTGGCTGTCTGGTGCAGTCAAAACAACCTTGAGCTGAACATGCTCAAAATGGTGGAGATGACAGCCCAACACTGACCCCCCCCCTCACCATTCTAAACAGCACTGTGGCAGCAGTGGAGTCATTCAGGATCCTGGGCACTACCATCTCACAAGACCTGAAGTGGGAGACACACATTGACTCCATTGTGAAAAAGGCCCAGCAGAGGTTGTACTTCCTTTGCCAGCTGAGGAAGTTCAACCTGCCACAGGCGATGAGTCTGTTCTCTGCACTTCAATAACTGTCTGGGTGGTTCAGCTACGAAATCAGACATTAGAAGACTACAAATGACAATTCTGACTGCTGAGAGGATTATTGGTTGCCCCCTGCTCCCCCTTCAAGAACTATACACTTCCAGAGTGAGGAAAAAGGCTGGGAAAATCACTCTGAACCCCACTCACCCTGCCCACTACCTTTTTGAATTGTTGCCCTCTGGCCGACGCTTCAGAGCTCTGAGCATCAGAACCGTGAGGCACAAGAACAGTTTTTTCCCTCAGGCTATCCATCTCATCAACAGTTAAATTGCCCCATTGAGCAATAACTATGTGCAATACACAGTTTAGTCTTTATATTTATCCAACTCATCCAATCTATTCTGCCATTTTATTCCTCTGAGAAAAAAAAAAAAAAAATTGCACACACAGACCTGTTACTAGCCACCAGATAATTATACTGAAGATGGAACGGTCATCCAAACATAAATGCCGATCCGATTGCATTAGTGTGGTAAAGTTAGTTTTGTTTCACAAATTGCCTTTGTACTGGTCTTCAAAAAATTACATTAATGTGCTTTTGCTTTTGTAACAAATTTTGACATGTTTTTTGTGGCGTTGACAAATATAACTGGCCTGATCTGTTACCACACATGGATGGCGTTTGTAATAATTGGTTTTACAAATGTTTTTCAAGAGATTGTTACTGACTACAATTGTAGTCATGTAATTTGTAATCAGTTCCAGATTACAATTCAGAAGTAATGTACCCAGAACTGACCATACATTGATGTGACATGTATAGTTCACTTACACTTAAATATAAGGAAACTGCCAGCCACATTTCTAGGGGAGGGTTCTGGACTGAGGTCTGAACATTTTCCTTGTCTTTCTGTAGAGCTGCAAACTAATAGCACAAGTGATAATACACCAGTTGTGACTAGATAATGAGTTATAGTCCTGTAAATGGAGTCAGTAAATAGCTAGAAGACTACTTTTTTTTCTGAATCTGTAATTGAATAACAGATAATTTCAAGAAATACCTACAAGTGATTGCTGCACAATGGGGCTGCTGCAATTACTATTGAAGTATGATTTTCTTATTTGTCTATAGCAAACATTTGCATTTCTGACATCTTTGTTTTCATTATGTTTACTCTTGCTTGTTAAAGAAATCACTTTAATCCATCAATATGGTTGAAATGAAGATCAAATTTCCAAACACATGCCCTATTGTAAAGGGGGTGTTTACACCTGGTAAGTTCAGGTTTTTTTTATTGACTGGATAGCTATTTGATTGCTATATTGAGTGTAAATGCCCTCCAAGACACATTCGAGACGGATAGCAATCCTATCAATCAAACCTCACAATTCTGCCCAGTGTAAATGCATCTGGCTGTTCAGACCACATCCACCCAAACAGAAATACATTAGGACTGCAGGAGGTGAGTATTACTTTTTATGACTGACACAAGAGATTTATTTATGTGGCCATCTGTAAATGGAATGTGCATAACCAAACGGATCAATCTTATCAATCAAGACATGTGAAGGGACTAAGTGAAAATAAGCAATAAGCAAGTTTTGTGTGAAAGTCTACTGGTTGAGTTAATTCTGTCTTTTGCTACCTTAGGACACAGCTGTCACAATATGGAACTCTGGTTGGAATTTTTTTTTTTTTTTTTTCGAACACAAAATAAGCACTAAAATAGACATGTGTAGGTAAGCTTCATTTGAGGTAGAAGCCCTAGGTAACAAAATAAAATTCCAATGTGAGCCTTTTGTGGAATAAAAGACTGGAATTTCCCATTTAAAAGTTCACAGCTCAAAAGGTCAGCTCTGCTAAAACAGACTGGTGGAATATAAAGGGATGCAGAGCATGGGAAAAGGTGTAAATGTGATATATATATATATATATATATATATATATATATATATATATATATGCTTCCTTTCATGGTGTTTTGACAGACATAATATTTAGAGGAGCACAGTGGAATTAAATAGCTCTGATTATGTGACTATTTGCACCACTCAAGTGAGGAAACAAAATAAAATAATTGTCTGCACTGTCATTTACAATTGACAACTCTGTGTAAAATACATCAACAACTTATTTTAGACCCCTTTCACCCCATTCAGTGGGATTAAATGGGCTAATGACAGTGTAGATTACCTGCAGGGTTTCAATGTCTTCGAATGTTCTACAGTGGCTAGTGTGCTATTAAACGCACTATTATGCAGAGACACTGTGACGGAACCTTGGAGACTGTGCGCAGCAGGGTTTCCATTAGCTGGAAATGTCCAGAGGTGGGTAGAGTAGCCAAAATCTGTACTCAAGTAAAAGAACAATTAAAAAAATAAAGATTACTCAAGTAGTAGTAAAAGTACTAATATAAATAATTACTTGAGTAAGAGTAAGAAAGTATCCAATTAAAAGTGTACTCAAGTAGTGAGTAACTCATTACTTTCACAAATGACATAATGGAAGTTAACTCCCCTATATTCCATTATATGATACACAATTAACATGTATTACAGAATTATTTTCATTATTATTATTATTATTATTATTAATGGAAATTCTGTCATCATTCACCATCATGTTGTTCCAAACCCATATGACTTCTTTCTTCCATGCAACACAATAAGGAAATATTAGACAGAATGTTAGCCTGAGTCACTATTTACTTTCAGTGAATGTTTTTTTTTTTTTCTCTCCATATTTTGAAAGTGAATGGTGACCAAGATTGTCAGTCTCTAACATTCTGTCTAACATATGTTGTGTTCGACAGAATACAGAAGATCACATGGGTTTGGAACAACATGAGGGTAGGGAAATGATGTCAGAATATTAAATTATGGCTGAGCTATCACTTTAAAGGGATAGTTCACCCAGTAATGAAAATTATATCATCATTTACTCACTCTCATACCATCCTAGATGTGTATGACTTTATTCAGCAGAAGACAAATTAAGATTTTTAGAAGAATATCTCAGCTCTGTAGATCCATACAATGCAAGTGAATGGGTGCCAAAATGTTGATGCTCCAAAAAGCACATAAAGGCAGCATAAAAGTAATCCATAAGACTCCAGTAGTTAAATCCATATCTTCAGAAGTGATATGATAGGTGTGGGTGAGAAACAGATCAATATGTGTCATTTTTTGCTAGACATTCTTCTCCCTGCCCAGCAGGGGGCGATATGCAGAGAAGTGGAATATGGAAAGTTATCTGTTTCTCATCCACACCTATCACATAGCTTCTGAAGATATTGATTTAACCACTGGAGTCTTATGGATTACTTTTATGCTGATTTATATTATTTGTTTAGCTTTAAAATGTTAAAATGTTGCATTTTATGGACCAAAAGAGCTGAGAAATTCTTCTAAAAATCTTCATTTGTGTTCAGCAGATGAAAGAAAGTCATACACATCTGTGATGGCATGAGTGTGAGTAAACGATGAGAGAATTTACATTTTTGGGTGAACTATCGCTTTAAGGGCTCTTGTCAGATTTGGATGAATTTGTCAATAAGAAGAGAGGTTTGGAAACCTTTCTACTAATTATTACATTGAAATTGTGAAAATGTCCCACAGGGACATTATATATAATGCTGAAATATAAACCAAAGCAAGATCATGTTTTATTAATGCCTACTTTCGCTATTTCATAGCTTTTAAAGTCCTGCATTCTTATTTCAGTGTAGTTACAGTTTTCAGTATCGAAAGAATTTAGATCATAGGTTCTGTACAGCAATACCGCTGCTCTCTAAACGCAGAGTACGCAGCCTGCGTAGGGCACCCACCCTGGTCATGGAACACTCGCTGTGTCTGAAACCGCCCCCTATCCACTATGTAGTGCACTATTTTGAGTGTCTGCCATTTTGTAGGAGTGTCTGAATTCTGAGTAAGCCACTCGTTCCCTACTTTTGTTCACTCATTCTTACCCACAATGCACTCTACTTTCAAGTGTACATTCGATGTACACTCAACGACGGTTAAATGCCCACAGTCCACCACGGGGAAAACTTACGAGCTGGGAGTTTACTGCTTCCTTCACTCCTGCAATGTTTTATTTCATGCTGAATGTATTAAATTACTTTTTGACAAATCATTACTTGATTAACATAATAACATAGAGAGAGGCAATACATACAGATATATTTTAAAATGTACTCTTTATATGTATACAGTATTTTGCCTTTAAGCTGAAGAATTCTTTATTTACTAAATAATTCACTGAGGTGATATTATTTTAACTCAGGAGACTGCACACAGTGGAAATGATAATTCTGTGGATGATTTAAATATTCGTTTATAACATGTAGGTTATGATAATTTGGTCAGATAAGGGCGCGATGTGCCCAGAATTGGAGTTTAAAAATACTAAAGTATAACAAATAAATACAATGATGTGCTTGATATTTGATAAAATGTGTTTACTCTTTATATTAACATATATATTAAAAATAACAAACAGAATGAAGATCAATTGTATTAATAAATTATTTAAGTATTTTACACCGACGCTCAGTGTATACATCAGTGTCTGAATTCACTCACTGCTGATATATAGTGCACTCACTGCCATTCACTATATAGGAAATAGTGAATGAGTGAATGATTTCGGACAGAGCCACTCTCTTCGCCATACGATCGCCTCGAGCCTGCACATCTTTCACGCACGCACCTCGCGCACCTCGCTTTGCACGCACAGAAATGCTGTCTGTTCACGCTCCAGTTGTCAATCAACCAAACACGAAAGCAAAAGGCATTTACACTTAACTTGGATGTTTACATGTATTTATTAATTTAATCAGCCCGAAGTAGCTGCAATAGTTTTCAGTAAATGTGTAAATATTGCTCATGATATGCAGGACATGGTACAAAGTGCAGTGATATATTGTTGCACTGATTTAAAAATGTACACTTAAAAACTGATGTCATAAGAGCCCAGTTACAGAATCATCCTGAAAATGGCCATCACATTACACAGAAAAGCCTGCATTAGCATTAAAAACACAACCTACCTCGATGTGCTGCCTTAAATTGAAGCTGAGATTTTAATCTTGAAATATCAGCTTGTCTTGGTGTTAAATGAAGGCACTGCGTGACGAAACTATTTTTTTTTTCACTGTGCGGAGCGAAGAAAGTGTTTCACTTTGAAGAGCTCGTTGCTGCAGCACTGATGGACTCGGCTTGAGTGACAGTCTGTGACAGCGCGTGCAGCTGTGAACTTCCGCTGTCGTAAATGTCCCATTCAGTAATCTCTCAATAAATTACACATTAATTAAAAGTAAACCCTCTAATGTAACGAAAGGAACGCCGCCCACTGTAAAGAAGTAAAAGTAAATTTTTTCATTAGAAATTTACTTGAGTGAGAGTAAAAAGTACCCACTTTTAAACCTACTCTAAAAGTACTTTCTTTTTTCCAAAATAGTTACTCAAGTAAATGTAATGGAGTTAATGTAGTGTGTTACTACCCACCTCTGGAAATGTCTGACAAATTCAAAAATTGTTTGCACTGCACTGCCACAGAGGACCTTCGTGACAGTTTGCTAAGTTCAAAAGCAGCTTGCATTATTCCCATCTCGTGTGCCAGTTTAAAACTCTTCCTTTAGCGCATCAGTTGATTAACAGGTGAGTAGTTCCCGAAATTCATGCACAAACTCAGTGGGAGAGTTAATTCATGATAACATGTAAACAAACAACAAAGAACGGCTCGCACCCATTTGGGGTGATTCAATCAGAAGTGGACAAGCCAGACACATCACCGTTATAAATGGTAGTATTATGCTTCTTTTTTTTTTGACCACTTGTGTTTGGAATCATTAGGCCTATATCAGTGTATTATTGCATTATATAGTGCAAAAAGTAAAAGAAGAAAAAGCAAGCGCTTAAAATGTGCACCGTAATTATACTTGCATTTAATCTAAGCACAAACAGGATATTACGAGCAGAATTCGAGGTAATTTAGTGTAATACCTGAATTAATAGAGCTTCAAATGTGTGTGTTTTGAGATGAGATAAGCGGATTTTTTATCCGGCAAACATTATCATTCCTGGACACATTGGCCAGCACTAAAACTCTGGTGTGCAGTGCAAGGCAGGTGTTCAAATGACTACCTAACTGTGTTTTTGTGTGCTTACTTCATTCTAAATGTTCCCCTGCTTTGCTACATTGATAAAATGTTTGGCACAGGTCTCAGCATAATGTCTCCCACCATCTGTTTTCATGACGGTCAATGCATGGTTTATTAAAAGGGTCATATAAGGATGTGCGTTAATGGTGTTAAAAAAAAATAAAAATTGTGGCGTTAAAGGAATATTGTGTTAATGTGCTATTAACGTGTGTGTGTGTGTGTGTGTGTGTGTGTGTGTGTGTGTGTGTGTGTGTGTGTGTGTGGTTGAAAAGGCCAGAGAAGTTATAATGCAGATTAAAAAATGTAAAATGGTATGCAGTTGTATTACACTTTAAAACTGTACCATAATTTATCAACAATAAACAATTTGTCAGAATATGGTTTACAGTACTCTTTTGATTATGACTACTTTTGCATACCATTAAGAAGAAATACAAAAGTTTAATTTGCTCAAAAATTATTTCTATTTACTGACAAATAACTTACAATCTAAAAAATATACAAATTTGGGTCTGCTCCATTGCAATATTTACATTTATCTTCATAGCTATGAGTGCTTTATATCCTCTATATAGCGTGTTACTGTTTGTTCCTGTCTCATTTCATTTAATGCTTTGTAATTTCTTGTGACAATCTAGCCCAAAAATCTATTGCAATGTCTTGATCAATAATGATGATGGCCACCAAATTTATGATCACTATACAGACAGCAAATTATATAGCAGAAATCATCAGAATTCCTCTTGATTATTCTGACTGTATTTCTTTAGCATCTTTTAGCAAGACTATTGTAGATTATGACATTATTCTACTAATAGCAAAGGAATTTTCTGGAACTGAAGTAGAAGGTCCACAAGCTTTGGAGAGCAGCCAATACCAAATACCTCTTTCAGGCTTCTCTCCACTCTCTGTGATTGAGGAAATAAATATTGACTGATCGTCTCATTGGTATGAGAGAGCACAGCCTTCTCTAAATATATCAGACTCAAATCCACATGCTTAACATTGAGATAAAGCAGGTATAACAAAGATAAATGGAAACTGACCTTTTTTTAAATTGTGGCAAATACAGCATGACATTTATTCATTTATCTTCATAATTTGATCACAGTCTTATATTTAGATACATGTTTTCTAGACATAACATTTTGTTATGTAGAAAACTTAGCTTGAAAAAACAGCTTTAATGTTTTATTTTGTTATTTTTTTTCCCCCTCTAAAGTATTGCTCAATGATCAAGTCAAAACTCTTCAGTATAGTGACACTGGAAATCAAGGTGTCAGTCTGTGATTAGTTTTGCCATTCTCCAGGTAAAATGCAGGTATTTGTGTTGGAATGATTCGTTATACCTGTCAGTTGTGATCCATGTGCCATCATTTGATTAGTTATGCCTGTCCATAGATACAGCCTGTGATTGGCACAGGCAGTTACTATGTCACTGTCAGTGACCCCCAACTCGCTCCCCCTGCCCTGTGTTTGTTCACTCTGATGCCTTCCTGTCTTTGGCTTTAATTGAAATGAGAAATGTGCAGTAGAGCTGAAGACATGCCAGATTGTTTTTTTTTTTTCTTAGCATTTCGTATTCATTAGAAACCTCTCAATTGGAACCTAGAGCTTCCTTCCAGATGCTAAAAGAGGAAACTTTGTGCCTTCATCTGACACTGTTGCCTCAGCCAGCACAGTTTTTCTCTAATCGGCAAGTAAAACCCATTATGTGTATAAGACACATCAATTGCACATCTAAACAAACATATGAAAAAAAAAAAACAAATGCTGTTTACACAATGTCTCTGAGTAATTAATTTCATAAAGAGTGCTTTATGGGACATTTCACCCTTTCACATGAGCAGCTTGAGCATCAAAGCTGGGTGTTTTGCCTCTGGCAGCAATAATCCTACTCAGAACTTGCATTCTGAAGATCACACTTATCAGTGGAACAGACCTCATTTGCAGCATCTCCTGGTTTACTGCACTGCAGTTACACAGAGGCTAATTCCTGATGCAAGCTCATTGTCTGCCAGACATTGCTAGGATTTGTACCATAGCCCATAAATGCTGTTATGACCACCTGCTTGCTTACTGGGATAGTGCACCCAAAAAATTCTCATCATTTCTTCACCCTCATTCCATTCCAGGGCCCGTGTTCACAACGATTTTTATCTGACCACTAGGAGTTCTCCAAAGAGTTCCTAGCTAGGAGTTTTTGCTTAAAATCTGTTCACAAAACTGCCAAGAGCAAGTTTTACTAAGAAAATCTTAACATAAGATTAAGGTGGAGTTGACCTCGTTTAATGAGCAGGCTCTTTTAAATCGCCCACAGTGATTGGTAGACAGGGAACCGCCATTTGTCAGTGAAGTCAGACAACAAGATAGATAGATAGATAGATAGAGTTGGGGTACTCGAGTTCGGACTCAAGTCACGAGTCCAATTTTAATGGACCTGAACTTGTCATGGACTCGGATGCATTTTTACTCGGACTTGAGCCTTTCGGACTTGGATCCAGCCAAGTCCATGGCATTTGTGATGCAATGAAAAACAAACAAACAAGTGACCACCGACGCAGGTGTGGGAGTGACGCCTGGGCCAGCCTGCTGGAGTTGCGGGGATCCGGGATGGAACTAGGGACGGTGGTCCAGATCCCCGACACTCCGCAGGCTGCCCCTGAGCGGGCCGGAGCGTACCAGATACTGGTAAGTGTCAAGGGGGGTACTCACCAAGCATTGGTGGACATGGGTTGTAATCAAACCACTATCCACCAACGCTTGGTTCAACACGAGGCTTGTGATTAAATTCCAGGGAACAAAACATAGAGTGGAGGCCACGGTTAGTTCCCTCCTCACCCATCTGCTGATTTTGGTGACTAATTGGCCTGAATTTAGAAATGTATTAAAGGGAAGATGCACGGATGGGTCCTGCACAAAAGCAATGAGATGTGAAATTTGCGATGCTCTGGCAGGGGAGGCAGTGTCGGGGCTGTCTTCGTCAGCTCCATGTCAGGATGACATGAGGGTGGGAGAGGCTTCGGCCCCTCCCAACCTCAGGGGATTTCCCGAAGGGGATTTTCCTTTGGAGCAGTCGTGGATGAAACCCTCAAGAACGTCTTCGACCAAGTGAGAGTGATCGATGGTCAACAGCTCTGGCCGGGTGTCGCACTTTCATATCCCTATTTTGCAATTATAAATGAGCGGTTGTATAGAGTGATGCAGCATGATCAAACAAAGGAAGATACAACCCAGCTCTTAATACCACAGAGCCGCCGGGCCGGTGTTCCAGGCAGCTCATTATAATCCCATGGCTGGTCATTTAGGGGAAAGGAAAACACTGAACCGAAGCACACGGACATCGTTTTATATTAGTCCTAGTGGACTATGCAACGCGATATCCGGAAGCAGTGCCTCTACACAGCATCTCTCCACGTAGTGTTGCGGAGGCACTCTTCAAAATAATCTCCTGGGTGGGGATTCAAAGAAATCCTCACCGATCAGGGCACAACGTTTATGTCATGGACATTACGCAAGCTTTATGACTTATTAGGCATTAGGTCAATTCGCACCAGCGTTTAACATTCACAAACAGATGGCCTGGTGGAGCAATTTAATAAAACCCTTATGAACATGATTTGTAAGTTCGTGTATGAGGATGCTAGAAATTGGGACAAATGGCTCGATCCCCTGTTATTTGCAGTACGAGAGGTCCCGCAAGCCTCCACAGGGTTTTCCCCATTCGAGCTGCTGTATGGGCAGCTCCCGCGTGGCGTGGTTGTTGTCATACGCGAAGCTTGAGAGGAGGGACCTTCAAACAGAAAGTATGAAATTCAATACATTCTTGATCTTAGAGCAAAACTCCACACCTTGGGGCAACTAACACAGGAGAATTTGCTCCAAGCTCAAGAACGACAGACCTGACTGTATAACAGGGGAACTCTGCTGCGGGAATTTGCACCGGGAGATAAGGTACTCGTATTACTCCCCACATCGAGCTCCAAATTACTCGCCAAGTGGCCAAGGACCCTTTGAGGTCACACGACGAGTGGGGGATCATGATTATGAGGTAAAGCAAACTGATAGAGGGGGCGCACATCAAATATATCACCTCAACCTCCTGAAATTGTGGAAGGAGGCAGTCCCTGTGATGTTGGCTATGGTAGTTCCAGAGAGGGCGGAGCTCGGGCCGGAGGTGAATACAAAACACAAACATATCACCCCGGTCATGTGCGGAGACCACCTCTCATCGTATCAACTCGCGGAGGTTGCCAAGTTGCAACAGGAATTTTCAGACGTGTTTTCCCCTCTACCGGGTCGTATGAACCTCATTCAGCACCACATCGAGACCGAGCCGGGGGTGGTGGTATGTAGCCGTCCCTACCGTTTACCTGAGCACAAAAAGAAAATAGTTCGGGAAGAATTGGATGCAATGCTCGATATGGGGGTAATAGAGGAATCCCACAGCGATTGGTCCAGCCCGGTTGTTCTAGTTCCTAAGAGCGATGGGTCTGTAAGGTTCTGTGTGGATTATAGAAAAGTCAACGCGGTGTCTAAATTTGATGCATACCCAATGCCTCACGTTGATGAGCTGCTCGATCGGTTAGGCACTGCTCGATTTTATTCGACATTGGATTTGACAAAGGGTTATTGGCAGATCCCCTTGACACCAATTTCCCGTGAAAAAACAGCCTTCTCCACACCGTTTGGATTACACCAATTCGTGAATCTTCCATTCGGTTTGTTTGGGGCTCCGGCCTCATGGACTGGATCCTCAGACCGCATTCGTCTTGCGCTGCTGCCTATTTAGATGACATCATCATTTATAGTAATGATTGGCAGTGGCATATGCAGCATCTGAGGGCGGTTCTCAGGTTGCTGCGATGGGCGGGGCTCACAGCAAACCCCAAGAAGTGTGCGGTTGGGCGGGTGGAGGTATGGTATCTGGGGTTCCACTTGGGCCACGGCCAGGTGCGTCCCCAAATTGACAAGACTGCGGCGATTGCGACCTGCCCGAGACCCAAGACCAAAAAGGGGGTGAGACATTTCATGGGGCTGGCTGGCTGGCTATTACAGGAGGTTTGTGCCTAATTATTCTGATGTCACAAGCCCGCTGACTGATCTCACGAAAAAAGGGGGCTCCAGACCCGGTCCAAGGTTTTACAGAGATTAAAGCCGCACTTTGCGGAGGGTCGCTTTTACATGCACCTAATTTGTCTCTCCCTTTTGTATTGCAGATGGACGCTTCAGACAGAGGGCTGGGGGCCATACTCTCGCAGGTGGTTGAGGGGGAGGAGCACCCGGTGCTGTACTTTGATTCCCTCAAGGAGAGCTTGAGGCTGATGTACCATGTAAAAAGAGTGTCTGGCCATCAAGTGGGCAGTCCTCACCCTCTGTTACTACCTGTTGGGGTGGGCCTTCACCCTCTGCTTGGATCACGCCCCACTCCAATGGCTCCACCACATGAAGGATACCAGCGTACGGATCACCCTGTGGTATCTGGCTCTCCAGCCCTTTAAATTCAAGTTGGTCCACAGACCAGGGGCGCAGATGGCTGTCACTGACTTCCTTTCCAGAAATGGGGGGGAGTGGTAGACAGGCCGGATGGCTCTCCGGCGTGAGTCGGGCGGTGGGGATATGTGGCTGCGGGGGCATGGTCGAGCGTCCGTCCGGAGAGAGAGAAAGCAGTAAGAGTGCTTACATCTGAGCTAGATTATGTCTATCACCTGTCTCTAATTCCAGTGAGCATGGGGAGAGCGGCATAATAACGGCCATGCCACCAGCAGAGAGGCAGAGAGAGTCTGGCACAAGGGAGCCTACAGTGCTCATGGAAGCTGATGTGTTTATGTTTGTGAAGCTTATGTGTTTACGTTCGTGAAGCTAATGAGTTTGAGTGCCTACGTGCCTCTGAGACTGTTGAGTTTGTGAAGTTGTAAAGCATTGAAGTGGCCGATTAAAAGCCTTACCTGAGTCTGGAAAAATCAGCTTCCCTGTGTCCTCCTTCCCTTCTGTTTGTGGAGCCCTTCACATAGTGGTATATTCTATTTGCACCCTGCTGTATAATAAAACAGTATATAATCTAACAACATCAGTCAGTTGACATGAGTGTGTGTAGTACAAGTATTGTGACTGAACTTTGCATTGCTGGCAGTGGGAAGAAACGCACCTGATGTGTCACGTAATGGCACCTTGTCACTGCTGTCTTAAATGCCAAGTGCAGCTTTAGAGTTTCTTCAGGTCCAGGAAAAGGTTAACCGAGTGGCCGCCATGACCCTCGCTTTCCGCCGGCCTGTGAGATACAGAGCCACTGGGAAAAGCCACCAACCACGCATTTCAGACCAGGAAAGTCGTGCATGCGCCCGTCACCCACTTCTCTGATTGCCCAATGTTTAGTGAGCCCCCTAATCATGACGAGAACACTGCACTTACATTCAGTGATATCACACTCCCCTTAGACACTTTATTCACTTTTTGTGTTAATTTTTATTTAAAATAAATGACTTTCCGATGGCATGTACAGCCAGTGTCTGTCTTTGCTTATGTGGAACGATAAGGGGAAGATAGTGAAATTTACAAAATATGGGCTTGAACCAGGTTCACCCATGCAAATAACCAACTTATTCATGTCCTATATCAGATCTTCAGCCAAGGAAGGTCAGATTCACATACTTATCTCTGTATGTCTTTTCTTCAAAGCATATTAATATTTTAAATAGTTTTGATAGGTTCCATTGGACTATTGGCATGCATAGAGCCGGGCTGTGTGCCCAATGCTATTTACACTTATTGCAAATAATTATTTGGCTATACTGAACCCGTGGTAGGGGGGCCCTATGCAGCCGCACAGGTCACTTAATAGGCAGGGCCGGCACTGCTTTGAATCTCCAAAAATAACACAAGCCAGTGTATAATTAATCCATAAGACTTTACTGGTTAAATCAATATCTTCTGATGCGATATGATAGGTGTGGGTGAGAAACTGTTTAATATTTAATTCCTTTTTTACTATAATCTCAACTTTCACTTTTACATTCTTCTTCTGATTTGGGACAATTTACATTATTCGTGCATATCACCACCTACTGGTTGGGGCTGGTCAAAGGTGGAGATTTAAAGAACAAAAGTATTTAAATATTATAGTTAAATATCTGGGCCCGTATTCACAAAAAAATCTTAAGGCTAAAAGTATCACAATCTGGACAGTACCTCCTGTCTGTCTGTCTTGTCGTGTGTTGGTGTTTGTGTCTGTTTCCGTCTCTCTCCCACTTGTGTTTTGCAGGTGCCACGTGGAGAACATCAGCTCTGTTGCCAGGACGACTGATTGTTTCTCCACCCAGCTCGTCACCAGCGGCACCTGCCTCCAATTTCCAGCTCCTATATATTCTCTCCATTGTTGTTCTGTCTTGGTTGGATTATTTTGCTGTGTTGCAACTCTGTTAGAATGTTCAGGTCTGTTTCCTGTTCCCTGTTTCCTGTCTGCAGTTTCGGTCAGTCTAGTTTCTATTTTGTTTTCAGTTGTTTATTCCTCTCCCTCATGAGAGTTTTGATTTTGATTTTGTATTTTATTTGTTTATTTAATAAAAGCCCTATTCTGCCTTCCTGCATTTGGGTACTTCTCTCAGCACCACGTACCATGACAGAACAATCCAACCAATTCTGGACCCAGCAGAGGACAGTATGGGCATTTTCCTTTTCCCATCTCCCAACCCCCGTGGTTCCATCGGAGAGCGTTTAGCCCAGCTCGCCCGGCTTCGTTCTCTCCGTGAAGGGGAGGCTGACGTGAGGTTATTTTCCAGCAAGTTCCTAAGAACAGCTGAGGGGCTGGTCTACAATGACACCGTACTCAAGGAAATCTTTAAAACCTGCCTTGAGGATCCCCTTGGCTCCTGGGAGATGGGAAGTCTGGGAAGTTTGTCATTTGGGTTTTTTTGAGCTACCTGTCCTATAGGGTTAATTGGATCATGCCTGAATATGGGCAGCCTCCCAAGAGTGACCATTCCAGCACACCCCCTTCCAGTCATACTCACAGATCTCCAATTCCTCTTGTTGAGCCACTTCCTGACCGCCAGGAGGCAGAGGAGGCTGCTGCCATTCCCACTGCAGTGCTTCCGACCATCAGAAGGAGGAGGAGAAGGAAGCCTAGTAAGGTGCCCGATCCCCAGTCGCTGCCAGCGCTCCCATCCACGGAGGCCGTTCCCCAGTCGCTGCCAGTGCTCCCGTCCACGGAGGCCGTTCCCCAGTTGCTGCCAGCGCTCCCGGCCACAGAGGCCTTTCCCCAGTCACAGCCAGTGTTCCTGACCATGGAGGTCGTTTCCCAGTCACTGCCAGCGCTCCTGACCATGGCAGTCTCCACACAGCCTGTCCAGTTTCCTGTGGTTATGGAGCCTGTCCAGTTCCCTGTGGCTGTTGATGAGCCTTTCCAGTTCCCTAAGGCTGCCAACGAGCCTGTCCAGTTCCCTGTGGTCATCGAGTCTGTCCAGTTCCCTGAGGCTGTCGACAAGCCTGTCCTGTTCCCTGTATGGCCGTCGAGTCCATCCAGATCCCTGAAGCTGTCGACGAGCCTGTCCAGTTCCCTGTGGTCATCAACAAGTCTGTCCAGTCCCCTATAACCATCTAAAATCTTGTCAAGTCCCCAGCAGACATCGACCAGCCCTTTGCTCAGTCCAGTGTCCAGTGCCCATCAGACATCAGCTACCAGTCTGTTTCCCAGGCCCTTAGTCAGCAACTAGCTCATATAGGCAGCCAACAGCAAGCCCAAGTTAACTACCAGTCTGTTGCTCAGCCCATTAGCCAGCATCCATCAGACACCAGCCACCAGTCTGTTGCTCAGCCCAGTAACTAGCACCCGTCAGACACCAGTTACCAATCTGTTGCTCAGTCTGTTCAGTGCCCAACGGCCACCGACTTCCAGTCTGACCCCTGTCCAGCAGCTGTCCCCTGTCAGGCTGATCCTTCACTAGTGGACTCAGCTCAGCCTGACCCTTCGCCTGTGGCCGCCGCCCAATCTGATCCCAGTCCTGCGGCCATGTCTGACCTCATTATCTGTACTATGGCCATATCTGACCTCACCCTCTGTCCTGCAGCCATGTCTGACCTTACCCTCTGCCCAGACTTTTCCCTCTGCCCAACAGGCGTCACTGATATCTCCCGCTACCCAATTACCATACAGGTTCACCCTGCCTTTATCACCCTCATTACCACCCTCATCCTCTCCCAAGTTCCCACTTGCCCTGACACTTTCCCTGACCTAAGCTCCATTCTAGTTCTGTCCTGCACCAAACTAATTTCTGGTCCCTTCCTCATCCCTGGATCTGATCCCTTGTTGGTTCCCATTCCCTCACCCAGTCTGTCCTATTTCCCAGGCCATGCTCTGAACCTATCCAGGCTCCTCAATTGTCCATCCTGTCTTCCCTGGATCCCTGGCCATCCCTCTCTCTCCCTTTTATGTTTTACAGGTGCCACATTGAGAATGTAGCTCTGTTGTCAGGACGACTGATTGTTTCTCCACCCAGATCATCACCAGTGGCACCTGCCTCCAATTACCAGCTCTTATATATTCTCTCCTTCTTTTGTTTTGTCTTGGTTGAATTGTTTTGCTGTGTTGCAATTCTGTTAGCGTGTTCTGGTCTGTTTCTTGTCTCTAGTTTCGGTCGGTCTAGTTTCTGTTTTGTGTAACGTCTGTGTAAGATCAGTGATGGCTAATTACACTTTGTTTAAAAGAAAAAAACCCTTTTAGCCTTTTGACATTTGCATATAAATTACTGACCTGGCCTCCGCGTTTACATTTATATGGGTGCTAAATTGCAGATGGTCTTTATCACTATCAAAAGGATGCTAAAACAGGTCGCCTCTGGAGTGTCTCCATCAAGCTTCAAACACATTCCACAGAAAGGGGGGTGACCCCCGTGCCAGGCACCAGAGCAGTTGTCTGTCTCCACCAATTCCAATACGCGTCACACACACACCTAAAGACATTTTCTCTATTTAGGCCATAGTAAGCAGTTATAAATGTATCTGCTATGTGCATGTGTTGTATGTATATTCCCCTATTATATTAACTTAGTTAAAACCCTTTACTTGTATTAGTTAGACGTTAAATGCCTATATTCAAGTGTATGAGTGTATCTCTGCTTTAATATCGTCTGGAGGTTACCTTCTTGGTATCAAAATGATCTTCTCTTTATTTCTCACACAATAATGTACACCATGTGATCGTGAAATGCATCGAACAATTCTTACTATGTTTTGAATTAAAAGCTTCACTAGCGGTCCAGATCAGCAATAAAATGCGAATGGGCCATAAACGGAGACAAAGGATGTCTCTCCCGCTCAAAATGCATGCCTCTGATTGGCCACTCCACCCACAAAATGGGTGCGGCAATGAACTATTAAAACTCCAGAACGCAGACTAATCATCGCTCAAAACTCTTCTTCTTGAGACCAACACACTCCAAAACTCTCCTCTTGAGTTTAACCTTCTGGCAGTGTTTACCTTCAAGTAACTTTGTGGATTTGCTGTGGACTTCTTCAACTCACTCCTAAAGAAATCGTCGAGAACCTCGTCTACCGCATCAAGACTCTTATTCAGCAACAAACCAATGCAAGTAACCATTTACAACTGATTAGATGCGTGTTTAAGTTTGAACCCCTTTTAAGGTGAATTGTGCCTCTGATGATTCTCATTTAGGTTGTGGTTAATTGATGTGAAATACTGCCATTCTTTGCTCTCTCTCTCCTTTCCTTACTTTCCTTCATTCTATATATGTATGTTTTGCTTAGTTTGTTTGTATGTTAGTTATAGTTTCATTTATTAAATCCCTTATATTCACAATTGATTGTCTCTGTGTTCCGCTCACAATTCAAAGTCACTGAATGTTGCTCCTTGCTACATGCTAAACTACTGCTAGCACTGTATAAGTAGGAAGGCTATTGTTCCTTGGCCAGGAAAGTAATCTTCCTAGAATTGATAAATAATTATATTGTCTGCTCAGTGGACGGACAGATCAAATAATTGTAATATCGATTCTGCTACAGTTAATTCTAAGATCTAATCTAAATATTTATTATTAATTATAACCAGTTATAATTAATTATAAATAATTCCCTTTTTAAGCTAATTTGCTACATTTGTTTTTGGTTGTTTATTCCTCTCCCTCGTGAGAGTTTTGATTTGTATTTTGTATTTTATTTGTTTATTTGATAAAAGCCAGAAAGTAGCTCCTAACATGGAAATTTAGGAGCAACTCTTAAAAAAATAGGGGCGTGTCACTCCTAATTTTAGGACTCGCTAAATTTTTGTTATCGCTAAAAGTAGCTCTTAAACCCACGAGAGTTTAGAAGTTCTCCTGAGGACTTCTAACTCCCTGAGAGTGATTCACAAATTATCCAAAGCATGACTGCTTTGGGAATTTCTGTCATCCAACAGCAGAATCATCTATCAAAATATATATGCATATAATTCTCCAGATCTATCTATCTATCTATCTATCTATCTCTAATGTATGGATATATGTGTATACATTTCGTTGTCTGTTTTAGCTGACAAATAGCGGTTCCCTGTCTACCAATCACTGAGGGCAATTAAAAAAACTGCACTTATAAAACATGACATCATCCATAGCAACGAGGTCAAATTATCTTAAGACTTCCTTAGTAACTTGCTCTTAGCAGTTTTGTGAATAGTTTTTAAGCAAAAACTCCTAGCTAGGAACTCTTTGGAGAACTCCTAGTGGTAAGATAAAAATTGTTGTGAATACGGGCCCTGATTCTCACCCACACTGATCATGACGCTTCAGATTATATGGATTTAAAAATTGGAATCTTATTGATTATTTTAATTCTGCAATTATGTGATTTTTGAAGATTCAAAGCACTGGCCACCATTCACTTGCATTGTATGGACCTACAGAGTTGAGATATTCTTCTAAAAATCTTTGTCTGTGTTCAGCAGAAGAAAGTCATACACATCTGGGATGGCATGAGTGGGAGTAAATGATGAGAGAATTGTCATTTTTGGGTGAACTATCCATTTAGCACTAAATAAATCAGAAATGCACTTCAAAGTCTACATGGAATTTAAATTGCATGCAATCTATTTGTTAATCCTGTTGTGACAGTTTAAAGATGAGATCCTAACTCAAACAGACCTGTTGCCTAAAGGTGAAAAGTTGGCATTGTGGATATTAACATAAAATTCAAACTGTCTTGGTACTGCACATAGTACATGTAGCCCACTCAATATTTTCATCTTTATTTTTGCTTCAATGCTTTTGTTTTAAATGTATTTTGTGTTTATATGAGTCATTTTTGAAATGTAATGTTTAAATTTACATATCTTGTAAATTAATCAGTATTTCTTTGTTCTAGAAACGTCTAACCGGTAAAATGCTCATATTGAGATGGCTGATTGTATGTAATGGGCCAATCAAAATGTGTGTGTGTTCCCTAACAAAGAAGAAAACACTTCTTACAGTGCTAAGAAGTGTTTTCTCCCTCTAGTAATTTTATTTTACGAGTTACTTGAGTTTTTCGAATGTATTTGCTTAACAATTTTAAGAAAATAAATTTTGAGGGACTGTGAGTTTATTTAGACACTCACAAACTGTTTTACAGAGGATTCATTGTTCCCAAACAGTGTGTGGCACTGTATTGAAGATCTCACTCATATCAAAGACTCGGATTAAGGACGATGAATCGCTATGCCCGGGAAAAGTTTCCGATGTAGGCCGATGGATTGCTCGACGGAACACTAGAGGAGTTTGCTGTCCCTTTCTCTCAGTATTGCTCATCATCACCACTGAGACTCTGCATTGTTCTCTTACCTGGATTGTTGAGTTCACTGGAGTTGCGTGAGTGAATCTGCCCTTCAGTTTGAGTCATTTTTCTGCATTACACAACACTTGCCTAAAACGGAGATAAACACCGCTGCTGGATCATAAGTTGCTCTTAAACTGCCTTATCAAGGAATATTACCTATTACTTATGGGCCCCAACGGTATAAAGTGCACAAGTGCTTGATTTAATCCACAAAAACTCTGCATCTTTTGAACAGTTGAATCGTTTGAGCATTTGATTGGTTTGAACAATTGAACAATTAGAGTCATTTGAACATATAGTCATTTAAAGATTTTCTATTGAATGTTATTGTGATTCGATTCATTGATTCATTGTATTTGATTCATTTCATTCTAAATGTAAATAGTGGTTCATTTGAGTCATTGTTTGCTTTGTAAGGCTCTATGCCAATACCCACAATTGCAGTCTTGGCACGCGACAGGAAGTAAGTCTTCAAGACTGTCCCGTGTCTAAAATATGCCAAAGCTCAATGCACTTAACCCACACCAAATCCACACTAGTGCGAATACCGCTTCGGAGCGGTCTTTCAGTCTAAGTGTATCCCAGAGTTCATCACGATCAGGAGCTCACGCCCCACCTACCCGAGCGATCGGTGTATTTCGGCATAATGACATCAAGGGAAGCTTTTCAACATAAGTTATTTATTATAATCAGATAGTGAAACGTAAGTGAAGCATATATTTATTTTAGTATAAATTAAAGTATTCAACATTATGTAACATGTTTGGGATGACTTAATATCAGCATTATAATTACAAAATCTTATTTATGTGTATATTTATATACCTCTTTGTTATTCTTCTTGCCCAGTAATCACCTTATTTTGTTTGTTCTTGTCTAATACTACTGGCCATTTTGGTCATTTTTCAGCCAGTGTGGCATACAATATGCAGTCTAGTGAATGTTGTCTTAAAATTAAAAAAATATCAGCTACTACCACAGGTTCTTTCTCATTTTTATGTATTTAAAATATACTGTTTAATGCTTTTTATTTGTTGTATGAAACCACTTACTGATAAGTTGTGTAATGCAGTCTTTGGTCATCTTATGTAAATGACAAGCCAAAGCATATCATTTAAAAGGTTTGTATTAGTAGCTATTAATGGATCACACAGGTTTATAAAATAAAGTTTTTACAATTATTTTCACACAATAAAAATATTATAAAAAAAATTTACTTACATATTTTCTACATCACAATACACTTCCAACAACCAGTAGTGTATGGGTAAAATGTATTATCAGTTATTTATTATTTTAATTAAGCTATAACAGTCACTGCTACAAAAAAACAATCAGTCTTCTGCTGAGTGAAAAGACAAAAACAGCTGTTGCAACCAGCACCAGCATCATAAAGTCTACGAGTGTCCCAACGTGCAATCAAAAGTCATACACACTCACACAGTCTTCACATCTACTTGCACACTAGTGGCCAAACACCAGAAATAAGTACGAAAATTGGATAAGTAGGCAAGACCAAAACCGCAAGTGGGGGTATTGGGACAGGACCTAAATTAATCTGAATTGATTCAAAGCTTAATTTTTGGAGTTTGAACATTCATTGAACATTTGATCTTGAATATTTGGTGAGGGAAAAAGAAAAAGGGAGCAATCTGAAAACATTTTATTGAATCTTTCAAAAAAAATGTATTTGGGCTGAATTTACCTACACAAGAATATTGTATTTTATTTCATTTTAGTTTCTTTGTTAATAAATCTATAATTGTTAATTGTTACAAATCTCTGTAGTGTTTTTAGTTAGAGGTTTACATTTGTAATAGTTTAAATACAAAGAACACACAAGACAAAAAGGAGTGTTTATTATTTTATTGAGAAAGACAAAAATATATTATACATATAGTTTTTCTTGGTTGGAGGCACCATGACAGCTGTTTATATCTAAATTCTCCCAGTAGTAATATTGCAGAGTAAAATCCAGCCAGTTCACCATCAAAAGCTGGACACATATATTTTCTGAAATACCTGTCATCAGAGGGTTACACAACAGTGAATGACAGGTATTTGCTCCCTTAAAAGAATAGTTAACCCTGTAATGATAATTATCTCATCATATACTCACTCTTGTGCCATCTTCAACTAAAATGACTTTCTTTCTTCTGTTAAACACAAACAAAGATATGTTGGAGATAATACATGAATATATCCATACAATGGGGTCCAACACTTCCAAGCTCTAAAAAGTATATAAAAAGCATTATAAAGGTTTGAGTGGCCCAACAACATTGATTAAACAATGGCATGAGTTTGGGGCTGTTTGTGTGAAAAATTGCAGATGGGTGAAGTGTTTGGGAAATGTGTCTTTTTTTATTTTTTTGCAATGTTGTTTGTTACACAGAAATTACACACTGCAATTAAAACAAAAACTACACACTTAGAGGCATATCTAAGAGGAAAAGCCATCTGAAAAAGAAATTGAGCATAATGTAATAATTTTAGAAAAATATTTTTTGTGCATAAATGTAATACCGAATAGATATAGGCATTAGATGACTCAAATGCAGTTAATGCTTCAGATTATTTTCAAAGATTACTGTTAAAATTGTTAAAATAGGCTTTTGTGACCCATGCAGTATGTATTTTGATACTGATCCAAGAATGTTTATTCACAAAACAATAAATTATAACTTGTCCTCGTTCTATACATTCAAATGCTCTTTGGCATACTGTCTTTATTGTTTTTATATAGAACATACATTTCTGCATTGGCATTCACAGGCTTTTGGGTTTAAAGGAAAGTTTGTTTTTTTATTATTAGTTTTTAGCCACTTGAATAAGCAACTACAGTATCTCAATGAAGATGAAACATACAAATTATAGATTTCCAGTTTTTTTTTTTTTTTTTTTTTAATTGCAGTCAAGTCACACCCACAACATTTGCTGGCATTTGTCCCAGAATGTCAATTAGTATTTTCTCCTTTTTATATTTTTGTGAAATAGCTCTTGCAAAGGTTATTAATTGAATAAGGACACTTGGTACAAATTTGATATCAGGTTGACTGCTCCTTTACATAGAATGTTTTCCTGAAATGTAGAAAAAAAAAAAAAGAAAAATAAAAAGGCAACAGCACTTGAAAAATCCCAGTTAGTTTTTTTTTTTTTCTAAAAAGCTCTAAAGCAACTTCAAATGTCACATTGCATGCCTTGTTCCCTGGTTTCCTTAGTTCCACCAAATGTAAGGCTTTTACTGAGATTTAAATACAATTATATTGGGTTAAGGGATAGTTCAGCCAAAAAAAATAAATAATAATAATTATGATTTAGGCTACTCACCCTCATGTTTTTCCAAACCCACAAGACTTTCGTTATTCTTTGAAACAGAGATGTTATGCAGAATGTTAGCATTGGTCACCATTCACTTTTATCCCATATTTTTTTTACATACAATGAAAGTAAATGGTGACTGAGGGTAACATCTCCTTGTGTGTTCCATGCAAGAAAGTCATACAGTTTTGGAACAAAAGTTTGAGTAAATGACAATTTTATTTTTTGGGTAAAATGTCCTCATTAATCATTTAATATTATTCAGTTAAATGATGTCTGTCTCAGAATTCCTCAGAAGTGCTCAAAGAAAATGAAAAAATGGAGGAATGCAGCACAATACGTGTCCTTTGTGAGAATCGCTTTAAACTATATAATATACATTGGGGGGGGGGGGTAATGCATTTGAAATCTTTCCCTAAGTGTGATGACAACCTGCCATTCCTCACACCAGAGGAACCAACCTATTATCCATGATTATACAGCAATTGCGTAGAGGAGACAAAGAACAGAGTGAATAAGAGGTGACTTAAAAATAGAGCTGCAGGTTTAAGATTGTTTCAAGTGAACAATCACTTCATTAATGCTACAGCAAATCCAATTATATTGTGATCTATTATTGTGTTCATATTTTTGCTTCACATGAAGCCACTCCTGACATCACAGGATAGAGATATGCCAGAGCTTTATCACACCAATTAGGTGCAATAGAGCGAAACCATCTGTATACTCCACAGACCCATCACAGAACTGAACCTGTCCAGTCTGGTCACCATTCTCAAGCTAAGGAGCCCTCATTGGCAGTCTTTGTTGTTGAAATAAAGGGGTAGTTCACCCAAAAACCTTAGTCACCATTCACTATCACAGCGTCTTTAGTCCATACAATGAAAGTGAATGGTGACTGAGGCTACCATTCTTCCTAACTTATTGTGTTCCACTGTATAAAGAAAGTCATGTTGATTTGGAACAACATAAAGGTGAGTTAATGATAAAATAATTTATTTTATGAGTGAACTGTATTCTTTCTCCAAACTAAGAGTGCTGTGGGTACAGGTGGGTACAGGTGGTGACAGACTGCAACATATGGTACCAAGGAACACAAACAACTGTGCACACAGCAAACCTGACGGAGGAACGGATTTAACCATATGCACAGAGCATTATCTAAAACTTTGGTAACAAGTGCACTTGTCGAACAAGATGCACAAGCAATTAATTTTTTGTAGTTTGATTGTGATTATTAATGTAATTCAGGCCATGGGGTAATATAATGCTGTCAGTGTGTGTGAGAGTGGAGCAATGGACAATGCATAGAGCAAATGACAGTGCAGAGTCCGTAAAGGGGCCTTGAAGCTGTTTAAAGACATTCAGAGAGACATTTTCTCATGCCAATCAATGAGAAGCATTGTTGAGATATGAGATAGAGCCTTGCTGAGGAAAAATAGAATTTTCCCAGGTTGATGTTACCAATATTGAGGTGCTATTTTTACCGATCGATTGCTATCATGGTTAGGAGGAAGAAAGATCTTGGAAATTTCATTGCAGTGCTCCACAAAAGATGCATTTAGGTCCCGATCAAATACATGAAGCCTAATCTTTCAAAATTGCCTGCCTGAAATGAAGTTACTGTATGTGCTATGAATATGGTCTTTACATATCTTCTATGCATGCAACTTATAGACATAACATATTCATATAAAACGTTTTCACCATATCATTACCAATATCTGCTATAAGTACATTTACTGTAGATTAAATACATAAATGCGATTATTTAAGGTAAACAGAAAAGGAAAATCATGTAATAGGCAGCTGTTAAAATGGAAAATATGAAACATTTCCACTTGACAGTTATATTTAAAATCATAGGGCATCTTAAAGATGACAATTTTCCACAAACATATTGTGAATAAAAAGCTATGGTAAATGCATGATGTACTGTATAAAGAGCCCATAGCTGGATACATTTAGTTAGGATAATTTTGTGCATAGAATAATTTTATCATTCTATCATTTTTAGACTTTTCAGTTTCCTCTCTTGTAGATACATTAACAACCCCACAGATCCCTTGGCTCACACTTGATCTAACGGATCATTAGTGGAATTGATAAGTCATTGTGGACAGCTGCTTTCTCCTTGTTGCCATCTGTGTCTGCTACAGATAGAGAACCGATTGCTGAGCTGGCAGATTGAAGCATATTTTTTTCCCTTCAGGCTCTTTAACCCTGATTAACACTATTATATCAGAGTGTCATAAAACAGAACTGTTAAGAAAGAATACAGAGCACATGGAGTTTGTTGAGAGGACTTTAAAAAGTGTATCATTCTGTTCTATCACAGGTTCTGAGATGTATTCTATGGTTGTCAGTTAGATGTATGGAAACATGTTAAACTTGCATTGATAACTTAAATGTTAGATGAAAATAAACCAATTGGTAATTATATTGTTGTTTTACCTGATGGTGCAGTTCACATCAGTCTTAATGCCAGCAATTATTGTACAAAGTTTGTAAGGTATCTATCGGTCTTCTTACAAGAGGGTTTTTAAAGATTTTATTAAAAAAAAAAAGGGCCTCACTTTCCATTGCTTCTCTGATGTCACACCATTTGATGTATTCACTGTAACCTGTAACCCTAATGCTCAAAATAATTAATTGTTTTGAGTAGAGAAAAATTAAATCATACAAATAAGTTGAAATTAATTAACCTTGATGAGTACTTAAAAAAAAAAAAAAAAAAAAAAAAAAAGTTCTGAGTTCACGAAATTTACACATTTTAATCTAATATAGGCTAAGCATAGTGTTTCCAGTTAGCATGCATTCAGCAAGCTAGCATTCACTGTACTGGCTAATTCTCAAAATGTATGAGTTAGCATACTCAGTATTTCAAGTTAAGAGTAATTAACATGCATGTGTAGTACAAAATTAAAACATGAAAGTTCTATTAATTTTATTTTTAACTTTAAAATTTTTTTGTAACTGATGGCCTAAATGTTTTTGAGTTCTGCCAACTTATCAAGGTTTACAGTGTTGTTAAAGAGCACCTATTATGGTTTTTCAAATATCACCTTTCATGTAGTGTGTTATATAGCTGTTTGTGAATGTAAAAAAGTCTGCAAACTTTCAAAAATCAAAGTGAACGAAATATGGAGTTATTGACACCCAAAAGAAAGAACCGATTCTGAACACCTGAAACGAGTCGTTAGTAATTCCAGACTTACTTCCTGTACTAACCTACGTAATTTGGTAACAAAAAACCCACCTCTGGTCTGTTTACATGTACAGCCAGTGCAGGCTGTTAGCCTGTTAGCTGTTAGCTTCTGCTAACTCACGTTATTGTCAAACTACTTATAAACTTACCACTGAGAAACGTCCTGTTCTTGTCATGCTTGCGATGGTGGTTCAGGTTGATCTTCCGATGTATTACTATCGGACTCAAATTGGTAAGGTAAAACAGAAAGTTTTTCAGACGGAGCTGAAACTCGGATATGGTAGTGGGCATTTCCTTTCCGACTTGCGCTGTAAGCGGTAGACCAATCACAACAGACTGGGATATCTGACCAATCAGAGCAGAGTAGGCTCTCTGAATGAATCCTTTAGAACGGATCATTGAAGGAGTCGTTTGAGACACTGGGGAAAAAAAAGGTAATGCTGCAATTTAAATTATGAGCAAATCAAAGTGTTTCTTGACCTTGGATGCATGTAAAGTATGAGACCATTAAAACAAAATTAGGCACATTTAAAAACCATAATAGGTGCACTTTAAAGATGCACAGTAAAGTTTACACAAAGAAATGAATAGCACTTTTGACAAACATTTTGAAAATTATGTACATTTGCATGAGACCTAGAGGTGACCTAGAAAATTTTTTTCTATTCTACATGGAGCAGGTTGCGCTGCCATGTCTTGCAGTTCGACCAAGTTACTACTACTACTGCACTACTATGAGTAATATGATTACGGTACTTTCTATAGCACTTCCCAGTGCTCAATCACTTTCAGTGCTTTACAAAATATAAAACTTACATCTAAACAAAAAAAAAAGTTAACCAGTATGGGAAAATTCTTCAGAAAAGAAGATTACGCACCAAGTGTACTTTTAAGTACTAAGTATTATATAGTTGTAGCGAAGTGGAGGACGGAGAACAGTAAAATTATGAATTGAGGTTTTTAACTAAGCCACCCTGGGGAAGTTAAATGAAAACACCAGATTTAACCAAATAGGTCACACACACAGGGTTGCATTAATGCACGGGTTTACCTTGGCTTACGCCCGGGGCACGTGGCAGCGGGGGGGCCAGTCATGGTATTTTCCTGTCGACGTTCTCGGGGGTGCGTATGTAAATACGTTCTGCAGGAGACATTGATGTAAACATAGAGAGGGTGCGATCAACGAGTGAAAATGTTCAGCTCTTCCCCCATCACATGCCCCCCACTCTGACAACTGACAGGTGCCTAAGCCCCAGGGCCAAGGGCAACCTTAATGTGGCCCTGGTCACACAGGTTCGTTCTACATACAGGGCAGGAGACGTGGGACCAATTATAAAATAGAGATATTTATTTAGGACAAAACACAATAAAATTGATAAAATCAGTGTTTCAAACCAAAAAAGCAAGAACACTTAAAATAGCACATGCAGTACTGGAATCCAGTCGCAGAGTTCCAATTCACATATATTTATATATAAAAAGAGCTGTTAGTCCATGACACAAAACTGACTTTCAAACAGAAATCATAACTACAGGGCTGAGGCTTACCAGCTGAAGGCAGGCTAGAGCAAGGGAACAATGGGTCCCGAGAAAAAAAATAAAATAAAATAAATAAATAAATAAAAATAAAAATATCACTCCACCACACAAGCGTGTACACAAATACACACACACACGCGATGAAGTTTGAGGTAACGCTTTAGATTACAGCCCACAATTTATAGTTTACCTTTTTTGTATTAATAGTGTAACTATACAGTACGTACTTGTAGGTATAAGGGAACAATATGCAAAGTTTGGGGAATAAAGGGGTAACAACCTGGAAAATAGTGTACCTACACATATAGACTACTGTAGGTATTTTTATCTATGGGGTACATACTCTGTTATTACAGGATACATGAGTTACCTGTAACTACATGGAACAAGGGGGTAACAAGCACCACTTCAATTTACAGCCCACAAATGTTGCACTTATCCTTTAACTACATGGAAAAATGGGGTAACAAGTTGGACTTGCACTATAACAACACGGAACAATGGTATATTTACACAGTAACTACAGAAAAATGTTTTGCAATAGTTCTAATTTTGCTTGCCATGTTTTCCTTAGTTGCCTAGCTGTAATTTTGCTTGATGACCCAAATAAATCTTCTACTCTTTTGCTGGTGTGACTCGCAGCTGAGATGGACTGTATGCAATACACTTTCATAAAGTAAGTAACCTACATTGAAAATTCTAAATAAAATCATAGCAGAAACTCATTAACTCATTTCCCTTAGATTTCAAATTTTGTTGTTCAGTAATCTCCATCATGTATCCTGTAATAATAGAATATATACCCCGTGGTTAAAAAATAAATAAATACCTAGGCCTATATATATATATATATATATATACACAGTTGTGCTCAAAAGTTTGCAAACCCTGGCAGAAATTGTGAAATTTTGGCATTGATTTTGAAAATATGCTCCATGAAACCATATTGCATGATCAGTCATATTTTCAAAATCAATGCCAAAATTTCACAATTTCTGCCAGGGTATGCAAACTTTTGAGCACAACTGTATATATAATATAATACCTATGTATTATTACAAAAAGTAACGCAGTGTATGTTCTTGCTAAATAGCTCGCAAACGTAAGATTGTTGTTTAGCATAGTAGGTCATACATACCACATAATATTAGAATATTTACCCCTTAGTTATAAAATACTTACAGTATAAATTATTTGTAATTTTCCAGGTTGTTACCCCTTTATTCCCCAAACTTTGCATATTGTTCCCTTATACCTACACTTAAGTAATTTATAGGTACACTATTATTACAAAAAGGTACGCTGTAAATTCGGTGTACTTACGCTGTAAATTGCGGGCTGTAATCTAAAGCGTTACCAAAGTCTGATATAGGTGACAAACAAAGCATTCGGTGAGAGGGACACCATCACCAATGAAGGGAAAGAAAGCTAGCCTCTCTGCCTTGGGCACACAGCTCCTGCAATAGACAAAACAAACAGGAAATAAATAAATTAACAAAATCAGTTGGCACCGTACAAGTAGGTCCTTGTTATAGATATTGAGCAAGGCTTAAGCAGATCCAGTGCAAAAGCAGCAGTTTGGGAATAATATGTAAACACAAATTACAGAGAAAAAGTTACTCAAAAGCAAGCAAATGCAAGATGTTTAGAAAACAAAGAATTCCAAAATGTAATAAAAAAATAAAATAAAAAAAAATAGGAAAGACACAATCGGGGGCATGAAATCATAAAAAGAAAAAAAGCAACTTGGAGTGCCCCGATATAAATCGACCTGGGGCAGGGAGATGGAAGTGTGTTTCCCTGAGGGCAAAATTCAGCATTGAAGCAAATAGCTGTAAACTCAGTGAAGCTAAACTGGCTTCATAGAAGAATACAAACCACTGTAAGCAGAAGCCCAACCAGCAAAAAAATCCAAGAAAACACAAAACGTGAGCAATAGAAAAAAAAAAGTTGGAACAACAGAGGAGCTTGCAGAGGGCAACCGGACTTTTAGCCTCATTGCCCCGGCAACAGGAACACGTCGCCAGCCATACAAGGGTGTCTACAGAGAAGACTATACATTCAACAACAGAAAAACAAAAGGCAAAACTAAAACCGAACAACAAAATATACTTACAGAGAAGCTGGTCGATCATTTTACCATGGTTAGGGTCAACAGAAAGCGTGAAAAATGCAAATTAACTGGAACCCACGGGCAGCGGCTAGATAAACACAAAGCATAAACCGCTAAGCCCTGCTTCGGCCTCAAGACACTAGCACTTAATTAAAAACACACATAAAACATACCTGGGAATAAGCAGGCAGTATTTAACGTGCGGTGAAGCACAGGGACGTCTCCTAATCCCACTCTCAGGAGATGTAAGCAACATAGCCGAACATGCCGGGAACCAGAAATGTTGGGTCCCAGACCGTGACGCGTTCCCAGGTGACATGTACCGGCCTTAAATAGGCGGGCCGTGATGGCTGCTAGGCTGTCAGCAATGTCATAATTACGTGACACAAGTCATTAAAACAGGGAGGGTTTAACCTGCCCTGCCACAGAGATCTACTTAAATATATCAGGAAATAATGAATGTTACAAATGTCACACAAGCCTCAGCTTTACCCTATCCAGTTCTACTGTTAGAAATAGTTACAGACACACAATCACACTTCCTTTGGCAATACACTACAGATAGCAGAAATGAGAAGTGAGTTGGCTTCCCATCTTTTTTATTATTATTATAATTTGTTTTCATAATTTATTTCACAGAACACCACTTTCCTCATTTTCTTGTTGATAGTGTGATGAATTGTGCATCTATTATAACACAAAGTTAGGAATATGGCCAACAGAGTTTAATCAAAACACTCAAACAGGCTCATGCAAAAGAGCAGCAGGTACAGTAGGCCATAAAAATCACATAGGAGGTCCATAGACAGTGTGTAATTAACAAATTCAGCCAAATGTCAAACATAAACACATGAACTTCTAAAACATGCATGCATACACATAACACTAAAGTTATGAAGTTATTGAACACTATAGAAAAGATACATTTACATTGAAGACTTTGCTTTCAAGGTGTCCCAATATCCAGGCAAGAAGATTTGGCCCTGTTGGGTTATGACAGTTCGCCATGCCTGGATTATGCAACTTGATGATACACTCCCAGTAGGAAGTTTTTCACAGCAGTGCTGTGTGGCTCAGTGAGGAGTTTGAGGGACAACAAAACAACTTCAGGGCAAAGATGAAGAGATTTAATGCAGGAGAGAATCAGAAAGGTGGAAATAAGGTCCATTCTGCACACATAGCATAATATGATTATTAACTAAATATTAACTAATATTATTAACTAAATGGTAATAATATGGTTACTAAGGTTTCACAAGGTCAATAATAATAATAATAGTAATAAAAAGAAAAAAGAAAAAGATTAAATATGAGTTACTAAGCCACTGACCTGCTGAAAAAAACTATTAGTGTTAATTTTGAAACTAATGTTCTGAGTTGAGTTCCTCAGGTATGAATGTTGTGAAGCTGATAAAACCATTTAGTGCATGTTTTATTCAGACAGTCATGTAAATAATGAATTAGCTCTTTCTGAAGCACCACTCAACTCTGATTTATGTTTATTTATTGATGGTGACAAACATTACACATTAAACAAGATTAAAAGAAAAAAGTTTAAAGATGAGCTGGAGTGGCCTCATTTAGAGGGGAAAAGATTATTTGTTCAAGAGCCTTTAATGAGTCAGTGAGCAAATGTGGTTTTACCTACTTATTAAAGGCATTGATTACTTGCAAATAATTTGTAGCATATGTTGTCTTCAACATGGCAAGACCAATTCTTGCTCACTGCTCACATATAAGAGAGAAATATAAAACATAAATTCCAGAGATGTGTAAAATTAATTATTGGATACAATGTGTTTTAGACAGTGCTATGAAATTTTATATTTGCATGTCACCCTTTGTGACAGGACTCATTCAATCACATGCTTGGTGGTGGGAAAATAAAAGAGCTCATTAAAAGGAGAAAAGCTAGACACGTTCAATGTCATACAATCACCTCTGCAGAGAATAGAAAGAGTCAATGTTGTATATCACTAAAAAGCGTTATATATTTCTGCAATGGACACAAGATTGCATGGTTCCAGAAGAATGCCAAACACAATTGGAATCATATTTAAACCACTGAAATGGTGCATCCGCCATTAGAATTTCAGGCTCTATTCACACTGTCTTCCAATATCTCTCTATGTAGACTCAGCATGTTAGGCCCAAATCCACAGTCATGGGAGGTATATACATGGGGTTTTTGTACAGCTTTGGACCCATTTGTTAGGGAAGCGTAGGGGATTATCCAGATCAGGGCACATTTGTTGGGGATCTCTGGGCTGCTCCTAGACTCCCTGCAGGTCGTAGGCAAAATGTCACTTAATATCTGGCATTGTGGTGATTTGAGAATATGGACTGTCTTGGATGTGCTCCACTGAAGAGATTGGCTTGCTGGCTCGATAGACCCTCACCAAATCAACAATAATGGGGAGGCATTGGACTGATCCTTATGCAGTTCTGATCAAACACATAATTGTACATTTCAATTGACTCTGTTTATTGAAATTATCATTTTTAACACAAAATTACTCAGCTAACACTGTGCATAGAAAAAATAATTGGGAAGTCACCAATTGTCATATCATCTGAAGTTTGGGCTTTAAACAACAGTGTTTTAGGAGACACACACTCACACACCATGTCCAATTGCATTTAATAACTCCACATACATTAGTTCCACCCAGCATGCAGACACAATTTCACTACACAATACCATTGCACATACAAACAAAAAGCAAAAGGAAATTCTTCTCTGCATGTTTATGAGTGTTAAAGCTAGGGTGTGTAATCCAGAGAGGCTAGCAGTTAGCAAGCTAGCTTTGAAAGCATAGAGCCCGCCCTCACTTCAGAGGTGTCTCCAAAGCCACGCCTCCTCTATCCTTTTATCAAGTAAAAACATGACATTGTACTCACTGTTTTGGGAGAGACTGATGAAATAGTCGAAACAGTTGGTGGTGGTGGCCTTATGAATCCATGCACCAAAGGTGTGGATGTTGCAGTGTTTTCATAACTTTGAAAACATAAAAATTGTTTCATTTTACACCGTAGCTGCTGTTAGCATTGAGATAATTCGTAAAGGTACACAAACTACATGAGCTAAATACTTCATTACATTAACAAAATATATCAAAAATAAATCAAACCATGTAATTACCTGTCCAAAAGAAAAACAGCAACCATGGCGTCATTTTTCAGACCCTTTGAGTCCCACAGTTGCCTCCGGCGTGGAAAAGCAATGCCAATGTTAATTCTGCTTTAAGCACACTCTTGATCCAGACGTTTTTCGTTGTAGAAGTTTCAAACACGGTCTTTCTTTTCTTGTTTCCTTTTACTGGTGGTTTAGGAGGAACATAAGGTAGCTGCAGTTCGCCTTCCATTCTCGCGCTCGCTCTGCACAGTGTCAAGGAACCCGCGCTGATGACGTGTGATTGTCTGTGCAAACAAGTTGCATGGCGGTATGCAAATATAGATTGACAGACAGGAAGGACATCCTATCATTACATTCGGACCGAATGCAATGATTGGTCGATCATTTTTTAGTCATGTCCCTTCCACAGAAGATATATATATATATATATATATATATATATATATATATATATATATATATATATATATATATATATATATATATATTTTTTTTTCTTTTTTTTTTTTTTTTACATTTAGACCACTTAAATTATTGATTGCTATCAGGATGTGAAGAGACTTTCAACCAGCATAATAAAAATTAGACTGCACACCCTAGCTTTAATCTTTGTGCCCTTATGGTCTGCTTTTAAACAAATGCTCTCTGCCATAGAGAAGAACATAATTGCACTATTATCTGTCGAAGAGAAATTGCTATCAGCCCTGTGCACCCTACCTTCTCCTTGCCTTGCCTAATGGGACCACAGAGTGACATTGGTTTAATGTGGGAGTTACTTACCCTCATGTCATTTTAAACTGGTATGACTATCTTCTTTCCATGGATCGCAAAAGGTGATGTTAGGCTTTGTGCCAGGAACAGACTGATATGTAGGTGAATTTAGATATTTTCAAGCTTGGGGCATCATCATTGATGCCAAACCTGCAATGACACATATCGACGAGACATATTTTAATATATGTGGATACGAATGAGAGCTGCAGTGGAGGTGAAACTTTAGCAAATTGCCTAATAATGTCAGTCTCTTCCTTACATTAAGCTACTATATCGTAAGACTTTAGAAGACTTGGAATATAGTGCATGGTGCATAGTGCACCATAAGTAAATAATCAACATTACAATTACAGCTGCCACAATTAACTAATCGTTAAAAGTGTCAATTACAGCAGTGGTTAGGTATTGTAAGGGGGGCACAGAAGACTGCCCTGTTCTCAAATCACATTCACTTTCTCACATTTGAATTTGCCATGGTGGCGAAAGAACCAATGTGCAATGTGTTCCGCCTATTTTTCCTAATGTGGTGTCATATTTTTCTTTGATTGGAAAACCCATATACTTCAGAAAACTAGAGATATGTCCTTAATTTCAAAATCATTTTAGCAAAATATTATATTCACAAAGCTAGTCACTCAAAAAAGCCTTTATATGTGCAAAGGATTGTGTGTGATTGACTTGATGCATCTCCAAAATATGGCAAACGAAGGCTGCGAAATGAGGCTGCCTTCCTCACAAACGGTGCTCGATGATGTGGCAGCCAAGATATCCAGCCTAACGAGGCTGCTGCCTTCCAATTGAGAAGCACCCAAAAAAAAAAAAAAAAACCTGCCAAATTTGATCTTCTATACTGAGATAACAACCTCTGCGTTTTTACCATAGGAGAGAGCGTAATGGTCAACTTGCGTGTTACGACAGTTAGACACGTTCGCAGATACCATACAAAGGAATTAGGAGAGCCGTAAACTGACACCTGTCTGTCGCAAAATCGTCCATGAATTCCCCTATAAAACAACACTATTATCATTGTGAACTCCACACATAGTTCACTCCAAAAGGATTTATTAATGTAAAAAATATAGCAGATTGGCAGACAGGCTATCAATTCAATAAGTGATGAACTGTTTCCTCACAAAAGCAGTTTATTCAGCACACTGAAGCATCTCCTCCATTGATATCCATTAAAAAAGAACAGCCTCTTGGTTCCTCACCAGTGTACCAGCCATAGAATGTCTATGGGATCACAGTGTTATGCTGTTCTATGATAACCTTGTAGCTTCCCCTTCAGACAGGTTCTGACAATACTCTCATCCCTCAAACTTGTTTCACGGATGAATTTTTTTTTTATTGGTTTGGAACGAGGAGGGTGATTAAATGACAAATTTTATTTTATAGTGAGCTGTTATATGAACTTTGCTCCTGCAAGCACTGTCACTTTTGTATTTATTCTATTTTCCGATTTTCAATAAGTATTTACACCTAGTTAAAATGTTTTTTTTTGTTTTTAAGTAAAAAAATAATAATTATGTAACCCAGAAAGTATGCAACAAATAGGAAAATAATGTAGGCTTTGTGACAAAAAGTACAGATTATATTCAAATTATTTATCAAAATTTAAATTTTTTATGAAGAGTGTAACTTCATATCCAGTTTGTGTTGTACGCTTCAAAGTGATGTGTGAAGGTGTTAATCCTGCTAAAAACATCACATTATGACTTCTGTAATCTGTGTATTTGTAACGTTGCTCTTGGAGAGGAAGAGAGGAGATGCAGGAGTGGATACTTCAAATATTTTAATAAACGCTGGAGCGGAACAAACAGTAGCGCTAACATCACAACAAACCATTAAACGTAACACTACAAGGACTGACAATTGAATTAAAACTAGAGGGTATATATATACACACACAAGGAACTAATGAGGCAGCATAGTAAGGAAACTTTCACTAATGAAGTTTAATAGGCACTGAACTGGCAAAATATAATTTAAAGTCAATAAAATAACATTACATGCTCTTTACTATTTCCGTTTTTGTTTTGTTTTTCCTCTCTGTCATGTGACCGTGGTGACAGGCTGCTTGTTTCCAGAGCACGTGCACAGAAACTGTAGAGGGATTTTTGGGCTTTTCTTCTGGAATTGGATTAAATTTAATTAAATATTTATAGTAGGTCCAATGGTGAAACCTCGGGTGTGCATTATTTTTCAATAATTCAACGGTCCGTCGTCAATTATTCCGCTTATACCACTGTTACCACACCTTAAGACATCGTTCAGGGTCACTTTAGAACTACCAAAGGAGGATGCACTGCTTTTTGTCACTGGTGTAACAAGGGAAAGAGAAGAGGAGGAGTAGCACAGTAATTTCCACTATAGCTATGTGAGGCTGATTAGGGTGAAATACATTGAAACATAAAAAGTTATTAAAAGTTATTTCGGATAATCGAAACTGTTGTATTGATCAAGTCGCGGGGGTGCGGCTCTATTTGTTGGTCGCGTCACAATTCTCAATGTGTATGTGTGTGTGTGTGTGTGTGTGTGTGTGTGGTGAGACGGGAGCAAAAGAGAAAGAGAGAGAGAAAAAGAGAGGGAGCTAAAGGACGCTTTTCAATCGAAATTTAGGATATTGTATACATTGTTTGTCATTCTTATCTGATGTACTTAACCAATGTCTTTGTTTTAATTTGTTATTTTGTTGTGGTAGCCTGTTGGGCTCTTCGAAATAACTGAAATAATTTGGCAAAGTGATATGGAACCATTATCCGGTCAAGACCTGGAACTACTTCCCTGCCAACATGTCCAAGTGGGCCTCACATGGGATTTAAGTGGGTTATGTGGGCACCATCTGGGCATGGGGTAAGAGTGGGCACTTCGGTGGGCTGCATGTGGGCCCCAACTTGGTTAATGTTGTGGGCCCCAGTTAGGCTGCCCAATATAGTTTTTTTGAGAGTCCTGTTTGGGCCCCATATGAGCTATAGTCTATATATATATATATATATACTTAATTGCTGTTTGTTTTTGCAGTTGATTTAATTTAATAGGTACAACTGTGATTATATATAAAAAAATAAAATATTGATTCAACCGACTGATTCATTTTCAATTAATTTGTTAACTTAATATGGTTAAAAGAATATGAAATATGAAATTCTGTGTTTTTAGATTGTTTTGTGTGTACTGTGTGTGTATACTGTAGATATATACTGTGTGTATACGTGTGTTCATTTATTAAATTATTTAGTGATATCTTCACAAAATGTGTCCTCAAATACAATATTTTTCTTAATTAAATAAATCACACAGCACTTGATCAAAGCACTTGCATCATGCAGTCCCTCACACACAAGCTTTGACGACTGACGTGCATCAGCATGCCTCTTCCCGCCTTTTTGTTTAAAAATAAATGGTCACAATCTGAACACTATCATCTCCTGTGTGTCAAGGAATATAAACTCTCTATCAGGGTAAGATACTGTATATAGCTTGCATTTAACACAGTTTTACACCTGCTTTCATATTATTGGAGATTTTGAAATTCAGGGAAGTTAAACCCAAGATTTAACGACCCTAGATTTAACAAATTGTCCTATAAAATGTGGAGGGATACAAATAAAAATCACTTTTTAGTCTCTTTAGCGGTGTCAGAGGATGTTTATTTATTTATCTATCTATCTAACACTAAACCTTTTTCTCCCTTAAGGCCTCATGATAACGGCAAAAGCAGTGACAAGATCAGAGGGAGAGAGAGAGCTGTCCAAATTCACATTTTCTTTTTTCCTTGGAACTCAAAATAAGCTTTTAAACAACTCTTTTCCAATAAATATAACTATATTGTGTCAAGCTCCAAAAAAGTACCAAATAAGTGATTGAAATGCAAATCACTGAAATAAGTAAAATGATTCAGACCTAATCAACTTTTGTCACAGTTGTTTTCACAACGCAGAGACAAACTCATAAGAAGTCGTTTATTTTATTTATTTATTTTTTCACATTTAATGCACATTATGGGTATGCATGGGGAAACAGGTGGGTTTACTATGTTTTTTTTTTTTTTTTTTTAATCACTCATCAATACAGTATTATGATTTTTTTTTTTATTACTGTTTTATCCGACTAATAATTTTTGCACATTTGTCAAGCAAATATTATAAATATTCAGGTAGTCACCTTTCCATTGAAGAGCTTTACTGAAGTGAATGATGTGCAGTTGAAGCTGTGTGAGTCTGACTTCCAGAAACATGGTGTGTTCTCGCATAAGAAAATGATACAGAGTTCTAGGTGCAGGGGATGGTTTAGTGTACCCACTGGCTTCACTTATCCTACTTGACCCTACTGCACTGTAACCATTACGAAAATGTCTTTTTGTTGTAAATATATTTTCTACTATATATTTATTTACATCTCAACTTTAGGTCTCAGTCCTTGGGGGACATCAAAGGGAGGAGCTACAAGTGAGTCCGAAGAATTACCGGTATTGTTTTGTTTTAAGACAAATGACCTTGCCCGTCAATTCAACCTCACATAGTGCCATGGCAAACATTAATTCTGAAAACCATGTCACTTTGCATGGTATAAAGACATTTCAACATCCTTCATTTACTTAAGTAAACAAAGTTTTGGGAAATGGCACTAACAAGTATAAGTATTTATTTTTTATTTATTTATTTTTTTTAGTTCTGATTGGCCTATGCTCATGTAACTTGCTTGCTTCACAGCTAAAACCTTTTGCTGTCTGAGGCATATTGTATTGCTTATGGGTTTGATGAGCTGTGCCCTTGTTGCTGCAGTATTTACCTTGACTTAAAATGAATTCATTATTTTTTTTTCACAGGTGACCTGAAGCAGAACCCTTTGCTGCAAACTGTCAGTAAGAAAGAGTTGGATCTGGCCTTCAGCAAACCATTTAGAAAATGCAAGGGACAGAGATGGCAACTGTGCCTTGAGAGCCCAGCAGGACCTTGAACGGAGGGCAGCACAGACAGATTTGTAAGTTGAAAAAAAAATAAATACAATTGTTTGTTATTTATAACCAAATAGTAATTTATTCAGTTGTAATTTTTAACATCTTAGAACATATGTCAACCAATCAGAATCAAGCATTAAACGACACTGTGATTTAAGGAATATTAATTAATTTCTTAATTTCTTCTTATAATTATATCTTGGGGAACAATGCTACTTGTATCATGGGGATGTCTCTGAAGAATTGAATAGATATGCTTTTTTTTTTTTTTTTTTTCACTGCTGAATGCTTGATTCTAATTGGATGACAGATATTCCAAGGTTTTAATTTCTGCTATATATGTTAAAGGTGCCCTCAGTAATTTTATTTATTTATTTTTTTGCTCATTTAAAATGTTTTACTCCTAAAAATTTTATACAGAAAGAGTAGAACAGTATTTTTGAAATATGTTTAAAATGATGTACACTTACATGAGATGATGACTCTAGTAATATTTTAAAGGGATAGTTTACCCCAAAAAATTATTCTCATCCTCATGCCATCCCAGATGTGTATTGCTGTCTTTCTTCTGCTGAACACAAATAAAGATTTTTAGAATATTTCAGCTCTGTAGGTCCATAAAATGCAAGCCAATAGGGTCCAAAACTTTGAAGCTCAAAAAGCACACAAATGTAGCATAAAAGTAATCCATTAGACTCCAGTTGTTAAATTCATATATTCTCAAGTAATATGATAGGTGTGGGTGAAAACAGATCAGTGTTTAAATCTTTTTTTACTATAAATTCTTCTCCCTGCCCAGTAGAGGGTGAATGCATAAAGAATACGAATCACCAAAACACAAGAATGTGAAAGTTAAAGTGGAGACTGACTGAGCAGGGAGGAGAATTTATAATAAAAATTTACTAAAATATTGATCTGTTTCTCACCCACACCTATCACATCAGAAGACCACTGGAGTATTATGGATTACTTTTATGCTGACCTATGTGATTTTTGGAGCTTAAAGATTTAGGCACCCATCCACTTGCATTGAATGGACCAAAAGAGCTTATAAATTCTTCTAAAAATCTTTGTTTGTGTTCTGCTGAAGAAAGAAAGTCATACATATCTGGAATGGCATTACTGTGAGGAAATGATGAGAGAATTTTCATTTTTGAGTGAACTATCCCTTTAAGTGACAATTATTTCAGTTGTTCAGAGATACAGTAAAACTCATTTGCATGGCCTATTTATCATGAATGCCTTAAAGTGGTGCTCCTGTGATTTTTCTGCAGTTCTGGTAGTATTTAAAATTTACTAAATTGCCTTTTCTATGTCTTGACTTTCTGTGCTCTTCTTTAGGTATGAAGCTGAGGAGTCTGTTCAGGCCCAGGAATTTGTGCTTTTTATCCAGATGTATCCTGTCTTTTTGTCTTGATGTAATCAACTTAAAAAATAAATAAAATAAAAAAAAACATGATTTACACATTCTAATGATTTTTAGTCATTTTTATCAGTTCAAATTTTATGTTATGTAATTTCTTTGACATTAAAATATTAGAGCTATAGACAAATTCAGCTGAATTTAGGCATTCTTGGTTTGGTCAGGCACAGGTTTTCAAAGACAATTTAACTTAAGAGTTGGAGTGGCTCAAAAGTGCAGAGTAGCACATTAACTTGACCCACAGCAATCAGATTTATTTAATTAAAAGGGGCCAACTTTTAGCCCACTCTGGCCTCACAAAAGTCCCATATAAGACTAAATAATAAGGGGCCATTGTGGGTCCAGCAAGATCACCCATACGGGCCCCATAAGGGTGCAATTGGTAGCCCACCTTGGCCCCATTGTTAGTGGGCCCTTATAATGAACATCCACATGGACCCCACTTAGTGCCTACAATGTCCCCATCAAAACAGAAACAAATACATTAATTATGTTTAACCTGAACCCAAAATTCAGAAAATTCCGTTGTGTGACAGAATATGATATTCATATCCATATTCATATTACATTCATATTCATATAACATCACACACCTGAACTGTATATACCATATTGAAGAGAAGAACTAGGGCTTTCAAATGATATAGATATGTATGATTATTTAAGGCTAATCATCCTTTATCAATAAGATTTCACACAGCAATTTTTACAAAAATCTTCTCCGGCCACCATACTTCATTAGACAACTGCATTTTCAACCATTTTAATTACAAGCTAGAGGGAAACTTAGAGTGTATGAAATATACATAATTTTGTGGGCAATGTAGAATAGCAGACAGATTAGAAATGTAATCTATTGTTTAAAAGTTATGACCATTCTAGTGATTAGTGGGAAAACGGAATAAAACATTTCACATGACCACTCCTCAAATACTCCTTTTGAGCACCTGTAATAATAAATTGAGATTGCATCTGAAATTGAAGGACACAAACACTGAAATATAAATTTTATGTGTTCAATAAAACACACACTTTATTTAATTTGAACATTAGAATTACACACGAATTACACAGCAAAACATACAAAATCAAATTTTCGAACTATCTACAGTAAATACATTTTTAATAAAGAGTGCAGGAACAGAATATATATAAATTCATAAATACTCAACAACTGCAATACCTGTGCAGAGAAGAGAGGGAGAAAAGAGGGGAGGGGGAGGACAACAACACCAGTAAACACAGCCCAACCTAGGCCTCTTCGCGAAACTGGTCACACTCAGCTGAGTGCCAAGACTGAAAACAGTTCCTATCGCGAACCAAGTAAAGTCTTTTGCCGTTACATTCCGGTGCGAAACAAGTTACTTTAGTTTTATTTTCAGTCCTACTTTTCCGATAGCATAGCCAACATCTCTTTGAGGACTCTTCAAATTTAGGGACATGGGCTGTATGGATTGATGACGAATGAGGGACTACAGGCTTTAGTGTATGCAAAGGGAAACTTGCGTGAATATCGATACCTCCCTGCTGACGAGCCAGGTTTTCTCTGAAATTTATCTGGGTTAAGTTCACCAGTCTACGCTCATCCCCTGGTGCTGCATTAATGTGTTGCCATTCCTTAAACAATATGAAACTATTGATGACAGCAATGTCTGTGAAGTGGAAAAAAAGAGTCTTCCACCACTTCTGAGTTTTTTTGTAGGATGTCGTAAGATTTTATCATTTGGTCTGACCTAACACACCGCCCATGTTTTTGTTATGATCGCTGATGACAGTGGGCTGGAGGGCTACTTCTTTTGTCCAGTCGCCATCATTTTTTACAAACCTAGTAATTTCGGTTGAGTCATTCGCATTGTGGAAATTGGAGAGGCATGTAACTGCACGCGTGTCCTTCCACTGAATTATAAGTATATTCCCCTCAATCCTACACCACCTCATAAACCCACGAGTTGTCTTGAGTTCCCATCTTTTGATGTCTTTAAATTCTGCAGGAAACAGTTTATGATTCACCCTGCATGTCCCACAGGCATTAGCTTCCATTTCTAACAACTTAACCATAAGAGCTGGGGACGTGTAAAAGTTGTCAAACCAAACATTGTGGCCCTGGTCTTTGAATGGCTGCAGTAACAATTCAACTACTTTGGTGGCCAAGTCAGTGACATGCCCATCATGACTACCTGTGTAAACATTAAAGTAGAGAGTATACCCCGAGTCTGATGTTGAAATTACCCATAATTAATAACTTCCTAAGGCGATCCTGATTATCCTCTGTGGTAGGGTCTACAACATGTAGAGCTGCTAAAAGAACCTTGTAGCGGTCACATGACATAAATCCTCTAGCCCACGAGCCCTGAAGTGACTTGGTTCCCCAATGATGATGGGAATCAGGGAGAATTGAAAACCCCATGTAAATAAGCAACCCAAGAAATTTGTAAAATTAATCGGGGGTCACCTCCATCCAAGCTCCTTGGTAGCTGGAATATGACGGACAGTTTAGAATGAGCTACTTTATACCATGTAGTTATTATAAAGTGTTACCACAGTTTTTTCATGGCATTATGCTGAATCGTATTTTCATATCATTATTTCAATCATTTTATTGGGTGGTTGGGGCGCAAACATTTTTCTAGTTTCAAAGAGGAGCATGAAAAAAATTGAGAACCACTACAGCATTCCACTGAGGTCTACTCCTGTTGCACAAAAAATAAAAATCTATGTACAACATGTTTTTTGAAGTAGTGGAAAATTAACCAATAACAAACATGTCCGTTACTCAATTTCTGTGTATAATATTGTGAAATTTGAATAACAGTTTTGTTTTTAATGAGGGCTTATGTGAACTTGACCTTCTGCTGGTCTTGATTTACTGATGTATAAAATAGCAATAAAGTAATTCAGAAACAGTTCTAAAGCCTACAGATGTGTAGCCTACATACAGCAACAGATGTGTTGCCTACATAAAGAACATGGCATGCACATACCCCAGACAAAATAAATATTTAATGTTAACTCTATTCTGTTTAATGTACTGTAAATGATAAACTAAAATTCCTCGCAATTACAATATAAAGAGAAATACTCTACAATTATTTTGTCATAATCGTGCATGGTGCTTTGTTGTCATTTTTAGAGCTTTACAGCATCCGTCCCCTTTCACTTTCATTCTATGTATAAGAGTTTCTTAAACATTCTGATTAACATCTTTTGTGGTTCACAGAAGAAAGAAGGTCATATACTGTAGTTTTGGAATGACATGAGGGTGAGTAAGTTCTTTGGTGACCTGAAGTATTCTCACAGTATACAATACCATCCCTAAGAACACTACATTAATTTGCTGCAACACATTCTTAAAGATGACCATCAATAAAAAACAGAGCAATAATCGAATCATATCTAATTTGAACTGTCAATCAATGTTTGAAACTTCAAGCATGTGAGCCTGTTCCTTCAGACCTTCTCAGAAGGTGTTTTTCAAAGGCTAAGTGACAGTTATCGACCATGTCTCAGGCATCACATCTATGAGTGCTGGCACCTTCCTTCTCCTATTGCCTGCACTCGTCTCTCTCATGACAGCCATCTGTGGTGCTCTTTTAAGCCCTGCTCTGACCCAAAAGCTACTGGGCTTTAGCAATTTCTTCTGTTGACATCACTCAACCATAACGTTATCACCTTTCCTGAGATGAAATCATTCACAATAACCATGCCAAATATAAATAAATATTTCCCACCTATACTGCAGCATCCTCATTGGCCTCTTGCTTTGTGCATGTATTTTGCAGATACATTCCAATCAGTTTATCTTGTTTTGTGTTGTTGCCTTGGAAACTGGAAGCTCTGTCAACCCGGTTTTCTTATTGACATGACTGCAGGCTGGGTAATCGCCCCATATGAGTACAGCTTACCACACAGAGAGAGAAGCAACAGACACATTCGATTTGCAAGGTTTTGTTTACACAGACTGCACTCTAAAAGTCTTTCATTAAAGGGATTGTTCACCCAAAAATGAAAAGTCTGTCATCATTTACTCATCCTCAGATTTTTCCAAACCCATATGAGATGTTAGGCAGTATGTTAGTCTCAGTTACCATTAACTTTTATTGCATCATTTTTCCATACATTGAGTGCATTTACATGCACAATCTTATTGATTATGTTTAATATGCTGAGAACATTTAGGATCATATTAATGGCTTTCCATTATCAGGGTCATAAATGGTCATAGACAGCAACAATACCTGCATTGTCACCATCGTATCTACTGTAAAAGATTGCTCTTGCATCTTTACTTTTTGTCAGAAGCAGAGAGTAATCTGATCATTTGAATCAGTTTATTTTTTTAATAAGATGATTTTGATCATTATCAGTGTTTTTTGATCATTATATATTGCCATGCACAAATGTGCACAATGAGAGTGAATGGTGACTGAGGCTGACATTCTGCCTAACATCTATTTTTGTGATCCATGGAAAAAAGAAAGTCATACATGTTTGGAGCCATATGAGTGTGAGTGAATGATGACAGAATTTTCATTTTTGGGTGAGCTATCCCTTAAAGATATTGGGGAGAAACTGCTGCTTGATGTTGTTTTCAAGTGAAATGTACTGCTCTTCATTTTAAAAATCATACCACTCTATACAAATGCTCATTTATACATGTGGCAACATTTTTATTTTATTTATTATTATTATTAATAATAATTTAATATATTTTAATATATACATATATATATATATAAATATATATATATATATATATATATATATATATATATATATATATATATATATTACTTTGGAAATTGGTGTTTGTCATTGTGTGAAAAGGTGGCTCCATTAGATTTTTGAGATGAGACACAGATTGCATCACATTCTAGCATATATGAGCTTGGCTTGGTCACTAACATTTAGAGACAGCAGCTCATTAATCTATAGCTATTTCCACCAATAGTCTGTCTTACTCTGTAGTGATCACTTTGCATATGTCTTTCACACTGCGATTCTTAGCTCTCTGATAACAAGAAATTAGTTTTTGAGAATGGCTTGGTAATTGCAGTGCCAAAAAGGTAAAAATAAATAAATGAATAAATAAATAAATAAAAATACAGACTTTAGTTTTCTTGTCATTCTAACAAACAACAACATAGCATTTCTGGCAAAACAATCAGGTCTATTTAGTAATATAATTAAACTAAACTGACACTATGCCAGCATGGACACTGTGAAAAAGCTCATGCTGATGACTAACAGTGATGTAATTTTAATCATGTATTATTGCAGACATACTGTAATTTAGATCAGAGAACATTTCAGTAATAGCTGGAGACAGGCAGATCTGGCAACCCCAATGTGTTATGAACACAGAATTAAGTGCAGTGACTTATATATAAGGAATATGAAAAAATCTTGATGGGGAGTTTTAGTATCAGCTCTGTTTTGATTATTGTTAGGGTTTATGTGAGGATCAAGTGTGTTCCTGCTTTCAAATGTGGAGGAAAAAGCTTTTGAAAATACTGACCTTAACTGAATTCCCTCTCTGAGTAATGTTAAATAATAAATATTCATGAATAAACAGAAATATATATATATATATATATATATATATATATATATATATATATATATATATATATATATTAAAAATAATTGTGCATTAATACAAATTGTAGTAAAGAGCAAATTAAGGTTAGCGAAAAGGAAAAAGAAGGGATGAAACATGAGAGTGGGTGAGCACTCATTTGATTAAGCAGAATTCATCCAGAAGAATTAATGTTTGGTGAGGGAATTTTTAGACACAAAGTATCCTCATACAGACACAGGGAGAGGGAGAGAGAAAGAAAAAGAAATGAAAGTGCAATCACAATCTCTGAATCCACCAATCAATCCCAGTAGAGCCACTAGTATTTAACCCTGACTCAGACAGTAGTGTTATTCAGGCGATGAGTTTGATATTGCAGAAATGAGGAGCCAGCAAACATCAGAATATAAAGAGAGATAAGGGGCCGTGGGGAAGCCTGAGTCAGGAGGAGAACAGACTACTCTGTGCTGTCCAAAGGCACCACAAACTGACAGCAGCATACTAACGAGGGACGCAAAATATTTATGAGGGTTGATTACCACACGATGCATGTGATTGTTTTGAAGACATAAAGGAGTAAGAGGTGTGGGAGGACACAACATCAAAAAGAATGATAGTGATAGAATTCCAGGATGCAGTCAGTGTTAAAGAAAAATTAGATTGCAGTAGTAAATAAAGATATTGGTACTGTTCAGCATGATCTATTTCATTGGTGCTTCTTTGGCCCAGCTATGTAGTGCATAACACCCCATGATTAAAATACATAAAATGGGGAGTAAAAAAATAAATCATATACACATAGGGTGAGGTTTAAGGATGTGCAAGTATAGTCATAATTCGGTAAACCGTTATCAGACATGCCTGTATTCAAATACCAAAATCACTATTAGATTTTTCTTTAACCTGACCGGGTTTGGGTCAGTTTTGGGCCGGGTTAAGGACAGATTTTCCAAGTATAGGTGAGTTAGGGGCTGTTCACACATGTTTTAAATGTTGTTTCTATGTAAACATGAGCTGGACTGACGTGTTTGACCGCACTCCCCGCTATCTGATTGGTCTCTATCCCTAAACGCCACCCCTACCTCCACCCAGTGGCCCTTCAGATGAAATCCTGCAGGTGCCCATGCCTCCACCCTTAAACCTAAGTATAGTAGGGAGTCAGAAATCAGCACAACACATCCCGAAGATGCTAATAAAACCCAGCAGTGTAACTTCATTCACATACACATACACAATAATAGCATTCCCTGCCCCACTAAAATGCAATCCTTCCCGGGAAGCATTCATACCAGGTTTGGCACGTATTACGTATTTTCCTTTGGTTAAGAATACTATGTTGAAGGCAGTGACAGTTTGATCACTTTTTTTTTTTTTTTTACTTTAATGTGAGGGATTTAATTATTTGAAGATCTATGTATTATGCTATTTAGGCTCATAGCTAACTGTGCACTTTGTTCCCTGCGATATTGTTTGATGCATATCCATTGCAAAATTCTTTTGCATATCCATTGCAAAAATTATTCTTGAGTCCTAATGAATAATCATTTGTGAACCCTTGCGTTATCCGAATATATCAAATGGCTACCTTGCAAAGGAAAGCCCACCTGATAACCTTTTAAGGGTATTTCAGGCAACAGTCAATACAAGATCCTTTCAGGTCTTAGGTGAAATGTCACTAATATGTGGCATTGTGGTTATTTGAGAATTTGGACTGTGTTGGCTGTGCTCCATTGAGGAGATTGGTTTGCAGGCTTGATAGAACACCAAATCAACATTGACATTTCCCCAGTGCTTCATGCAATTGCCTGTTCCACATGCAGTCCTGATCAATCACATAATTGAACATTTCAGTTGATTCTGGGCCCTAAAATGACTATCTTTAACACTAGATTGGTATAGTCTGTTTAGTTTTTTATACCCTGACCATCCATTATTCAATTATCAGAGAGGAAAAATGAATAATTTTGTAAGTTACCAATTGTCCTTTCCTATGTTTTTCTATCATGGAAGGGATTTTCTATTCTATAGTTTTTAATCTGAGCTAATTATAATTTTATTTCCTAATCTTAAACCTAACCCTGACATGTTTTTTTTTTTTTTTTTTTTTTTTAGATTTTCATTTAAATATTATTAAGTATGTTTCTTAGTCCTTTTCCTTGTGAGGACTGCTGGCTTTTCCTAACAACAAATGTGATTTCAGGTTTTACAATCCTTTAATGTCCCCACAATGGAGGCACTGAAGTATCTTTCATTGGTGCATTTGGGCTCTGCTGGGTAGAGTATAAGAGTCTATGTTTAAAATAAGAGGAGTAAAACTTAAAAAAAACAACAACAACAAAAAAAAAACACCTGAAAATAGTTACAGAACATACGTGATAAGTGTGAAGATAGCCAACCAAATAATCATTAAAGGGAATTATAGCCATCAGTCAATCTCTTCTCTCCACAAGTTGAACTGATTAATGGATAGCTTTGGCATTACAAAGTCATGTTTGAAGGCAATTAAGCATTTGACAGACATAGACTGTGAAATCCACGAACTGCTAAATGCAAATATAAAAAACAAAAAATATTGTTGGAAAAATCATAATAAAGACTTGAGGATTGCGCATTGCTTATATCAGAATAAAACTGCTTATCATCGCAGTGAAAGAAAGGCTTTGGTTATTATCCCACATGTAAAGTGGATTACCTTCATAGTGGCTTTTCTAGGGCCCTAGTCAGACTAGAAATTTAAAAGAATCATCAAGTGAGAAGAAGAGAATATATGTGTGATTTGTTGAGAGTTGACACTTGGGTGTCATGTTATTTCATGAGAGGGAGGGACGCGTCCTTGGTAGAAATTTAAATTAAGGTGCTCCTTTATGGAAGTGTAGCCCCTCCCCGTGAGTGAAGGCAGCATTCTGTATTCTTTTTACAGAGAATCTCTAAGGCAATCTCTTGTCTCATCTGCCATTTTGCCATTAAACCTATGTGAAGGTTAGAGCTAACCCATAGCTGATTGATTGTAATTACATTTCTTTATTTCCAACTGTTGATTATGTCTTATGTGGATATTTAATAATGTGAGGACAGAGGGAAAAGTCTTTATGACTCGAGAGGGTAAAGGAAAAGGTGTAGTAATCACATATAGCCATGCCGGGTGTCCTCTAAAGTTGCACATACACAGAGTGAAAGCCTCACAGATGCAAAACCTATAATTGCAATGTCAATCATAAAGGGACTATCCTGAATAGCAGGAAGAGATTCATATACACATACATGCATTAAGTGTAGGTCCAAGATACCCTAAAACCTTCTCAACTGTGCTGTGTCCCCAGTTAGGAGTCAGAGTGCCCTCTGCTGCCACCCCCCCCTCTCTCTCTCTCTCTCTCTCTGACCATTTAATTGTTTGTAACACACTTAGGGAAACGGGAATACTCACAATGTGTTCAAAGGAAAATGGGACTTAACCATAAACCTGGTGAAACAAGTCATCTTTCTGTCTACTCTGTCCTTTGAAGATATGAGGATCTGTTTCAGTCCAAAGTTCAGTCATGTCCTATGCATGCTAACAGTGTGTCTAATGGCAAACATGAATTTTGGGTGGAAATGAGAAAGTGTCATGGTATTTTTAGCAGAAATTAGATAACTATGGTTACATCATTACTAGCCATTAGGATTATGCGTTTGGATCCAAAACAAATTATTCTTCACTATGTCACCCAACTTACCATAGCACAAACTCCAGTCCTACACAACTGGAGATCTTTTAGTTTGGTTCTTGTTTGTTGCTTTAGTTTACTACTCCTGCTGGCTTTCATGATCTTGTCAAATATTTTTATCCAGTTTAATTATTAAGACCAAAACACACCGTAAGCAAGTATGTGAACGCAGATGCTTCTTCCTACACAAGTTTGATTTTGTGCATTGTTGCATTACATTTATATTTTGTGTCAGATCACAATTCATAGCACAATGCAACTATGTGTTGCATTCTCAATTGTTGCCGCAAGGGGCGTTATAGCATATATTAGAGTTAACAGTCCACTTCTACACTTTTTTTTCCTCTTTCAAGTCAACTACTGTCATGGCAGACCAACAGTGTGAAGAGAATATTGTTGAGCTAGTAAGTTAAAGTCAATATATTTATAGCAACCACTCTGAATGATAATACATCCGGTTTTATGGCACAAACTTTTGAAGGTAACTCTATCACCCTTTTCAGTACTGAGATTTGTTACTGCCACAGTAATGCAAGAATGCGTACTTGTGTAAAGAATGTTTCTGGCCTTAGTGTGCCTCTTGTCCTTGTCTAGCATTGTTATATGGTTCATTTTGTGAGTATCTTGTGTATTTTCATTATTAGTCTGTTGAAGTTTCATCCTTTTCTATTTTTTTACTCAATAAAGCACTGCATTTTGGGTCTTTACACTATAATCCCGTGAGCTATTTGTGACATTTCACAACTCTCTACCTCCTAGGTCCTGGGTAAACCCACTTAGGATTGAACCAGTAACATAGCTCTCCTTGGATTTAAATGATTCTACTTGAATCATTTAGATGAGAACGGAATTTGTTATTATGGAGAATTGAGTCTCTTACACATACATAGTTGCCATACTATTAATTACATCCCTTGAAAAGACAAAATTACTGGTGCTTATGCATTCCAAATAGTGTATTTGAAGTATTATTGACAGAGAATTTCCTGGAGTGGGAACTTTGGATGAACTTTGGGAGATAATCAAGACCTAAGATGTCATTATATCCACACAGAATTCCAAATCAGACAATACCCCTGCACTGTGTCATGCTGTTTTGAGTAAAAATGTGTCCTGGAAGCATTCTTGTGCCCATTTGCGCCATTTTATAATAAATTATATTCATTAATGTTTCATGACTGTTGGATTTTTATGGTGTGAGGCGTTGCTGGGCTTGAGTAAACAGTTTGATTCGGATGCAATGTGTTGGATGTGTGTCATGGGTAAACCCTGAGGTATATATATATATATATATATATATATATATATATATATATATATATATATATATATTATTATTATTATTAATATTATTATTATTATTTTTAAATTATTTATTATTATTATTATTATTATTATTATTATTATTATTATTATTATTATTATTATTTTTATTATTATTATTATTATTTTTTTTTGTGGATCTGGTTTATTCTTTTCTGAATGAGTTTCAAATATGGCTATATTGGAGGGGTTGTACAATGTTAGCCAATTCTAATCATGGGTGTTTACACTGATGTCTTAAAGGGCAAGACAGACGAAAACCAAGCGTTTCAGACAGAGGGCCAGAGATAGGGAGGAAAATGATCAGATATTACTAAGTTATGACTGTTATTGGTGCAAAAAAACTTACTAACATAATAAGTGGACCTTAAGAGAAAATAAAAGAAGTATGTCATGACCACTTATATTAACTTTGAATACACATTTTCCCTGTTCTCTCTGTTTCTTTTCTGCTTTGCCTACATTTGATAAATGACTATTTGAAGCAGACAGTCTGATTTGGCTATATCAATTCAGTTATAATTTCGCTGAAGCCACACTACACCACCTTAGCCCGGTCAACAAGGAAGGCACAGTGGGGAGGGAAGATTCACCAGACAATAAGGAATGAGAATGAGCCCATCTTAGACCTCTAAATTACATGAGCATTCAAGCAATATAGACTGTCCATTGACCCAATTTCAAGAGGTTGGCTCAATAATGTGGTGGTGTTGTGACTCTGTCACCCCACCTAGGTATCGGCAGGTGGAGGAAGGATTACACTGGAGTTCTCTTGCTGAGCCTGGAAATGTATTCCCATTGAGTCTGCCCAGTGCTTTCCTCCTATTCACCCTATAACCCCAGCGAGGCTTTTAGCCTCCTAAACTAAACTGAAAGGAATGATGGTTAAGGGAGATTCACCTCCAAAAGGAAAGGGGAGAAAAAGCAAATGAGAGCAAGAGATGTGTATGTAGATGTGTGTATCATTGTTTCCTTTTAAGGTTCCTGTCTGGTGTTCTCAAATTGGTGGAGCACAACATCCGAATATGCCAATCCATTTAATACTGCTAAATACTGTTTTGTAATAAAGAATATGCAGTTCATAGGAGCTAAACTGTGACATTCAAAACAGGGCTATGGGAATTGAAACTGCATGTAAGACCATTTGAATACTGCACACAGTGTAATGGTACAAAATCATGAACAATCTGATTCAAGGCATAATCACTATGAAATTTAACTGGGGTATTTATTCATCTGATTAACTTTCAGGCCATAGCTTGAGAGGATCAAAGCTATTCTGGCACTCCACGGGAAACTCACAAAGCTGTCATCGCAGCTTTCCGAGCCAAAATTAAACTACTTCAGTTCACAGTCCCGCCTCTCCCAAAATGTTTCAGGCATCCCCTATATCTCATCTTCAAAATCTATCAGAATCTGTGCTTCCTCATCACTGTACAGAGATAGGTATCTGAATTGAGTTGAAATGAGGTGAAATGAGAATTGTGAGCTTGACTGACATTTAGAGAAGTACCACTAACTGTGGAAAATTCGACTTTGAATCATTTAACTGAACTTTTTTACCGTGGTCTGTATGAGTTGAAAGAGTTGGAGCAGAAAAGCAAACAATCAAAGATGATGTGATTGAATTCTGCTGCTGTGTGGGTTTGTGCCCGAATATGTTCACTCTTGCCCATTTTAAGGGTTTATAAGGGGAAGGTGTTGGTATGTGTATACACTACAAATGAAGTATTGTATGGACAGCAATTGGGAGCATGAATTAGATTTTATTCCATGAGTAAACTTATACAGTCATAAGGGAATTGTTTTGTGGAAGTACAACAGAGATACATCAAGAATTACAATGGTGACTATGAGAAAGAGGACCAAAAAGATACTATAAGAAGATTTGCCATGTTTAGTTTGTAATGTTAAAGGAATAGTTAGTGCAAAAAAAAGAAAATTCTGTCATAATGTACTCATCCTCATGTCGTTCCACCCTGTATAAATGTATTTCTTATATGGAACACAGAAGATGTGTTCACATGAGAACTTTTGTTTAGCGCTAAAAAAGTTCTAGCGTTAACATGCATGCCACTGTGAATGAGCTTCTCTCATAGTGCTCATGAATGCCCAAAGGATATTAAGATTTTCACTGAAAAATGACTTAAATATGGGGTTGTTTCTCATCTAATCAAAATCAAAGGCCTTCAGAAAACTTGGAATTTGATCCACAAGTCGCATAGCCTAGTTTTATTTTTGGGTCCTTTAAGCTTTAAATTGAGGCACTATTGACTGCCATTGTATTGAAAAGACCAAGATATTAATAAATAAAATCTCTTTTACATAAAGTCTTACAGGTTTTGAACGACATGAGGATAAGCAAATTATGACAGATATTTTGGGGTGAACAATTCCTTTAAATTATGATCATATTGCACTTGTCACTGAAAAATCTAACAATGAGTTTGCATGTAAGTATTTGACAATATATATATATATATTCCCTTGGAGTGCACAGAGCACTTCATTTCACTTCCTCTTGGAGATTTTCTCCCTGTTTTTCTGTCGCTTACTGCTCTCCTTGTATCAGATGTCCTTACTTCAGAAGAGCTAAGTTACTTTTCTAGTTGAGTCTGCAATTTAGCATTCCACATGGGAGCTAGAAAAGGAAACAAGACACTGTTTATCTCTCCACTGGGTGAGAAGGGCTGAATGAGCAGTCAACACTCTGCTTTGGACTGAGATGACAGGTCCTACATTTCATTTTGATGACTGCCTGTCCTCAGTGCAATTGTGACTTTATAAAACCCACTCACTAATAAGAAAAACCCCACTCCATGGCAAAATGTGTGTTCAATTACAACTCCAGCCTGGATCTTCTGGCATCGAACAGCACGCTGGAGGTGTACATGGGAGGCAGTCAAGATTAATTCGCTGTTACGGAACCAGTGATCTACAGCAGGCACTTCGGAGGGTTCTCCAGACCAGGGAAACAGGTTTTTTATAGCCAAGGACACATTGGAATGAGGTAAGACCAGTGGAAGGGTGACCGAGAGAGTTCCGTGCATATTCTGCCCAGGGTAGGTAGTGGTTCCACTCTTGTTGGTTGGTATGGCAATAGGTACGAAGGAACCATCCTATCTCCTAGATCTTTCTCTCCATCTGACTGTTGGACTGAGGATGATAACCTGAGGAGAGACTAATTTAGACAACCAGATGGTTAAAGGACTTCCATACCCTTGAAATGAATTGAGGTCCCCTGTCCGATACTATATCCTTGGGCAGTCCAAAGTTCTGGAAGACATGTTGGAAGAGTACCTCAGCGGTTTCCATGGCAATGGGAAGACCCTTGAGAGGAACTAGCTGGCAAGATTTAGAAAACCGATCAACCATTATTAGGACACAAGTAAACCCTTGGGAAGGAGGAAAGTCAGTAATAAAGTCAGTGCCAATGTGGGACCAAGGACGGTGTGGGATGGGAAGAGGTATGAGCTTACCTGCTGGGAGATGTCGAGGTGCTTTAGCCATGGCACAGTCAGGGCAGGAGCGGATTAAATTGGAAACATACCGGAATAGATGAGGCCACCAATACTTGTTCCTTAGTAGGTCAAGGGTATGGGAGATTCCAGGGTGTCCAGATCCAGGAAAAGAGTGGAGCCACTTAAGGAATGTTGTGCGGAGTACAGATGGAACGTAGGTTATGTCACGTGGACAGGCTGCTGGTGCTGGTTCTGAGGAAGCTGCCTGGATGATACATTGATCAATGTCCCACTGTATGAGGCTGACAAAGAGTGGAGGGAGTATGGGTTCTGATGATGTGGACTGGTCAGAGGAGTGCAACCAGGAAAGGGCGTCAGCTTTAGTATTTTTAGAACCAGGGAGATAGGTGTCTGTAAAATGGAAACGTGTGAAGAATAGTGCCCATCTTGCTTGTCATGGGTTTAGGCATTTTGCGGATTGTAGGTTTTCGAGGTTGCAATGATCAGTAATGACAGTAAAAGGATGGTGAGCGCCCTCCAGCCAGTGGCCCCATTCTTCGAGCACCAGCTAGATGGCCAGTAGTTTTCTGTTCCCAACATCATAGTCTCAGCTGGAGAAAGTTTCTTGGAATAGAAGGCACAAGGGAACAGTTTGGGAGGATTACCTTGATGTTGAGAGAATATGGCCCCTACCCCTGAGGTTGATGCATCTACCTCGACGACAAAGGGAATGTCGGGGTACTTGAGAATGGCTGCTGACATGAAGGAAATCTTTAACAGCTGGAAGGCTTTAGTGGCTTGTGGGGACCAAGAGTGTTTTGGGTTTACCTCTAAGAAGACTGGGGAGAGGGGCGACTACCATGCTGAAGTTCCGGATAAACATCTGATAAAAGTTGGCAAAGCCAAGGAACCTCTGTAATTCCTTTACGGTGGTAGGTTGGGACCAGGTAGTTATGGCTTGCACTTTGGAATTGTCCATCTGAACTCTGATGATGTATCCCAGGAACTGAATGGAAGACTGGTGGAAGAGGCATTTTTCATCTTTCAGGTACAGGTTGTGATCCTGTAGGCATTGTAGAACAAAGTCTTACATAATGGATGTGTTAGTCTAAGGATGTCAAGTAAATGACTATATCTTCAATGTAAACCAGGAGAAAATGGTGGAGAACATCTCGGAAGATCTCATTCATGTAAAATTGAAAAACTGACGGGGCATTGACCAGGCCATACGGCACAATCCGTTATTCAAAGTGGCCATTTAAGGTGATGAATGCGGTCTTCCACTTGTCCCCCTCTCAGATACGGATTAGATAAGCACTGCAGAGGTCGAGTTTAGTGAAAATGTTGGCTCCTCTGAGAAGTTCCAAGGCAGCTGGAACCAAAGGCAATGGGTAAGAGAACTTCACGGTGATACTGTTCAGAGCACGGTAGTCAATGCATGGACGAAGACTTCCATCCTTTTTGGCCACAAATAAAAACTAGAGGCGGCAGGAGAAGTAGATGGGCGAATATAGCCCTGTTTCAGGGATTCCTCCACATATTCCTCCATAGCTCTCTGCTCGTGGACTGACAGGGGGTATATTTTGCCTCTAGGGAGAGATAAGCCCAGGAGAAGATCTATGGTGCAGTCCCAGGGACTGTGTGGAGGAAGTTGGAAGGCCTTGAGTGCTGAAGACTTGTAGATAGTCTTGGTAAGCCGATGGGATAGAGGTGTCTAACAAGATGTGAGGGCTCTCAACAGAAGTAGCCATGCAATAGATGGGTTTAGAGTGTGAATGGCAAATGGGAAGTGTAAGGCATTGGGAAAAGCAGTGCTTGCCCCAGGCAGCTACCTTATTGGTGGACCAGGAAATGACTGGATTATGGTGGAGAAGCCAAGGTAGACAGAGTATGAGATCTGTTGGGCTTAGTCACTGGCTCTGTGCGGAGGTGGAGCTGTTTGACGAGTGAGGTTGCGATGAAGTTGCCTGCTGACCCGGAGTCTAGAAGGGCATGTACAAGGAGTGAGGAAGTGGTAGTCAAAACCATTATGTCTATACAAATGGGTTTCCCCACATACAGGTTCACAGGAAACGGAGCTTACGAGAAGCCTGGGAGGACGAATTGGACAGGTGGTTATGTGGTGATCGGTCGCTCCACAATAGAGGTAGAGGTTGTTGATAATCCTCCTCCACTCAGTCGGGGTCAGGTGGGTTGTGCCTAGTTGCATTGGCTGCTCAGTTTGTTATGGAAAGAGGTGGGGCTGAATAGTCGCGATCTGTCGAGCATTGTTTGAGACGGTGATCCACACAAAGAGAGAATTGAATGAGGGATTCTAATCCACGAGAGTCATCCACACCAGCTAGGTGAATTTGAAGAGACTTGTTTAAACCCTGGCGATAACGAGTAATCAGCGCTGGCTCATTCCAATGACTGGCTGAGGCGAGCGTGCAGAAGCGTAGGGCGTAATCAGTAACCGATAGCTTGCCTTGATGACGGCTCAGTTGTTCTCTGGCAAAGGAGGCTCCAGTAGCGGAATCAAAAACCTCACGGAAATGGGCTGTGAGGGCATCGATGGACTGTGAAATGGGACCTCCCTGTTTCCAGATGGCATATCCCCATTGTAGAGCCTTTCCAGAGAAAAGAGAAATAATGTAAGTTATCTTGGAGCGATCCGTGGAGAAGCGTTGGGGTTTCATTTCAAAAGCCAGTGAACATTGGAGGAAGCCGCTGCACGTCTCCAAATTGCCAGAGTAACACTTTGGTGGGGCCAAAGGGCAGAACTTCCCTGGATATAGAGCAAAGTGAAGTTGCGGATCAGGGACAGGTGCAACCAGAGCTGAAGCAAGGTCTGGAGCAGAAGGACATGATGCGGCTGTCGGGGTAAGTGCTAGTTTCTCCAATCGATGTTGAATGTCATGAAGCGCCTCTTCGTGTTGTATCAGTTGTTGTTCATGGTCAAGGAAACGCTCCATGGTTGACACCATTCCTGCTGGGTTCATGTTTAGTGGTCTAGTCTTCTGTTATGAAGCCAAGACAAGGTATTGAACCTGGATGCAGTTTAATAGTCAACTCAGGAGGAAACAGAGAAAACAAGGACAAAACAAAGGTTAACTCAAACTACGAGGTAACAATGATAACATATATCCAACTGGAAATAACTCACAAGTAGTATACTCAAAGAAGAGCTGAACACACTAGAAGAGGGTCCAAACGAGACTAGACAAAGACTGAGGGAATGAGGTGAGACTTTATAGTGTTCTGGATGATGGTTTGATGGGGAGCAGGTGGACGTAATCAGGAGAGTGAGATGGAGCTGGAGGAGCAGAGGCTGACGAGGGCATGACAACAACACAAATTAAATGAAAAATAAATACACAATACTTATAATAAAATAGAAAAGCTTCAACGTGCTTTATTCAAACACTTACATTAGCTCAAGTCTATATATAAAAAAAAAAACATTTTAGTTAACTGTTGCAACAATCTCTGTTTAAATAAAATTAACTAAATTAAATGAATAAATTAACAAATGAAAACAAAAAGTATTATATTTAATAAAATTTGGTTAACCTTGCCCTATAAACCTGTGAACAAAATAAAGGCTAAATTACATTACCAGTATGTTTTAAACTTTTTTAGAGTTAAATTAAATTTCATACGGGATACAATACAGCTGAAATGGTGGATTACAATAATGATATGATTATTCAAAATATTTCATAGGAGATAGAGATGTATTACTGACCTATAGATTTTATTTCAACATGAAAGGAACACTGGTAATATTTCAAAAATTCCATCTTTCTTTCATGCTAATATTCAGCTACTTAACATTGTGCTTAACACGAAGTTAATTCTTGCTAAAATGCTGTGTCATTATGTGCTGTGCTAATGATCAGAATCAGAATGAGCTCTATTGCAAAGTGTGCTCATGTACACAAGGATTTTGTTTTTGTGATAGGAGAAACAATCAAGAGCAAACAGAACATTATAGTGAGACACAGAATATAAAACAAGGTAAGAGTAAAAATAGACATACAAAAAATAACAAACAAAACAAAAAAATAGGACATATAACATAGAATGGCTTATGTACATGTGCAAGTTGTAATATATGTGGTAATATGATGGAGTGCTATCAGTAGCGGTCTTTGTCATTAATGGGATGAAACCTTGTTGCAACACCTGACATACTTTACCACCTCGTCATATAACAAATGATGACCTACGGAGGTTGTTTGGATTGGAAATCAGATTTCGTGTTTTTTTTTTTTTTTTTTTTTCTGTTCTGACTACAAAACATGAAACCGATTTGAGTTGAATAGGCAAAAAAATCAGATTTTTGCAGCCAGTCTGAACATAGCCTAGGACAGGGCTAGTCAACTGGCGGCCCACGGGCCAAATCCGGCCCGCCAATCATCTTTGTTTGGCCCTCCGACTGATTTATGATCAAATTGTCTTGCCATCTGAAATACCAGAGCGCTCTGTGCGTTCATAGGCCTGAGCCTTATCAATCAGCAGTGAGTTTAACAATGCTCATTGGCACATGCAACATCATTCAGCCTATCAGTTGTCCAGACCGGAGTATGCGTTTAAGCTTTTCTGGCAATAGTTTAGTTACACTGCTTTGCTAAACATGGATCACACTGTTTAGGTGAGCATTTGATAGCATATTTTTCAATCAAATGTATTTATATAAAATTGCTTAGTTTTGTGGAGTGCGGTCAAATCTACAGATTGTGACAGAAATGGTGTCAGCACATAAGCACATTAGGCAACTAAAGCAATCGATTATGAAAACTGAAGGTTCAAAGAAAATGCGCTGAAAAGTTTGCTTTTATTCATTATTCTAGAAGTGTCAAATGGGTGTGTCTCATCTGTTCAGGTTCTGTAGGTCTTGTAAAAAAAAATATAAAGTTTAACTGAACCTGCAAATATCCTGATTATATTTGGTTCTATACAGCTTTGAGTCAGCCCTCTCAGTCACGAACAGCATCAACTCAGTTTGTTATTTTTTTACCAAAGATTATCTGCACAAAAATCTCACTCCTGGACTAGCTATTGTGTGCAAATTCACAATATTTACAAGACTAATTTTATCCTTACTGAATAGGATACTTTATACAGAAAATGGACGAATAGACATTTTAATGATTGAATACTGAAAAAAACAATAATAATAAGTCTAACAAAAAAAAACAAGTTGGAGACTCTGGCGGTGGGCCTCCTCATTGGTGCCCCTTTTGCCTGATGAAGACTTTATGGTCGAAAAGTTGCAAGTGTAAGTCAATAAAGTATATTTGGAGCAACACAATCAGTGTGGGGACACTTACCACAATTTCTTTGTTAACAACATAGTAAACAAACCACAGATGAGTCAGATGTCTGTTACTGTACATTAATTGTGAAAGATCAAATGTGTTTATGGGATTCTAGACACCATTCATCAGTTAACTAGATGTAGGACTTTGCTTCCTTTCTCTCTGTGCATTTTTCGTCCTACATACAGTATGTTGCAAGCGAAAGATAAATAGAAGCAGCATCAGGGGAGTAAAGTAATTTTCCTGTAAATTATAGAAGTGGAATGAATCTTCTTCTGGCCACAGTTTCCACATTTCAGTGCCCATCAACATGATGCTCTTCTCATACCTTTCAAATCTGGTTAGAAAATAAATAAAAATGAAATGACTACAAGCGATGTTGCAGCACTACTTCAGTCTACTTCACACTTCCCCCACAAACACAAACACAGACACACACACACACACACACACACACACACACACACACACACACACACACACACACATAAACACACATACTTCTCTCTCTGTGCTCTCCTGAGTATTACAAACCTATCTGCGGGATGACAACCTCACTGCCACAACGAGCGCCTCTCCTCTCGGCTTTAGTTAAGGGATGTCTGCCATGATAACCAATGCCTTCACTCCGTATGTGCTATAGAAGCGCTCAAGCTCTCACTCAATTCCCAACACAATAAGACCTGTGTGCTCCTCTCTGCTCCCCTTGGATGAACTTCATGGGGTTGAATTTTTAACTTTCTTTGCAGGGCATCAGCAGGTTATTCTACTAGATTGTAACATAGCACAGGATGTCTTCTGGCCTCTGCAATCTACCCTCCCCTCCCCCTTCGAAATGGTGCACATACCAAACTAAATATGGATCAAAAGCACACATTGCCTTTGCATTCTGCCATAGACTAGAGTGGAAGATTTTTTTTTTTTTTTTTTAAAGCACTGTTGTTCAAAGAATATTGTTAAAAATCAACAAAGAAGTGGGCGAGAGAACTTTGCAGAGTCTTAGTTTTATTTATTTATCATCATTTTAAGCACTATTTTCTTTGTTGAAGCAGGCAAGCTGGCTGTTTCAAAACTAAGTCTGCTGCCCACAACTAATAGATTTCTTTGCAGCTAAATATGGATTCTATGTCCTCGTTTCTCTGACGACTTATTTTTTCTTGTTGAATCACCAAGGTTCTAATTTCACAGCAACTTCACCTGTGTCAACAATCAGTGAGTGCAACAGTGTTACCTCCATGGATGACACCGCTAGAAGTCATTAAAAATGCAAAGCCAAACAGAAATGGTCAAAGGATATTTAGAATGCTGTTTACTGATTCTTAGTTAATTACCTATCCATTGTATTCCCAAGATGTTTTCATTGAAGCAGGCCTGGAGAGAGGTGTAGTATTGGTTTCTTCCTTAGTCTCCAGGGACTCATATAGTGTACAAAGGTTTAACACGTAAAGCTACTTTGTGCTATTTTTGATAGTTTAAAGCAGAGATGCCCAAACTAGGGCCCGTGAGCCAAAGTTGGCCCGTGATGACCTTTGATTTTGCCTGCCTTAATGTATATGACAAGAGTGAAAAAAAAAAAAATTGCTATTGACGCAGCTTTTTATTGCATTAATTTAGCAGATTACAGAGTAATGTTTTTTTTTTTTTTTAATAATGAAATTATAAAGGAGGAGAACCAGGTCAACTTTAATATTTGAATATAAAACAGTTTGCAGAGCCTGAAATTCGGCACAGGATTGTGGCTATTGTGCATAATTTTAATCATTCCCTCAATCTCTCATCTCCATCTCTAGTTCCATCCAGGGTTGGAAATGAACGGAGGCTCTAGGCTAAAAAATCCCCCTGCAATCAGATATAGTTCCAAATTAATATATGCATCGTGTTTTTCATTTGAATTTTCACTGAACATTATTTGTTTCCTGCAGTCCATTGTGCAGATGGTGCTTCATCAGTGGCGGATACTCGCACCATAAACGCCTTCAGATGTGCACTCCAGTTCTCACGCTTTGCATCAGTTCAGTATCATGCTCACGTGCTAAAATTATAAAATGCTACAATGTAGTTAATAATAATATTAACAAAAATAATATCTGCATGTGTTAAATAGCCTTGATGTTAAATAAAACGTTATTAATGATACAATACTAATTTTACAGAACATTAACCACTTCATATCTCTGACTAATGTTCATTGTAAACTGGCTTGAAGGAGTTGCTAAGTTTTTTTTATAAGCTCCTCATTCCAAATCCGGAGAAATGCTGTCATCTACATCTACTGGGTCTGTGCATTTGTTTTGTGTGTTATTAATTTAATAGCCAAAATATTTGGAAATATGTGAATGAGAAAAAAATATATATATATATATTTGTTTTAGTAACAATTGCCTAGTTTCCAAAAGCATTGTAAGCCTAAGTAGATCGTAGAATCCATCTTAGATTCATCTTAGTTTTGCGGCCCGTTTCCCAAAAGCATCGTAACTTAAGTAGTATTTGAAAATGCTTGTAGATTAATGAGTGCTCTGGAGTAGCCGTACAGTGCTAAGAATATCGTAAGGACATAGACTTATGCCGACACCTGCAGGACAATCGTGAAATTGCACCTAATACAATTTAAATACCTTTAGCTACAGGTTATGCCCGTTTAATATCAGTATGCATATGATTTATTTTATTATTATTTTTAACTGACAAGGATAATAATAATAATAATAATAATAATAATAATAATAGTAATAATAATAAATGCAGAAAATGGTTAGTCAGTATTAGGTGAACAGATAAATTAATAAAAATTAATTAATTAAATAAGTAAACAAATAAAGTTATTTGTGGACTAGTTGGTAACAACCAAGTGGTGGCATGACTGTTGCAGAGAACTGTAAAAATTACAACCAGAGAGAGAAGGAAAAAAGTCATTAATTTGATGCCGTGCATGAAAATCATCCGTACAGTATAATGGCTCCTCATTCTCGTCTCCTCTTCCTCTCCGACACCTAAGGGCGCTCTCACCGCACCACGCATCGTGTAGTACCGCACATGTTGTGTAGCATTGCTGTAAACTTTACCACTTTTGGAAGTAAAGAGCAGTCCTCCCTTTGATTGGTGAATGTCCCTGAAGCGCAGCTTCCACGCATCTCCTTATTTTGCGCTCCGCAATAACACAGGTCTCCGCTGTCTTCACTGATCCTGAAAGTTTTAATCTCGACCCACAGAGCAAATTTTGAAAACGAAATATTAAAATGCACATCTGATGAACGAAGCAGTGATTGTGTAAAATAAATATATTGTTCTGCACAAAATGATTGCAAAACAAAATGCAATTATATGGTGAATATAGGGAGTCTGGATAGCTCAGCAAGTAAGACGCTGACTACCACACCTGGAGTCGCAAATTCGAATCCAGGGCGTGCTGAGTGACTCCAGTCAGGCTTCCTAAGCAACCAATTGGCCCAGTTGCTAGGGTGGGTAGAGTCACGTTGAGTTAACCTCCTTGTGGTCGCTATAATGTGGTTCTCACTCTCGGTGGGGCGTGTGGTGAGTTGTGCGTGGATGCTGCAGAGAATAGCGTGAAGGCTCCACACGTGCTAGGTCTCCACGGTAACGCGTTCAACACGCCACGTGATAAGATGCGCGGACTGACGGTCTCAGACGCAGAGGCAACTGAGATTTGTCCTCTGTCACCCGGATTGAGGTGAGTCACTACACCACCATGAGGACCTAGAGGGCATTGGGAATTGGGCATGCCAAATTGGGGAGAAAAAAAATATATTTTTTTTACAAACGTTTTTAAAGTTACGCTACAAATATAGTGATGTTACAATGAAGAGCAGCACTATACGGTCACATTTCAGCACTTCATGTTTATGGACAGTGTCTCTCTTAAGTAGTACTTAAAACACATCCTCGCACGTTCATGTTAAGCAATGTTCTCTTTTGGCTCACGGCCCTCAATCAAGATTGATTTTTGGCCCTCCGTAGGAAAAAGTTTGGGCACCTCTGGTTTAAAGTTTTGTATGAATATGTGTATATTTTTTTAAACAGTCCATATATTTAAAACACATAATAATAATAATAATAATAATAATAATAATAATAATATAATAATAATAATGTTATGATAGGGTAAACTTTAGCTTAGACACCACACTTCCATTTTACACATCCCATAAACTGGGGGCATGGTGGAGCTTACCTGCCCCGATACAGGTAAAAAGGGTTGTGTCACAGCTCTCTCTCCCCATTGATTGAGGCTCGACCAACTCGGTATTTGAATATCCATACTTCCCTAATATATAGTACAGCAAAAACAGTATGCCAATGGAGTAGTATGTCCAAATCCTCAGTATTCATAAAACAGTAATCAAGAAATAGACTTCTTAGACGTCTTAGCGCAATGCCCTATTTCTCAGGAAAATATCAAACTTCACTTTGCGCCACTTCATTAACAATACACCCACAGTTTGCATGCATATACCCACAGATAGTGCAAGTACTCCCACCCACAACCTCTTGTGCTTTTCCCTGGCATGAAAATTGTGCATATAATAAGCGCTCTCACAAAAATTGGATAAGACACAGCACATAGTTGTCACGCTTAGCGCTGCGTATATCCCAGTCCTGAAAATAGAGCTTGATATGTTTTATTTCTATAATGCCTTTCTAGAACACAAGGTCACTTACCAAGCCTGATAACAAATAGGAAAACAACATTATAAGTAATTAACTAGAGCAAAATAAGACAAATAAAAACAAAACAATATAAGAGGACACAGCATTGCAACAACAAACTTAGAGGGAAACATAAACATAAAAAGCAAATGCAGTGTGTTAAAAAAAGACAAGATAGACATGAACAGAACAATCAGAATAAAGTAATAAATCAAGAGCTGATAGTAGAGGGATCATTAACCTTCTATGTGAGAATAGCACAGAGAGAATAGACGAGTTTTCAGTTGTTTTGGAAGAGGGAAGAGACTTCACAGAGGTTTTGGGAAAGTGATTTCCAGAGTTTAGGGGAAGCCAGCACCAGAGGACCTCAGAGAACAGACAGGAGAGTAAGGATTAAGTAACTAAAAAAGAGAAGTATTGGGGGGCAAGATTATGAGATTTATAAATGAGGATAAGGATATTATACTTTATGCAGCAGGAAACAGGTTACCAGTGAAGATTATGAAGAATGAAATTGAAGAGGCAGGGAATAGCATTTTGATTATTTATTTGAAGGTGAGTAAACCACAAGGAGCATATAAAACAAAACCTTTGCCTGCTTTGAACCAAACAAGGAAGCCAAAAAGAAAGAGGGGAATAGCCAGCATATGCATAGGAGTGGTGGTGGCGTAGTGGACTAAAGCACTGAACTGATGAGCAGAAGGTTGTTGGTTCAATCCCCACAGCCACCACCATTGTGTCCTTGAGCATGGCACTTGACTCCAGGTTGCTCCAGGGGGATTGTCCCTGTAATAAGGGCACTGTAAGTTGCTTTGGATAAAAGTGTCTGCCAAATGCATAAATGTAAATGTAATTCCCACAGAGACGATGATGTCATACCTAGCCAGCATATCTCTTTAGCTACAGTATAGAAGAGACACATCAGGATTTTTGATAGACTTAATCAGAAAACTTTTGTAAGACTCTCAGCACTGTTGAGCTACCAATAAGTAAACAAGTAACACCACACAGTGTGGTGAAAGGACTTAGGGCACAACCTTACATTTAGAATGTGAACATCACTGAGGCTGGAAGTCTTAGCTATACTCTTCTAGCCTGGGTCATCTTCAACTATTAGTCATCAAAGATTTATTGGCAAATCCATAGAGGATCCACATCCCTCACCATAATAACTCTAAACTGGACTGAATCATGGCAACTTTCAAGGTCATGCACAAGAAATGGAGAATCTCAATGCTAGTATGACTGGCACTTGAAAGAGTGAGTGGATACCAAACGCAAGTGGTCTGACATTGAATGAAACCCATTTCCCATCACAGTATCACATTCTCATGCCAAACGACAAAGATTGAATATTGGCAAACAGCCCTCCCAGATATCTGAGGCATTGTATTTATATTTTATACTGTTTTTCATGCTAGCTGGAGGACCCTGACAATAGTCCTACAATCTATGACTAGTCTTTGCATTGTGTGGGTAATTAGCAATTAAAAAAAAAAAAAAATCAAATAATTAGGCTAATTAATGTATCTTTCTTTTTGAGTGGATTATTGGCTTTTATTTATAGAGGGGCTCACTCTAATGCAACCTGTTTAGTTAGTAACACAAGAAGCATTTTTAGGTTCTCCTGTAATCTTGTCAACCCGTTTTAAAACCCTATCATTTTGCATAAGACTGAGGCAGATAAGAGAGAAAAAGAGAAAACCTCCAGCACTATGTCAGATATAGGATGTTATGAAGTCAGGCCCTGGTTGTTTCTGTGCTGATGGAGGAGATTATTAAAGAGCAGCTAGCACTGCAGAGGCATTTCCAACCTATTAATAAGTCTGACGTATTACTACTGCAAGTCAAGGGAATGGCTTGGATTCCCTTAAGTGGGTTTCTTTAAAAAAATATTATATTGATTCAAGGGTCAATTTTGTTAAGCGCCAGGGGTAAAAACTGGAACTCACTGTACGTCCAATCAATTAAGGGCCGGAAAGATTATTATGAGAATACCATAATCCTTCAGGTGACCTTTTCGAATGTCTTACAAAAGGTGCATAGGCTTTTACTGATTAGTCTGGCCAGTGTTCTCAATCCAATAGCATTGAGTTTAAGCAATCTTAGAGTGCAGCATGGCAGTCTAGAAAACAAATCCATACTCGTCAGCAGTAAACACCTGACTAAATTGTGGCCGATTATCGAAAAATCCATATAATTGTATGGAGGATCAAGGGACCAGCTGCCAATCATGAGGTGACATTTACAGATAACATTCCACAGACAAATGAAAATGATAGATCTCACTTCCACTCTTCAGCTGCACATATCTTTATCTGTCCAATATTGCTGTTTTTTCATGCCTCATGATGTACTTCTGCTTTGAAACATACTTTCCCGCTAGTTTCCAGTTAAATGTGTTTACATGCGCCATAGTTGTCTAGTTCCCGAAACGCATTTCACCGGTCCTCCACGCAGGGACGTCTGTAGCAGACTTTTAACCACAGATCAGCTCAAAATGCAAATGACAAAAGGTGGAATAAGACAAAGGGTGTCAGCACCCTTTGTCTTATTCCACTACGTGCTTCAGTCACTGCCATGTTCCATGTGTGAGGGAGGAGAAAGACGTGATGAACGCATGCATCAACCTGTTTTTATTAAATGTATGTTTTAATCTTTATTTTGTGTCACTGTTTCACTGATAAGCACTGTATATCGATACATTATGAAATGAAAATGCATAAGTAAGACCTGCTAAAGATAATGATTTATAACGTTTATAGTGTGGTTAAATATATTTTAGCGCAGTTATTTATTTAATTTGATAATACAACTGCTTCATTCTGCTCTGAGTGATTTTTAAAGCATGGTCAGAGTAAGATAACAGCTAATGTATTTATAAATAAATACATCTGGGACATTTATCCAAAGAAAAGTAATTTGCAATCATTGTATGTATCGTTGAATCTCAAATGGTATGAAATATCATCAATGAATGAAACGTTAAGTGTTAATGAGACGGCCAGACTGCTGCAGGTTACTGTATATGTTTGATTTATTATTCAGGAGTTGAGTTTAGCTACATTTGGAAAGGAAACAAATATATTTAGAGGCAAATTTCAGCAAATTATAAAAGTGAGACATCATGATGATTTAATCAAATGACAGCCCTAAAAAAAAAAAAAGAAATAATCGTCCTTCCCATGAATAAATCTCCGCACATAGGTGCGCTGAACGCTGTAACCAGAAACGCCTGAGCCGCACTACTTAGAACGTGGAAGCAATTGTGCAATTAGTCCATTAGTTGTTATTTTAAGGGTGGCTATAGGAAAATTAATGTAGAGGTTTGATAAGAAAGACTGTGTAGGAGGATAAGAAAGAGAGAGAGAGAGAGAGAGAGATGCAAAACCTTCATAGAATGGAAAATAGGGAGAAAATAAATAATGGACTTTGTGATCAGTTTTTACTTTTGAGATTAGCAAATGAACTGGGGTAATAAAAATAATATAACACTGAGAGATTGAATTGCTAAAAAGATTTATACATTATAAAATATGACAACATTGTAATTATTTTGTTTGGAGCTACAGAATACCATGAGCCAAAAACACAATTAAACCTTTGATCTTTTTAGAGAAAACAAAACTGAAATCTTGTTGATGGGTTTTTGTGTGTGTGTGTGTGTGTGTGTGTGTGTGTGTGTGTGTGTGTGTGTGTGTGTGTGTGTGTGTGTGTGTGTGTGTGTCTTTAAAAAAAAAATAATAATAATAATAATAATAATAAAAAATAAAAAAAATTATATGTCTGTCATTAGCTTATATAATTCAGGCCTAGATTTGTATTTTTCTCCTGGAAAATGAAAGTGAAGATTTGATATCCTATAGTTTGTGTAAGTCAAATCTCTGATATTGTTGTAATTCCTTGTGTCTCAGTCAGCTGCCTAGCTCCCTAGGCTGTGAATCAGTAGATCGTGAACACAAATTCGGCACTGGCAAGGGTACTGATCCACTGATGACACTTATGACTCAATTACCTGTGACACGATAACAAGCTTGCACTTTTAAACACAGCAGGTATTAATCAGCTGTATATAAATGACACCACTGTATAAATTACACTATCATGCATTTTCAGTATAGATATTAAAACGTACAGTGTTATTATGAAAGATAAATGACATAAATGAAGAAATAAATGAACTAAGAAGTGTATTTTTAATCTTTTTCTAACAACGCTAATATTTAAAAGATTGTTTCCCTTTCATGAACATTATGGATGAAAGATCATTCTCTTTCAAAGAGAAAATAAGGCTTTAACTCTGTATATGTATGCATGTGTTCATCCTCTAACAACTTGAAAGACTTCAGAAGACATTTCCGTTAAGTGAACATAGTTGGCAATGATGCTCCTTGGTTTTTACGGTGCATTCTAGGAATTTTTTAGGGAGTGAAGGTTTCAGTGCACTGGAATGATTTTGCAATTGAGACAAGCACTATAAATGGCTGACTCCCTGACCAGTGCCCTGACTACTGAACTAGGGAGCTGACCATTGTCTACAACAGCTATAAGTGATTGATTTGTCTTCAGACTAACATTCTGCAATACTGCTTTCATGTCTTCCATTGTTACATTTAAATGTATATAACCAAGAGGAATGTTATTTACTGTTTTTTTTTTTATTATTACTTCTTGTGTGTGTGTGTGTGTGTGTGTGTGTGTGTGTGTGTGTGTGTGTGTGTGTGTGTGTGTGTGAAAAAGGTTTACACTTAGACACAGACACACACATATACACAGAGACATAACAAGCACCATCAGGCCAAGTGATGTTTGTTGTAAATTAATCGCAATTAAGTAAATATGCATAATCTTAGACACTTTTTTTGGTCTTTGAAAGAAGAGTACAGCCTTTGCATATGAAGATCTAGAGTAGTTCACATTTACATTTTGTTACAGGTTTTTGTCTTACTAGTGAGTAAATTACCAAGCACAAAACTTTCATGAATATCTGAAAACCTAAAAAAATAAAATAAAAAAAAAAACATAAATAAATAAATAAATATATAAATAAATAAACAATTCAATAAAGAACACTGGAAAAATTGAATGTGCTTTTCATTACAATATTTTTGTTCTGTCATAAAACTTTTAAGAAGGGTAAAAACCTTTTTGCTTGTTTGCTTAATGAAATTACTGGCAAAACAATTGTCTCATTATTTTGGCACAGATAGTCATACATTGAATAATGGAAACTACAGGCTTTAAAGCTACAATTATTATTTATTTATTTATTTTACTCTTGATTTACTAGGTTATTACAAAAACAGGTGAGAGACAATTTTTATTTATTTATTTATTTATTTGTACAAATGATGGAATTACTGACATTGCACATATGTTTTCTAATTCCCCTCTACATATTTCAGTATGTGACAGTTTTCTATTGGTGGAGTTTTCTCATGAGACAGACAATACTATCACTGCAAGCTAAATGGGTCAGCAGTCTCCAATGACCTAGAAAGCTTGGTAATATGACAACAGTTTCCTCTATTACTGTTTTATAATCCACTGTCCAAACTGTCATCTGCCATAATTTTTTTCCTCACTCTGTGTTTGACATGTCCGGGCATGAAACTCCACCTTAGGACAGATTGAAAAAGAGAATCCTGCATTGGCAATGTCACCTCTCATGAGTAACAATTATGACACTGACCATTGATTCACAGATGCTGTTGGACCTGTAAAACTGCCCCATGGCATATGGTACACGCACACACACATACACACCATCAGCACCACCTCTAGTTTCCTGTAGCTTCCATAATAAATGCACATGGAACATGTAATGACAAATTAATTGTGGTCTGAATTCATTAGTAAGCTATAATGTAAGAATGTTTTACATCCAGGTGCTATAAAGTGGTGTCCTGTTTATCAGCACACATGAACTAAAGCTAAAAGGGATAGTTCACTCAAAAATGAATATTCTTTCTGTCATCTATCATTTACTCACACTCAAGTCATTCCAAACCTGTATGACATTCTTTCTTTCATGGAATACAGAAGTTGCTGATAGGCAGAATGTTAGCCTTAGTCACCATTCGCTGTCACTGTAAGACGAAAAAAAAGCAACAGTGTGGTAAACTTAACCAGGCACCAAATTAATGTATCAGTGACCAATGATACATTTCTTTCTTTGTGTATGAGTTAATAGAACACCTGCCATCTTGCTCTCTAGTTTTTCTCCGTCTCATCTGCTCAGATCAAACCACCTGCATGCATGTTGTTGCTTGGCAGAAGTGGCCCTAGGTAAACTGCATAACAGAAACCAAACACATTCAGTCATAAATCAAGTGCATAGGCCAGCTGGTCATGATGACAGGCCTTGGCTTCAGCAAGAGGGGGAGCTAGGAAAGCACATTGGCTAAGTAATGTTTTGATAGTTTCTGGAACCGCTGATTTTCTATTTTCTTGCTCCAAAAATAGGGGTTGGTATCTTTAGGCACCTCACGAGTCGATCCGATTCTGATTCTGGGAGTCACAATTCGATTCCAAAACAATTCCTGAAATATCTACTGGTACATGTTTTTCTTATTGATTATTCTGCTGTGCAAATGCAAAACGCAGTTACTTCACTGCTGTGGTTTACATCGAACTCAGGATTGATTCTCAGTTTTTGAGAATCGATTCAGAATTGTTGGAGAAATAATCAAGATGCATCAGTGAATCCATTTTTTCTCCCGCCCCTATTCAAAGCTAAACATAATTTCCTTGTGTTATTACAAAGGCCTAATATATCTTACAATAAATGTACACTTAATGGCCCTGATGGCGATGAGATGCTTAGTGAATGCTTTTTTTTTTTTTTTTTTTTTTTTTGTGCCATCAAAAATTCTTAGTGAAAAACAATGGAAGTTTTGTGGGACTTTTCATTCTCATACCACACCTGCACACCATAATGGTTGGGCATGTCAGGCTCATAAGAAGTAATAAGCAATTATAATTGAACTACAAATAAACTGGAGCTGTAATTTAGTTTGTTCAGTGTCACAACAATGCAAGAGATAGCTGTTGATAATCACTGAGAGATTAAGGGTTCGAAATGCAGGTAGTTTAGCTTATGGACCCAACTGTAAATACCACAAACAGAGCATAAAAGGAGAAGGCAATAGCATGCAATGGCAATAACCTCCACCAATGTGAGATAAAGAAGCGAAACAATAATTGCTCCGCCATTGTACAGAACTCTTCATAATTATCAGATCATTATAAAGAAAGGGATCTCTTTGGTAATGGCAGCATAACATTGGGTGACCTTAACAATGTTCAGCAGAACAACAAGACAATGTGTGTCATTAAAATCCAAACATGGGCAGGTCTATTTATACTTATCATTAGCTAAACAGAGTTGGAAAATCCCTAATGTGGTAATTTTCATTTAACTAAATGTGCAAGCTTATTGCTAACTGTTGCTTGACATAAAAGACGCATTGCCCAAGTAATGAAGTCGAGTCAAAACCTGAGCTCCAGCAACCATAAAGAAGCAATCATGCCACATTATCTCATAAATTACATCTTGCAGCATTCATCCGTCGCTCTGGGCCATCATAACAGCACACATATCTCAGGGGTTGCTAATTAAAGTGACCTGTATTGTGCATGAGGTAATTACACAGTTCACCAATTCATTACTCTCTTTGGGTAAATGATCACCCAATGTGAAGCTGTGAGGTTTACAGACAGCCAGGGAAATAGACAATTTGGAATAATTGTATGTAAACCACAGGCTAGGTTAAGAGTAAATGCTTAGGGCTTCACTCTGACAAAAGAATGGAGAGAAGAATTTTTTTTCTAAATAACTCAAAGGTTTAAATTGGTCCATTTTAGCGATGTTATCATCTGAACCCTTTAGAGCAGCTTCCTCTTACAGCTGCACTCACAGATTTTACTCTCACTAGAAACACAGCTCATAGGACAATCTCAAAAATAAACTTTAGACACTCTTTCCTAAAGTTGGGGTACTTCGTAAGTTCATGTATAGTGGCAGGTGCTTCTGTACAAACAGTCTGGAACAGCACAAGGTTTAGTATATATAATAGTATATAATCTTATTTCATCCTTGTTACCTCACCCTGACAGGGCGGCCACATTTTTGAACACTAAATATACGTAATAGGTGTTGATGTAAAAAAAAAAAAAAATTACACAAATATATATATATATCACGACATATGAGTATATCAAGGCAGCGTCTCTCTCGCCTTCCTCGAAAACACTGTGATCTCATTGTGCTCCTAAAGCATGGCATGAATGTGAAGTTGGGGTAAACTGAGAAGAGGCCTCCACTTAGCGCTGATTGGTTTAAAATACCCTGGCAATCTGTCAATGTGATAATGTCCACCTCTCATGCTCTCACAGCAGTAAAAATGCATTTCGATGCATCAGTTATGGAATTTCAGAATTGATTATCATTACTAGATTACTATCCAATGTGATACAGATACCATCTCAGGGCCTGTTTACACCTGGCCACTTCATGCTTTTTCACTGATCAGATAACTATACGATCATGAAAAGACCAGGTGTAAATGCCCTCTGAAATGCATTTGTGACGGATTGCAATCCGATCGCTCAGACCACTTCAGGAGGTGGTTTGAGACGCATTCTATTCAAATCTGGTCAAGTCTAAATGCATCTGGCTGTTCAAGTCACATATGTAAACTTTACCCCACCCAAACAGCATTACGTCAGCATAGAAAAAAAGTGAAATAACAGCTGTCACTGAATATTTGCATAGGGCTTGCGTCACGCAGTAAATAATAAACAAGAGATGAATACATGTTGTAAGAGAGACAGAACTTTTTTTCCTCATTTATTTGATGCAGATCACTGATGAAACTGAAACTAAACACTGACTTGAGCGCAGCATGACGCGCCTCATCTACAAGAAGCCCCGAGGGGTAAAACAGACAGACACAGACCCATACACGGACACCCGCGAGCTGGGCAAATTCACTTGGAATCAAATAATAAAGTACATCTTTTAAATTCACTGCCCGGAATTAGCATAATCACAGAAGTGAACTCTATTTTATTTGCATATAGTGCGGAAATTGAAGATCGGATTTGTATCCGTTTGGCGGAGACACACTGATGTGGCCAAGTGTAAATGGAATTAAATTTTTCAGTCAGATAGCAATCCGATCAGTAAAAACGCATGAAGTGGCCAAGTGTAACTAGGCCCTCAGATTACATGAGCCTTCTCGAAACAGATGCGGAAGCACACAAGATTACTGTAAAGGGAAAAACTTGCACTTTATATTAAGAAAGTTTATGCTGCCGAGTTCATTCCCTGCGACCATATAAGCGGGTAAATGGATGGATGGATGTAAATATATAAATATATATTATAAATATTTTATATATATTTTTATTTTTTATAATATAATATAATATAATATATATAAAAATGGACCAAGACTAACGTTGATCAAAAAGAGAGACCTATTTTAAGTAAAAAATTATTTTCAATGTCATTCCTAATTTTTTTTAAAGCCTTAAAGGAAATCATATATGCCTTTTCAATTATACAGTATGATTCCAAGTTAATTATGAAAAAATGACTTCTTAAGTTCTATGAAGCACACATACACCTTAAGTAGTATGACAGTTTGAGTGACAGTTAATCATCACAATCGTGAATGCATGAAAACAGAGAATTAATCGCCATAATTGTGAAAGCCCTAAAAACAGACAGTTGATAGACATAATCGCAATTATTTGTTTGAAAATTAATCGTCAGCCAAATTTCTTGATTGTGACAGCCCTGGATTTAACCTTAAAAATGTAAATGTCAAATGAAACGTAAAAATGTATTAACATTGGATTAAAAGAAAAACCTGGAATGGCACTCTGCCTCCTCATTTCATAAGTCCACCACACACCACTGTTCGATAAATGTGTGACTTTGTATTAAACATGATGTTCTACCATATCAAAGTTGTACACTTCAGTCAAAAGAAGATTCGAAAGGAGGAATATTTAATGAAAAACTGTGTCTCTGTCTCCAGATGAAATGTTAACAGATTAAATTATGCAAGCAAAGTAAGTTTAACATGCACTAGGGAGTAACTATTAATTCCACTCATGTCAGATACACATGTAGATATACACACATGGGCATGTCCATCCAAAGTATTATTTCCCCAAAAAATGCTTCTTAGCAGGATATACCACATTTAGCGATATGTCATCTTGACTATCTCCTACTCATTATAGCATTACAGATGGCTAAAACCAATGTACTTCATTTTCAACAGCGTAATGGAATGTGTATACAGTATGTGCATTTAAACCTCTTTTACTTTATCTACTAACTATCCCAAGCTCTTCACTCAACTGGAGAGCCTGTTCAGACATTCAAGAGAATGGCTGTGAACATATGGTGGTTATGAAATTGTTTAGTTCACCTGGGCATGGTAAACACATTTAAAATAGTCTGAGTATCAATGTCTTTATACCTCCTATCGCCAAATGCCTGTGTCTTTTCACAACAGAGACACAATGACAAATTGTTTTTTTAGTGCACAGCTTTGCAAAGCTGATGTATCTGTTATCATTTTGGGCTCAGGCAGCTGTAGAAGAGATGCGGATTGATATAAAATGCAAAGACAAGTACCTGTTTTCCTCATTCGCGTAATACAACGTTATTATTCATCAAACGAATGTGTCTGTCAGTAGAAGTGAGATGTCTAAACTAAAATTAACCACAAAAGTATCTGGATTAGTATATGCTTCAGAGGTCCCTCAGACAAAGGGTGAAATATCTTTTGTTGCATGGAATCGAATAACCCTGGTGAAAATGTTCTGTGCCTTTGAGCTTACCAAGGCCGGGCATGAGGTTTTTGAGAAGCAGGGCTCTTAATCATGAGAGGTAATTCTTTAAGTCAAGGCTGCTTTTTCAAGGCATTCAAATTAATTACACCTCATGCTGCTTCCCTCAGCAAATGGGTCACCGATGCACATGAAAGTACATACTTGGAACCACAACTCCCAAGTTTTGAGGAAGTTTTGTTGCTCTCTGTGTACATACAGAACAGGATCATTAATAACAGGTAAAAAAAGGTGAGAAAAAATGCAAATGTTATAAACCTGACTAAATGTAATATATATATATATATATATATATATATATACTAACAAAGAAACCTTGCCCATTTTAATCCTACTTCATAAAAGCCTGTCTCTGAAAATGTGCTGCATAATTGGCTTAAATGTGATTCACCTCTTTTGAGATGGAGTGGGGGGTAATGTGCTAACATGTATGGTAATGAGCTGTCCAAAATAATTGAGTTAATTTTGAAAAATAGTCTTTTGCATTGGAGGCAAGTTATCATTTGTGAGAGAGGACATATGGAGGTGTGGCAGTGCTGTGGCCCAGAAACACAGTGTCATTGCACCACTATTGATGAGATCAGGCACTGAGGCGTGGCTGTCAAACAATTCCCATAAAGTTATTTTACTCTTCTCTCTCGGGCTACAAGGTCAGTGACTCAACCATCAAAGACAACGACTATTAATGATACATATAATACACAAAATGAAGACATTCAGAGCTATTTAATGGCACAAATAAGATGCTTTCCCCTTCAGTCAAGCATTGCACAACTACAGGACGAAATGTGACAAGTATATTCTTTTTGGATAAACAATGTCCATAAAGGAGATTATCATCAGATGTGACAAAGCTGTGTGAATATTGGCCTCAAACCCCACATGAGGCTTATTTGCTACAGGCACATACAGAGGGGGTTGCTCTATGGCCTCGAGCCCCTGCACTTTTGCTGGGGTCCCCCTCCAAGGTGTTCCAGGGTGTACAAATGCCACCAAAAATGAAAGCATTTCACACTCAGATTAAATAAATAAAAATTTTTTATGCCTAATAAAAGTATGTAGGGGTGTAAAAATTTATCAATATTATGCTGAAACTCTGATGCATCGATTACGTAATTAAATAGTCAATTATAATGACTATAATAATACCCAGTGTGTTACAGAGGCCGTCTTAGATTGCAAGTGCACTTTAAATAAAGAAAGTTTAGTTTGGATTTCTGCCTCATTGTTCAGAATTGCGCTCATCTATATGAGGAAAATAAGTTCATTGTTGTTCTTTTCCCCAATAACCATATATAAATCACACTGTGGAATATTTGGAGAATACACTTAGAAAGTATGCGATACTGTACTTTACTTGTGACTCTTATTTGTCCTTAATGTGTTACACGCCATTAAGTTTTTAATTCTGTGAGCCTGATTGGTTTCAAGATTGGTAATGCTTTAGAATACTGTTTTATACTTATTAGGTAACTATGCAGGAATTAATGCAGGACAAATGAGTAGTTCTACATTAACACTTCAGTCACTACTATTAACTAATATAGAAACACAATCAACTAATCATTAAGTAATAGTGATCAGATGACTGTGGTATTTTACTGTTAGATAATCAATATTTACTGAATTTGATTTGCCTCACTTGAGAACTACTAACTAACTATCAGTAAATAATAATAACTATTCATTAATTACTCATCACAACATTAACTCCTCAATATCCAGTGTCTAAAATGTGAACAATTATACTTTTATTGTCAACATGAATTTGTATCATCAGAGATGCATAGGCGTTCTTTAACCAGAAATCAGATAAGAACGTAACACCACTCTAAATCACTGGTCTATAGTGCCTGGTAGAGTATCATGACTAGTCAGCTTACCTTAAATAAAGGGATGTTATGCTGTATGTGTCCAAATTCTGTATCGTTTGGGGTATCTTTTGTAATCATTAATGAATAATGTGTGCATGTTACATTGTACATAATGAGGTCTCAGTAATTACTTAGAATAGAACAGTGGAAATGTTGGTTAACTCTTAGTAATGAGTCAAGTGTTACCACATCCATATGAAGGAATTACTAATGACCTGGAACAGTATTCTAAAGTGAAAATCATGATAACTCACTATTAGTTAATGAGATCTTATTGTGTCCTTATGAGTTAATAGTTATCTTGAACAGTATTATAATGTGAAAACACATTATAAACCATTAATAGTAACTGAGGTGTTACTGGTCAGTTAATAGTAATTACTCAAGTATTTGATTCAACATTTTATTAATGAAATCAGACACATATATACAATTCAGGGGGTGGTACCAAGAAATTAACCATGTATTCAGATGGTCCCTTACCCCATCCTTCACAGTTTTAGCATAAATGCTTTTTGAGTTATTAAAAATAAAAAGTGTATATCCTTTCTTATATGCTGAGAACTTTCCTGACCCATGACTTATAAAAATAGAATAATTTTTATTTCTTCGATTATTTATCTTCTTTATCTTCTTTATGTATACATCTGTGTTGGTTTATATATATTTGTATGGGTTTTTTTATTATTATTATTATTTACTTTATTTTAATTATGTATTTTTTCCCTTCACCTGTACTTCTTGTCTTTACAACTCAGTGATTGTATTCATACATTGTTGGATCTGTGTAATTTTGTATATCTTACTGAACATTTATATTGAACCTTCTGTTTTTCAATTTAAAAAAAATCCACAGTTTTCAGACAATCACCACACCCTCCACAGTATTAGCATGTTTCAGCACAAAGTGTGGACTTTTCAGATGGTCCCTTACCCACCAAATGAATAATGTCCAACTTGTATCAATGTTAAATTAACGATCTGAGATGATTTTGCCATGAGGCCATCTGACCAGCTAACAGGACAAATCGCGTCGCGTATTGATTCGATTCAGGACACATCATTTCATATTTTTTTGTGATTAACATTTTTTATTGATTCATCATTTCATATTTTTTTGTGATTAACATTTTTTATTGATTCATACATTAAACAAAGAAAAGCAAAACATATATACATAGAATCAATATTTAACCCCCACTATTACCCCTCTCCCTCCCAATCCCCAACCCCACACTGACCCTTAACAAACATTCCTGTGGTCACATATGAGTATATATATATATATATATATCTCTCCACTGCCCCTCCCAGAGAGCCCTCCAAAACGCCAAATATTTGCCCCATTTCCCCACAAACGATTCCAAATTCCTTAGACTTCTAGATGACCCTTCTTCAAAAGCTGCCACCCTCCCCATCTCCGAGCACCACTCCTGAAATGGGGGCGCTCCAGCCGACTTCCATCTTCTTAAATCTATTTGTCTGGCGATCATGACACTGGTTATGACTGGGGAATTAAGTATGAACCAAGGATGCCCTAAGACTATGTCGGTGGTGGAATTCTCCAGAACCAGTAAGTTTATTTCTTTGTGTTGTAAGCATCCTATTTTAAGCTTGACTAGGCCTACCCAGTGACGGATGTAACCTCTACCTAGGGGTTTGCCAATTATTGTTTGGATCTTGAGGTTGGGGTCACATGGCCATCTTTGGAGTTGAGGTGGTTGCAGAGCATGTCTGAGATGAAGTTGCCGGCTGACCCTGAGTCGAGAAGTGCGGGTACGGTGAAAGAAAAATCAGAAGCAGTCAGCATCACATTAGTTAACAAAGGAGAGGAACAGATCCTGGGAGTGTGTATGTGAGAAGTACAGACACAACCGCTGGGTCAGCCAGCGTTAGCACTCTGCTGATGACAGCCGGAATGTATCCATCTGCATTGCTTCACTGTCTGGTTCTGGAGAGTGGGTTGTGGACTGTTGCGAGGAAACAGGCGGAAACTGCAGGGCAGGTAGCTCATTGAGGCAGGTCTTCATTCTATTTGCCACTTGGATGGAGAGCTGGATGAAGCGCTCGAGCCCCATGGTGTCATCGAATGAGGAGAGATGCAACCAGGCGCCCAAATACTTCTCTGAAGTGTTGGTTAAAACAATCGAGAGATTGGGTTACTGGGCTGTTTTGATCCCAGAGATGTTGGGCCCACTGCAGCGCTCGTCCAGTCAACAAAGAGATAATGTAAGCAACTTTAACCCGCTCTGTGGGAAATCGCTGCAGCTGCATCTCTAGAGCGAGCGAACACTGGTGCAAGAAACCGTTGCAGTTCTCCTCCAATCCAGAGTATGGCATTGGATTGACCACGGGACTGGCAGAATAGACCGAAGGAGGAATAGCGGAAGTGCCGGAGGAGATCGGGGGAGCTGAGGGATCCGTTGCATGAGTTAGAGCTCGCCAGAATGCATCAACCAGCTCCTGGAAGGGGTCCGGACCTGCTGGGTTCATGATTTTAGCCGGTCTGGTCTTCTGTCACCCAGTGGCAGGTGTTTATTGAAACAAACAAACAACAACAGAGATTAACTGGCATGTTATAGAACAACAAACACAGAGAGGATGTGAATGACAGTAACCATGGGGACCGTTGGAGTAGCGAAGGAGTGGAGTCAGGAAGAGATTGCACAGTAATGTCTTTGGAGAGGCTTTCAGTGATAACAGGTATGTGAGTCTGTATTCTGAATCGAGACCAGATGAAGAGTGAAAGGAGAATCGGGTTTTTATGTAGTGGAGCTGATTGATGCAGTGATGAGAGGCAGGTGCAGGTGATCAGTACTCAGGTAGGATATTAGTGCTAGGAGTGTCAGGTAGATCTGTGACACTCGAACAGTCAAGTGAATGTGACAATGCAACATGAGTATTATAAAATAACTTACTCAGTCCATTGACTTTATGAAGGACATCGCTTGCTGTGGACATGTAAATGTTTTATGGCCATCCTTAGCATCTATTCTCAATTTGGCCGGGAACATCAGTGCAAAAGCGACCTTCCGTTGATGTAAGAGTTTCTTGCATTCCTTGAATCGATCATGTTTCTCTCTTGTCGAATTATGGGTCTGGGAACAAGAAAATGCTTTGGTTCTTCCAAGAAAGCCTTCCTTTACTCCTCGCCTCACGTAACACAAGATCTTTATTGGATGATCTCAGAAATTTGTCCAGAATTGATCGGGGCCTGTCTCCCTCAGTGGATCTCCGAGCCGAAACCCTGTGAGCTCGCTCGATTTCCAGCTTATGGCCTGTTATGTCGAGCAGACTTGGAAAGAGCCTGTCCAGGAATTTCACCATATCCTGACCCTCTGCTCCCTCAGGAATTCCAACAATATTTTATTCCGCTGGCTACGGTTCTCCATATCTTCCAACTTCTCCCAGAAATGCTCCAAATCCACCTTGGTCGCTAGCAGATTAGCAGATAATTCCCTCTCCGATGACTTCAGACTATCCATTTCTCAACATCCCCCACTCTTGTAACCATCTCAGTGAATTTCGTCTCAATGGCAGTGATCAATCGACGTATTACAGCAAGATCCTCCAAGTCAGCAATGACCTTCATCAGCATTGCTGACATGTTCAACATTTCTTGCTGAAATTCCCTCATTTCTCTGACCAAATCGACTCTTGGGCTTGCGGACTGCTGCTGAGGGGTGTCAGCCTGAGCACGTAATTGTCTTTTAATGTCTCCAGAGCCCAAGGATTTTGAATTCTTTGACATATTGTCCTCCTAGAACAGTTATGGAACAGAGTGTATTGAATCTCACCGGTTTATGTCATTAAAAGGTATTAAAACTAGCAAAGTGTGCAGAGCATGGCGTCATGTGACTCCACTCATCATTTCATATTTAAATACGAAATGATCCTGTATTTTACAAAACAGGTGGCAACCCTACCTGAGGGTCTAATACATTCTCATTCTCATGAGCAAAGTGTGGATGCAGAAAATTGTGAATTTATAGGGAGAAATTGTAAATTCAGGAGTACAGCAGGAGGAGGGGTGGAAAACGGGAGAAACCCGGTAAAATCGGGTGTGTTAGCAGGTATGCTGCACTGCTCCAAGGCCAATTCCACCTGTTTGTGTACTTCTGCCCAGAACAGTTAGTCCACTCAATAGTGTTTCAGAAATACTTTCGAGTACTCTTAAAATTATGCATTAAATGCTTACATGTGTTTATTTGCACATCGTGAAGCTTTGGAGCGGCACAAGCAGAACTGCGCTCTTCATCTTCATTAGGTTTTAGCCACGTCCACATCCTCAGCTCTAGCACTGAATATCACAAAGCCTGATTGGATTAGAGTCTTGATGGATGTGTAGTTTTACAGTTAAGATTATTCTGTTTGATTACATTCATTAAGTTATTGAAATACAGAAACATGTAATTCATATGAAAGTGACTATATCATGTGATAAAAAAAAATTCTGTTTCAAAAATTATATATAAATTATAAAAAATACCTTTTTTGAGAATAATGATTCAGTGTACACTTTTCATGGTGCTATGAAAGTATTTTATTATATAGCATTTAGTATTTATATACAATTATTTTTTTTAATCATAAATATGTTCGTCACAGTTGAGCTGTATTTAAGTCATTTTCATATGAATTGCATTTTCTTCTGTATTTCAATAACTTAGGAAGTATTGAAAATAAACCACACAGTTCTACACAAGCACTGTAGAGAGCATCCTGACTGGCTGCATCACTGCCTGGTATGGCAACTGCACCACCCTCAACCGCAAAGCTCAGAGGATCATCAGAGACTCCAGCCACCCGAGCCATGGGCTGCTCTCACTGCTACCATCACGCAGGCGGTATCGCAGCATCAGGATCCGCACCAGCTGACTTCATGACTGCTTCTTCCCCCAAGCAGTCAGACTTTTGAACTCTTGATCTCTCATGATCAACATACATCAGCACTGCACTTTATTAATCTCACACTGGACTGTCATAAATTATACTTCTCTTAACAACACACTGGCAACTGACTATCAACCGACCTGAATGTCAATACAACACTATACAACCTTACTGCATATTTATATATATTATTTTTATTGTATACTGTGTATTCTATATTGTGTGTTTTGTATACTGTACATTGTTTATTATTATTTGTATATTGTGTTGTGTGTAATTATGTGTATATTAGATGTGTATTATCAGAGCGAATGGACAAATAAATAATGAAAGGAAAAGACGGAATACCGAAAACATGTCATCTGAGCAGGTAAGTGCCATATCTTATGCTGTTGTTTTGACTTATTGGAAACATTGATGTTTTGAAATAAATGATGTTACAAAAGTTAGGCAACGTTTGTTAACATTAGACATAATGATTGCTAGTCTGATAAGGTCAAACATTTTAAATTTTTATAACTGCAGGATGTTCTGGCCAAATAGACCACGGTAGTAACTAATTTATAGATTGTCATTGTTACCAACCAGTGGTCAACATCATTTCAAGACTCACATGTCCTTGGAAAGCCTAGGACTAAAGGATTTATTTATATAAATTATTGCCGATATAAAGAAAAATACACACGTGTGCTAGCAAGTGAAAAGTTCTGCACCGATTACAGTATAATTATTGTACACAGATGTGTGTGTGTTTGTGATTACACAACTATACATAAACCATATCAATGAAATATCTTACCTGTTGAGTAAGAAAAAAGCCATCTCTCGCTTTTAAATCCTTTCAGATCTCTGAGTTGTTCCACCTCTGAAAAGCCAAGCCAGTGTTGATTCAGGTTTTAATACGGACTCTGTTGCTTTCACTTTTTGCTTGTAGACTCTGCTCTATTCTGGGATTTTTGTTGCACTCTCTCATTAATAATTATTTTTTTGTTGTTTTTTTTTTTTTTTTTTTTTAAGTTACATAGTGTAGCTTTAATGAATTTAATCAAACAGAATAATCTAAACTGTAAAACTACATGTCCATCAAGCCTCTAATCCAATCAGGCATGAAGCCTATATTGGAGCTGAGGATGTGGGCGGGGCTAAAACCTGATGAAGAGCGCAGTTCTTCTTGCGCCGCTCCTGAGCTTCTCGATGAGCACATAAACACATGTAAGCATTTCAAACATAATTTTAAGAGTACTCGAAAGTATTTCTGAAACACTATTGAGTGGACTAACTCTTCAGGGCGGAAGTACACAGACAGGTGGAATCGACCTCAGAGCAGCGCAGTTTTCCAGTAAAGGATCAGCGCACCTGTTTGCTGACACTTTATATTTATATTTATCTTAACTGGTTGTTTATTGTTTGTAATGTTACACTTTTAAAGTCGATTGTGGAAATTGTATTTATACTAATCGCTGTGTATTAAATGTATGTAAGGCCACTGGCACTCGTTCACGACTGCAACTGTGAGCACAAGCCTTTAAAAGCATTATATCCTGCTCTAGGTTTGATAAAAGATATTGTACATCAGTAAAGTGTTTATTATGCAGTGTATGGTCAATTAATTTAATGTCACATGAATATGTTTTGAATCTGTGTGAATGTTTATGTAACTGAATTGTATGTATGTGTCTGATTACATTAATAAAATGTTGACTCAAATACTTGAGTATTCATTATTAACTGACCAGTAACACCTCAGTTACAATTAATGGTTTATAATGTTTTTTTTTTTTTTTTCACTTTATAATACTGTTCAAGATAACCATTACCTCATAAGGAAGGACACAATAAGATCTCATTAACTAATAGTGAGCTACCATGATTTTCACTTTAGAATACTGTTCCAGATCATTAGTAATTCCTTCATATGGATGTGGTAACACTTGACTCATTACTAAGAGTTAACCAACATTTCCACTGTTTTATTCTAAGTAATTATTGAGAAGAACTCATTATGTACTACTATTATTTTTACTATGTAAAATGCACATATTATTCATTAATGATTACAAAAGATACCCCAAATGATACAGAGTTTGGACACATACAGTACAACATCCCTTTATTTAAGGTAAGCTGACTAGTCATGATACTCTACCAGGCACTATAGACCAGTGATTTAGAGTGGTGTTACATTCATAACTGATTTCCGGTTATATAATGCATATGCATCTCTGATGATACAAATTCATGTTGTCAATAAAAGTATAATTGTTCACATTTTAGACACTGGATATTGAGGAGTTAATGTTGTGATGAGTAATTAATGAATAGTTATTATTATTTACTGATAGTTAGATAGTAGTTCTCAGTGAGGCAAATCAAATTCAGTAAATATTGATTAGCTAACAGTGAACTACCACAGTCATCAGATCACTATTACTTAATGATTAGTTAATTGTGTTTCTATATTAGTTAACAGTAGTGACTGAAGTGTTAATGTAGTACTATTCATTTGTCATGCATTAATTCCTGCATAGTTACCTATTAAGTATGAAACTTAAAGTGTTACCCATAGGGTAGACTTTTCTGTTGTTATAGATGATAGATTTCATTTATATTTCAATTATTGGTTCAGTAAATGTTCCCGTGATGATAGGCCTATGCAAATCTACAACACATAATCAGCAGTCTACTTACTGTCTGTTTGTGTTCGTTTGCAAAAAGTCAGACATGATATTATCCTTTATTCATGTTAATTTACATAAGAACAGTATTATTTTTCTTTTTTTTTTCTTTTTTATTATTCTGAACGAAAACTCCCTGTACTCCATTAATACAAATGATTTTCAGAAAAGAATTTGAATCTCCTTAAAGGTATGCATTCTTCTGTTCAACACAATGCATTGTGCATTTATTTCTTATCCACAATTATGCTTTCGAACCAGTGAATGTAACATAAACCCAGGTGTTTGTGTGTGTGTGTGTGTGTGTGTGTGTGTGTGTGTGTGTGTGTGTGTGTGTGTGTGTGTGTGTGTGTCAATATTCCTGTATAGTTCAAATTATCCCACCATATATATTTTCATCTTTAGCATAATAATTATGAATAAAAATAATGTAATCTAATTTTAGGTCTAAGTATTTAGCCTAATATTGTGATACATTAACAGGCCTTTGTACTCCACTGATAAAAGTATCATTAATTTGTTTAGTTAAGCATTAAAACTAAAAAAGAAATTATAGCAAAAAATAAATTGAGGTCACAACAGATAGTACAATATTTTGAAGCCCCTGCCCCTCAAAATGTCTGTGTATCCATGACTGGCTAAGCTGAGAAATGCAGTACAGTGCAAACATATTGAAACTGCACTAATGCTTATCTGACAACAGCTTTTTTTATGATAAAACAGGAAAGGTAAGATTGTAATCAGAGTAAAATTACTACAGCGAGCTATCCACAGTCTCTAAAGCATTATGGGCAGCTTTGAGAAGATGCTATTTAATATTCAAGCTAGTCATCACAATCAATACTTCAGCACCCTTAGCATTTCTGCTAAAACAATACATCAAAGTTGCTCTCCAAAGTAAATAATCACTTGTTGCAGACTGCCTGAGAAAATAAGTTTATATACACAGAATAATTTTTCTCCTTTGTTAATATACATACTGGATTTCCAAAATAAGAGATGCAAATGTACAGAGCCTCCTATGTAGGTGTAGTGTTTTCCCACAATATATTTACATATAACACTATATAGTATACATTTGTGTGTATGTGTGTGTGCGTGTGTGTTTTATCTCATAAAGATAAAATTGCAATAACATGGCAAGCAAGTTTCAGTCCAATGGCTAGACATCTACATGGCTGTGCCAAATTAAGATCCATATTTATGGATTTAGATTAACTGCCACTTCTTTTTCATTATCTAAATGGACAGGTCAAAATTTATCACAAAGCAGACAATATTTTTATGGTGAATGTTTCAAAGTCAGTAAACACAGGTAATTTAAACCATACTCAGTAAAAGCTCACCAGACAGCCAGCTTAATAAGACAATGAAAGTTAATAAACCTTTTGGACATAATTTTTTTCTCCTTGGCTTGTCACTTTTAGATCAAATTCATAATTCTTCAGAGGAGAAACCAGTCTCTCTCAAAGTTTACAAGCACACTCAAGCCACCACTGCAATGTCTCCAAAAAATCGATGCAACACCAGAGTACTTGAATAAACCATTTAAACAAGTGCATTATAATTTATGGGTGCATATGAGCAAGGAAATAAGGCTTGCTTGATGAATTCTGAAGTCAAGGTGAATAGCACAATTAAGATTCATCTCCAATTAACCAAAAGCTATTGCTGTTATAAAAACTGGCATTGTGACTTTTAAATCATAAAAATTGAGGAACCCTGGAAGTGAAGCTGTTGTCCTTGAAAACAATGTGAAGTGAACTGCTATCACACCAAGCATCTTTTCTTAGCTTAAAGACACCTGTCCTCTTTTGTCAGCATGCTCCTCTATCACTCGCTGTAAGAACCTGAAAGAATGACATGAGGTGAGAGAGTGTGAGATGCCAGAGGAGCTTAATACCTTTTCTTGCTCCAGGGTCATACACGTTATCACTGGGTGACAATTTAATGGGCCCTCATTATAAAAACAGCAGTGTAGCAATTAAAGGAAATCTGATGGATTAACTCAACTCATCATGCTCTGTACTGCTGCAGGTTAGGAATCTATTTAATTGCACATTGCTCACACCTCACAAAGGTTCTGCAAACTTTTTATCCCTGCCTCACTCTGCTGTTACTTAGAGTAATACAAAACTGTGTTGGGGGGACATTGTAATCTATATTGAGGTACTAAGCAAATGCCCGTGGATTTTACCCCTCCTAAAATTTTACATTGCCAATAAACAGCAGCAACATTTTTATGATCACTTGTAACATTTTTCAAATCTTTTATCTGTTCATTTGTTATTGGGGATGTCTAAATGGATTTGTGGATGGAAATTGGTGCAGCAGACAAAGCAGCTGTTCAGTACATAAACTATTTTACAGCTAACACACAAACAAAAGAGCATAACTGAAGCGTGTCTGTGGCATTTGCAGATGCAATCAGACAGAACGATTTTATTATTTGCATTACAATCAAAGCTTTGCTGTTTCCTCTGCTTAGGTATAAGCCATAACATTGTATTGCATTGTGACCTAGTGACCTTAGGATGGATAAAAACTGCTTAGGAAAATAAAGTGGGCAGATTTGTCCCACCTGTATTGATTAAATGGTGGTGTTGTGAACAGCACAGGACTCTACTTGGTAGTGCATGTGCAGAGGTGACCTTGTCACTTTGTAATTTAAAAAATGAATGTAAAATAATAAGTGCTCTCCAAGATGGCCGGTCAGTGATTCAGTTCTTTAGAGAGCGACTCAAATTCATTTGTTCCTTTGACAGTGAAAGGGAGAGCAGGCCCATTATTCATTTAGCCAATTAGGCCATGTTGAAAGCAATATTCCCTACATTACAGAAGCTGTACCCTCATTTCAGAAAAAAAAAAAAAAAACCTTGCCCTCTCAGAATCCTGGATGCACCAGAGAAAGAAGAAAGGTTACATCAGAAGGTTGACCTTTATATTTATTTTTTTAAGACCTCTAATTGCAATTAGAGTGGAGCACTGATGGCTAATATCACATCTTAAAAATTTTAATTGCCTGATTTTGGTTAGGTAAAAGAGAGTGCTTTTTCCCCTTTCAGTAAAAGTGGTTTTCAATGTTTGAATTTACATTAAAGCTGAACTGTGTAATTTCTGCGCCACTGAATGGACTTGCAAAAAAAACACTGTTTTCAAAAAGCCTACTTAATATGCCCCTCTCTGCTGTTGATTGAACAGATAGTCCTGCACCCAACTCACGCCATTGGTGGAGTCAATGTTCTTGTGTCGAGCTGGACATGTTACTCAAAACAAACAGGAATTTTTATAGTACCACAGAGACACAGTGTTCACAGTTTTCAAGAGAACAGAACAGAACACAGACATCTAAACACAAAGTTACATTTGCAAGGTAATTCTGCCTGTAGAACTTGGTTCAACTCTTTTTGATTACAGTTTGTGGAGTCCTTTCATGCCTCCCATTCTGAGCAGCCAGTGTGAAACTGAAGAACATAATGTGCTGCAGATTGACTACCCTAACAAAATCTAACAGCTGCGCTCTGATATCCCTTCCTTCTGCTAGATATGCAAAGACCTTGCAGAAATAAAAGATGTAGCCTGTGAAAGAGGAAGTGGTGTCTGTGTTCAACACACACAAACACAACAATTCTGTAGCAAGACTATTATAATGAAATTATGGTTAATTAAAATAAAAAACATGTATTTATTAGTTAAATCCAGACTGGATTTTGTTACATCATTTGCAGTCTCTGTATTATTACTGATGCTCAATATGCATGGAATAACACATAAGAGGGAAAGTGGATGAGACCAGTGGCTATCATTGTCCAAAAAGACAAAATATATGTCAAAATGTAAGAATAACCTGAGGGAAGGCTCATATTTATTATCTATTGTATAAATAAATGATTTTAAAATGTTTGCGATGAAATCTGTTCTTTTATTTTTTTTTCATTCTGGCTACTGTGTCCGTGTGGTTGAGAAATTATGGTTGGGCTCAAGTGTGGTCTTTGTATTATTGTTTTTTGTTCAATATGACTTGCAGTTTGGTATGATACGATTTCATGAAGCGGTATATGGGGACCTTCAACACACTGCTATGATACCTTCAGAATCAGGTCCAGCAGCTTTGTGAGAGTTTATGTTCTGCAGGGTTCTCCTCATTTTAACCACTATGACAGACAGCACTTGATCATCAGCTGTTAGATTATGCCTCAAACTTATATAAAAATGGCTGAGCACTTCAGGTGGAGAGTGCTCACCATACACTCGGCAATATGTCATTTATTGGGGGTGTGGTTCAGAGTGTGGAAAAACTATCCCATCAGACTGAACTGAAGGCTATATTAATCATCATTAGCAAAGTGTTCCACCAGCTAAAATTTGATGGATTATGTTGATAATTTAACATCAGAGGACAAGACACAAAACTTGACATTGTCTTAGAGAACAGTGTTCCTACAAATCTCTTGCTAGCACAATACTCAAGCTTAACAAGTGCAGTCATGATGTTTGATTAGATAGTCGAATGTCGTGTGTAAACAAAAAAGAAAAACCAAGTACTATAACTAGGGTTTGTTACAATTTCCACATATCTTGGTAAACATATGTTGATAAACACAGTGGCTTTATCTAATAAGTCAAAACTAGTTCACTCATAGACAATATGATGCATGCTCCCATTAAAATGAATCATAATTATATAATCAATGATATAATCAATCAGAACAGTGGGTGTTTACACTGAAGTTTAAGGGGGGGGCGCTTATGCCAAAACCGAGCATTTCAGACCGAGGGCCAGAGGCAGGGTGGAAAATGATCATATATTTCTAAATTATGACTGTTTTGGTGAATGTGTGTCAATGAAGTGACACTAGGGGTCGCTCCTGGGAGCCCCAGACAACCCTGATCTTTGAGAAAAGGCCAATGAGAATTGGCGAGTCGAATATGCATGCCACTCACCCGGACAAACGGGTATAAAAGGAGCTGGAATGCAACCACTCATTCAGGTTTTGCACTGAGGAGCCGAGACAAGGTCCTGGCCCATTCAGCGGGTAGTTCGGTGTTGTGGCAGGAGGGACACAATGTTTTGTTCCCTCCATCAGGGAACAGAGGTTACGACAGTAACCGAGACGTTCCCCTTCTGTCACTCACTCGACATTGTGTCGATGAAGTGACACTAGGGGTCCCTATACAAAACGCCACGACTACTGAACTGTGTTACGTGGACTAGCGGGGCGAGATGGGCAGACCTCTGTGTGCCTCGTAGCCAGTGCACCCGGCCGTCACGTAACCTCCCCCAATGCTCCTGTGGGCGTCAAACGGTCCCCTGCACCTCAGGGACAGGTCGACTTCACAAAAAATGAGGACCGGCCGGCCCAGCCGCAGCCGCAGCCTTTTCTCTTATTTTTTCCTCCCCTAAAGGAACGAAATCATTCAGCTGGAGGTCATATAAGGTCCATGTCGGGGAGTGTCCCTCCAAAGAGGAGGACACCACAGAGACCACACCCCATCCGGGGGGGGGGGGGCTTTCAAGTTGAAATACATCACATGGTCTTACCGAGTCTATTCGGAAGCACGTCATGTGGAAGGGTCCCGTGGTAGGTCCTACCCGAGGGGGGAGGAGTTTCTACAGACACGGTGACCCGGGGCAGAGGGGTGTCTGCCCAAGGAAGATGCGGTTTACCAACGGGAAACCACTTTGCGGAAAATACATCACATGGGGGTTACCAATGGGGTAACCAGTGCATGTGGAGCACCTACCCCAGTACAGGGCCTAATTAGCAGATGTACTGGGCAGGCGGCGAGTTTCTCCAAAAACTCGCTAGCCACAGGGCTAAGGAGGAAGGACATCCAAGGTCCACACTTTTGTGAATGCGACTGGGAGAAAGAGTGCATGTCTTCGCCTCAAGGGAGGGGAAAGGCACTATGCGCAAGCAGTACACGCGGCCAGCTATCCCGAGACTTACCTGTTTGAACCTGACAACACACGGGACGAAACCGGCTCAACCCGGAGGTTGTAGAACCTTGCAAAGGTGTTAGGTGTTGCCCAGCCCGCTGCTCTACAAATGTCTGCTAGAGAGTCGCCATTGGTCGGAGCCCAGGAGGTCGCTACACCCCTGGGAACCTTGGGCACATAGCCCGGTCGGGTCTCAGTATCACGTGAGAGTCACCCGGGCCGAACTCCAGGCACAGTTCGCTGACAGAGAACGACTGCAGGTCCCCTACTCTCTTGATGGAGGTGAGCGCTGTCAGGAGGGCAGTCTTCAAAGATAGTGCCTTTAACTCTACTGACTCTAGGGGCTCAAATGGAGCCCCCGTATACCCCGAAGGACCATGGAGAGGTCCCACGAGGGAACGAGGCACGGTCTGGGGGGGTTTAACCTCCTCACGCCTCTCAGGAACCTGACAATCAAGTCGTGCTTCCCCAAATACTTATAGTCAACTGCATCGTGATGTGCATATATAGCGGCTACATACACCTTCAAGGTGGAGGGGGACAGCTGCCCCTCCAGCCTCTTCTGCAGAAAGGAAAGCACTGATCCAACTGCACATCTCTGGGGGTCTTCGCATCGGGAAGAACACCACTTAGCCAACAGACGACACTTCAGGTCATACAGGCGCCTCATCAAGGGAGCCATGGTGGCAGGCCACTTAAGTCTTCCGCATCCCGTCCAAGCGCCAGACATGGAGATTCCAGAGGTCTGGTCGCGGATGCCAGATGGTGCCCCATCCCTGAGAAAGAAGGTCCTTCCTCAGGGGAATTCGCTGGGGGGGACTGTTGTGAGGAGCATGAGGTCCGAGAACCAAGTCCAAGTGGGCCAATAAGGTGCCACTAGGATGACCTGCTCCTCGTCCTCACTGACCTTGCACAATGTCTGTGCAAGTAGGCTCACTGGGGGAAACGCATACTTGTGCCAACACGTCTGTGCCGAGAGGAGCCTCGGTCAGAGAATACCAGAGCGGGCAGTGGGAGGATTCCCAGGAAGCGAACAGGTCCACCTGCGCTTGACCGAATTGACTCCAGATCAGCTGCGCCACCTGAGGGTGGAGTCTCCACTCTCCCCTGAGCATGACCTGCCGCGACAGCTTGTCCGCTGTGCTGTTGAGGTTGCCCGGGATATGAGTGGCTCGCAGCGACTTGAGTTGCTGCTGACTCCAGAGGAAGAGATGGCGGGTGAGTTGCGACATTCGACGAGAGCGTAGACCGCCTTGGCGGTTGATGTACGCAACCATCGCTGTGTTGTTCATCCGGACCAAAATGTGCTTTCCCCAGATCAACAGCAAAAGCCTCCGCAGGGCGAGCAATACTGCCAACAACTCGAGGCAGTTGATGTGCCAACACAGTCACGGACCAGTCCAAGGACCAGCGGCTGCGTGCCTGTTGCACATGGTGCTCCAGCCACGATTGGAGGCATCCGTCATAACCACGACGTGCCTGGAGACTTACCCTAGGGGAACTCCTGCCCATAGGAACACTAGGTTGGACCAAGGGCTGAACAGATGGTGACAGACCTGCGTGACGAGCATGCGGTGTGCGCCGTGGTGCCATGCCCATCTCGCAACTTGAGTCTGGAGCCAGTGCTGAAGCGGTCTCATATGCATCAACCCGAGCGGCATGACCACCGCTGAGGATGCCATATTCCCCAGGAGCCTCTGAAACGATTTCAGTGGGACCGACGTCTTCTGTCTGAATGTAATCAGACAGTTCAGCACCAACTGTGTGCACTCATTTGTGAGGCGCATCGTCATTGAGACCGAGTCTAACTCCATACTGAGAAAAGAGACGCTCTGAAACAGGGAGAGCTTGCTCTTTTCCCAGTTGACCTGAAGCCCCAGCCGGCTGAGGTGCGTGAGCACCAGGTCCCTGTGTGCACACAACAAGTCCCACGAGTGAGCTAGGATCAGCCAGTCGTCGAGATACTTGAGAATGCGGATGCCCACTTCCCTTAGCGGGGCAAGGGCTGCCTCTGCGACCTTCATGAAGGCACGAGGTGACAGAGACAGACTAAAGGGGAGGACCTTGTACTGGTATGCCCGGCCCTCGAAAGCAAACCACAGGAAGGGTCTGTGTCGAGGTAAAACCGAGACATGGAAGTTTGCGTCCTTCAGGTCTACCGCCGTGAACCAATCTTGATGCCAGAGGCTCGCTAGAATGCATTTCTGCATCAGCATCTTGAACGGAAGTCTGTGCAAAGCCCGGTTCAGAACTCGCAGGTCCAAGATTAGCCGCAACCCACCACCTTTTTTGGGTATGATGAAGTAGGGGCTGTAAAACCCCTTCTTGATTTCAGCTGGAGGAACAGATCTTCACGTGCAAGGCAGCGACGTTCTCACCTTTCACCGCGGTGAAGCGTACGCCGTTGAACCTGGGCGGACGCCTGGCAAACTGAATCGCATAGCCAAGTCGGACAGTCCTGATCAGCCAACGCGACGGGTTGGGGAGCACGAGCTACACCCCCAAGCTCTGTGCGAGGTCGAGCAAGGGAACATTGTATGGCCTCCGTCTGCTTCCTTACCGTCGAAAACTGCTGGGAAAAGTCTCAGACGGCGTTGCCGAATAGGCCAGCCCGGGAGATGGGGGTGTCAAGGAATCGAATCTTGTCAGCCTCTCTCGACTCAATCAGGTTGAGCCAAAGTTGGCGTTCCTGGACCACCAAGGTGAACATCGCCTGCCCGAGAGACCGCGCCGTGACCTTCATCGCCCCTGCATTAATACCCTCATGCAGTTCTTTAAGTGCCTTGACTTGGTGCATCTGCAGGAGAGCCATGGCATGCAGGGCGGAGGCGGCACTTCCAGCAGCACCGTAGGCCTTAGCCATCAGTGACGACGTGAGCCTACAGGCCCTGTAGGGGAGCCTCGGACTACTCCGCCAGGTGGCGGCGCTCTGCAGGCACAAGTGCACCGCGACCGCCTGATCCATCCGAGGAATCGCCGAGTACCCCCTCGCCGCCCCACCGTCGAGGGTAGTGAGAGCAGAGGAGTTCGTAAATCAGGTGCGGGCAGTAAAAGGTGCCTGCCACGAATGCATAAGCTCATCATGCACTTCCGGGAAGAAAGGAATGGGGCGGAGCGTGGTCGTGAGCGGCTCTCCAGCCCCAGGAACCAATCGTCGAGCCGCGAGGTAGCCATAGGTAGAAGGACCGAGACCGCTGGGGACCGCTTTCTGACGAAAGAAAGCCGCGACCGCAACGTAGCCATGGTGATGTTCTCGCAAAGAGGACATGAACCATCCACGAACGATGTCTCCGCGTGGGAAGCACCCAAACACGAGATACAGCGATCGTGGCCATCAGAAGCGGAGAGATAGCGACCGCAACCAGGAAGGATACACAAACGAAAAGGCGTCTTGAAAAAGACGCTTTCGTGAGTGCCACTCTTTTAGTTGGAAATATTCTCTTTTAGAGAGAAAATATACTCTTTTTTTTTTTTTGCTGTTGAAGCGCCCAGGGATGTGCTCTGCCCAACGCCGGTGCAAGAGGGGGAGAACTGCTGTAATACGCCGTAAGACCAACAGCTCGTGAGAGCAAGAGAGATGAACGAACCAGCAGTAGTTCAGCTTGAATGAACACAACCACTCAGCTCCGAAGACAAAATCTGAATGAGTGGTTGCATTCCAGCTCCTTTTATACCTGTATGTCCAGGGGTGTGGCATGCAAATTCCACTCGCCAATTCTCATTGGCCTTTTCTCAAAGATCAGAGATGTCTGGGGCTCCCAGGAGCGACCCCTAGTGTCACTTCATCGACACAACTTCGAGTGAGTGACAGAAGGGGAACTTGGACCTCAGGGAAGGTAACACAATTATTAAAAGAACAGTATGTCATGACCACTTTAATCTCAGTAATCACTCTGTTATTTGACACTTTCAGTTGTGGAATAAATTAATAATGGCTGATTGTCAAGTCAAGTCATTTTTTATTTGTATAGCACTTTTCACAACACACATCGTTTCAAAGCAGCTTTACAGAAAATCACGATTTAACAGGTAATGAAAACTGTAATATTTATAAAGTCTTAGTCATCGTTGTGTAATTTGATTCAATATGATTGTAAATTGTGTATAAAAATAAATCTTTAAATAATTAAATAATAATTGTATTTAGAAAACCAGTGAGCAAGCCGAAGGTGACTGCGGCAAGGAACACAAAACTCCAATGGAGAAAAATAACATTGGGAGAAACCAGGCTCACTGTGGGGGCCAGTTCCCCTCTGGCTAAACAGCATGAATATAATGCCAATATTAGTTATTTGTGCGCAGTGCAAGTCATGGTTTAAAATGTGTAAACTAAGTAAGTGTTAAGGTCCAGTGTTTAAACAAAGATTTTGTATGAACTGTAAGATTAATGGCTAATGTATTGAAGTCCATCCTGGATTAACTGCAGAAGTTCACATTGATTTAATTGTCCTTGTTAGTTGGCTGACGAAGGCTTTTGTTGGCAATTAATTGATAGTCTATGTATTCCATTTCAAGAGTGTAGTCCATCAAAAGACAAAAGTGATGCAGGCAGAGATCAATGAGGTGCATCTCAGTTCAACTGGCAGGTCATTTCGGTGAGGTTCGGTGGGTTCCATCCTAAATCCTAAATCCATGTTTCAGGCAGTGGCATATGAATTATCCAATGTCTTACAGTTGGAGTTGGCATCAGTTCATCCTCTGAAGTCCATCGTAAAAGACCAAAGTGATGTCTGGCTAGCACCGGCTGTAGTTTGTTGTCATCACTCAGCGACACGTAGCAGTGGAGTCCGACACCAAGCAGGAACGGAGCTGGATTTGACCGGCTCTGGTAACCTCGGGACATGAATCCCTGGGTTGAGACAGGGAAACAAATAAAATAATATTAGCGTAGATGCCATTCAGTTTATTGCAGATTTACAGATTATGAGAAATGTTTCTGAGAAATGTTTTTGGTTCCGGCAGCCCTAACTACAGCAGCCTAATTGTGAGTTGATTTATAAATTAGGTGTATGCCTGGCTAAATGGATGAGTCTTTAGTCTAGACTCAAACTGAGTGAGTGTGTCTGCGTCCCAAACAGTGTTAGGTGTTATTCCATAGTTTAGGAACCAAATAGGAAAAGGGTCTACCTCCTTTTGTGGATTTTGATATTCTAGGCACTATTAACAGGCCAGAATTTTGTGATCGTAATGAACGTGATGGAATATAGCGTGACAGAAGGTCACTTAAATACTGTGGAGTTAGACCATTCAAAGCTTTGTATGTAGCTAATAGAATTTTAAAATGAATATGAAATTTAACAGGTAGCCTATGTAACAACAATAGAATGGGGCTAATATGATCATATTTCTTGGTTCTAATCAGTACTCTGGCAGCAGCATTTTGAACCAATTGAAGTTTATTTATTGAACTTGCAGTACATCCTCCCAGTAATGCATTACAATAATCTAGTCTTGAGGTCATGAACACATTAATTAGTTTTTCGGCATCAGCAACAGAGAGCATGTGTCGTAATTTAGCAATATTTCTGAGGTGGAAGAATGCTGTTAATAATCTATTGATTATTTTCTGATTATTTGATTAATCCTTTGGTTAACTTATTAATAAATAATAACTGTAACTTCTGCCATTAAAATTTCAATGTTTTACTCAAACATTTTCTCATAAAAATACTTATTTTACAAAAACAAAATTCCCAACATAAAAAATAAAGTGCCAAGAATTAAAAGGCATTTATCAGTAATACAAATGTCCATGAGTCCAACATAAATTCAGCCCAACATAAATAGTGCAAAAAAACAAAAAAGATTTAGGGCATCATTCACTCAGCATACAGTGGCATACTTTTTATGGAAAAAATCTTGCACACAGCTTTGCCTCTTCCTGAGACACAAAAAGACACAAAATAAAATTAGTGACATTTTTTACAAGAAATCTATGAATTAACTTTTATCTAATGATACTATTAATCACAAAAGATAAAATTTATGCAGTGTAGGCCTAATTAGGAAAGGTGTTGTTTACTATATTCTGCCATAAGTTGCCATGAATAGTGTTGAGTATGATTTACTTCAATGCCTAGTGCCAATTGTAATCGGAAATGCATTTGTATTATTTATTTGCAAAATGTTGCTTACACCAACTTAGAGCATAACGTTAATGTAAATCTACATCATTTAGTTTCATAGGTCTATATGCGCATAAACAAACAGCTTACAACTTGCAAATGCGCTGGAAAGCGGCATTGCCATACATCTACTCTAGGGAGTCTTCATTGAGTTTTTGTGTGAAACATGACAGATAAGCAGGCAACGACGACTCCCAGCACTGGCTAACAACCAACAATCTGACAAAACTCACTGTAATAGTCCAAATACTTACGCTACTGTCTCGTCGTTTTGAGGTCGGAGAGCCCCAGGATGTTTTCTTTTAAGATGCTCGTGCATAGCACTTGTGCTGCTGTGGTATTTTACAAAGCATGCAGAGCACCATTTTTATTAGGTCTCTGTTTGAAGAATTTCCACAGTTTTGATAATCGGGTTTGAGCTTTTTGGGATAAAGTCTCATTTCAGCATGCCCGGGAGCCGGAGCCACCATCATTGGGAATGAACGTAAACAGTGCGACGCATCGACACATTCCATGCAAATCGATGTATTTACGTAATCGACGTCATCGATTACGTCAACGCGTCATTCCGGCCCTAATTAAACACCAAAAACACTTTATTACAAATTCAAACTCCCACGAGGGGGAAAACAACAAAAATTACCCCGTAGGGGGAAAAGGAATCCAGGCTGGGGCAGAGGTGAAATGGGAAACAGGACCAATGGGACCAAACTGGAAACAGGAAGGTAATCAGGACCAACATGAACACTGGGAGACACAAACAGGGCCGACAAGAAAACAAGACGAACTGGCACTGGACAGTACACATGGGGAAACTAAAATATGGAGAGAAATCAAGCGGGTTAATATAGGGCAGGTGTTACTAATGAAACAATTATGAGCAAACAAGGAGGCAGGGTGTGACGTAAGAGAGAGAAGCACGCGGCCATACAGATATAATAACAAAGCCACGTGTTCTCACAAGAAGGCAAAACATCCGAAAGGTATGAGTGCACACCGCCAAGACAATGAGGCGATATACACTCATGCCAATCAACAAACAAGACGAGACAGGACACTTGTGTGAGATTTCGGCCACACACACATCTGACACCTTACCGAAGTGACCGAATCTCAGCACAACATGAAGACAGCTTGCGACCTGGGCACGCGGAGCAAAGCGAGCGCAATGCGCGGTCGCGAGAGACAGACACAAAGACTGACATAGTTTATTGATATGAGTGCATGCACCCACGTCAATAACAGACAGACAAGGAGTATGAACGTCTGGGTCCTGACACAAACTGAAACCAAACTAGACAGGAAGACAGGACCCAGGCACCACACTCCAGACATGAAACACAAAAGACTGAAGAGCGCACGGCAGGGAATGTAGCCAAAACCGCGTGCTCACACAGAGACAGACATGGGCGAATAATGCCACGGTCCTGTCAGGTCAAATCCCAGACTGACAGAGTGACAGGACCGTGACAGTAACGGTAAATCCAACGACGTAACAGTACTTTCATGACTGTGAATAGTGATTTTCTACAATCTTTTTATAAACCTTTTCAGATGGCATCAAGATAAAAGTATGGTTTGGCCTGGTGGAAAGAATATAAATCATCTGATGGAGCTGTAAATATTTCTGAAAATTATTCTTAATTCTTTTTTATATATATATTTAATTTTCTGCTGAGAAAAAAAAAACATTGTAGTTACTAAATAACTGTCTATAGATTACTTTAACTGAAGACTGCATAGGATATTTTTTTCAAGCACAGTGGTGCAAGGACTCTGAGTCATCACTTTACTGTTTTGAAAATGTGTTTATCTTAATGGATTTGTCCTTTTCCTTTTTTGCTGCTCCCACAGCACTGCAGTTACAGTGAGCACTTTTTTAGGTGCTACAGAGCTGCTCAGATGTTGTTCAACGTACCATTGTAAAATACTTTTAATGCTAAAGTGTGCTCTGTCAGGATCTAATATTTTAACCATTGTATTTCCATAGATTTTGAAATCAACATCAACATTTAGCATTAATCCTTCATAACACTCTTTGGCACCCCTGTTATTTTAAGTTTGTTTTCCATCCTCCCACCGTGTGTGTGTGATTGATGATCACAACCACAACTTAATTATTTATAATTAGAGTGTGTAGGCCTTAAATGTAGATGAAAATAATAGTACAAGACATACAAATGCAAGTAAATCTCAAGCGCATTATACAAAATAATATTAAATGTGGCAAATCCAAAGACAGTTCTCTCCAAAAATAGTTTATTTAGAAAATGCATTTTTAACTTTTAACTTTTAAAAATCAGTAAGGTTCAGTTTTATACAACAATACATTTGCTTCATTCTGACGTCACCCTGAAACCACAGTTTGGTTTGCAAAGCAATTTAAAAGAGGTCAAGTGAATTTACAAGCTACTATCTATTTCTCCAAATAAAGAAACCATTAAATGATGGCCGCTAATTAGACTGATTTAAAATTAATTAGTAAACAAGAGGCAGAGTGTGACAAGGAGTGCAGTGGGACAGGCAAATATGTGTCAGCAAGTTGGAGGCAGAACAAGATGATAGAACTATACAGCACAAGGTGCAGGCTGAGATATAGACAAGGGAAGAGGGTTGAAAGGAGGAGAAGAGAGTCATGACAGAGTGCTTAATTAGAAGCCTGTTTAAGCAAGGCAGTATGCCTGAGCAAACCAATCTGTAGTGTCCAGAGAGAGAGAGAGAGAGAGAGAGAGAGAGAGAGAGAGAGAGAGAGAGAGAGAGAGAGAGAGAGAGAGAGAGAAAGATGATGTGACAAAATATGAAACAAAATCTAAAGCCTACTTTGATAAGCATAAGCAGTAGCTTCCACTTGTAGGGTAAATCTACTACTATTTCATATTTTCAAAAGCTTTGCATTAATGTAATATTTTTCCTATGTTGATATTGTTGGGTAAAGACAGTTTGTAATTTTGTGTAAACCTTAGCAGTGAGTGTCATTCCTTAAATGGTGATCATGTATTGCATAAATTATAATGTTAAACTCAGAACACATTGCTGAAATATATATATATATAAAAAAAAAAAACAGCTTAAACCAGCCTAAGGTGGTTTGCTGGTTTAATGTGGTTTAGTTAGTCTCCCAGCTGGTCTCCAAGTCTGACCAGCTGACAAGTGCACAAAACCCCTCTAAAATCAACCGAGCTATCACAAGAGTCCCTTATTCTTTTTTCCATCCCACTGGTGTTTGAATTCATGTGTGATTCTTAGTATTGTAAATGCAAATCTCTACTGTAGTGGTGCTCATGGCACATTAATGACACTCATCTATGGTCAAATCAAGACACCTTTGTCATGAGCCAAGGTGAACTACACAAAAGTGTTTCAAATAAATGAGGCCAAATATCACCAAAACACTTAAGAGCACTTGAAATGATAATGCAGTCTATTCTTCCACAGAATCACTGAACAGTTACCTTCTTATTATTAACCAAACAGACTGTGTGCAGCATCTTGGTGATAGACATAGTTCTTCCATAGAGACACAGGTGCATTATAACAATGAGAGCAGCACCAGATCGGTTGAAAGAATATGTCCCTCAGCAAATTAATTGCAACACCATCACACCTTTCCATATTACACAGGACCTTTGGCACCACACCCCTTTGTATAGACCAATAAGCAGCATGCTGAGCCTATGGACCAGACAGGCAGAAGGATAAATTGCTAGCACTTTCCTGCCCTCTGTGCTGCTTCTTGCCCAACCTTCTGCCATCACATTAGAGGAGACACATAATTTTATCACCCCACTGGTGCCCCTTTTACCCCACGCTATCATCTCCTAAACATTTAACCAGAGTCGGCCTCATCTATATCTGGCCTCTGATCCACAGCTCTAATCTGCCTGCTGGAGAATAATCACAATGTCAAATGGAGAGTTCATTAAACTTGCAGATATTGTTGTGGTACCTTTTGATTTCAATAGCATCATTCTATATTTCACCTTTGGTCTTTTACCCTTTTTGTGCCAACAAGCTCTTTAGCTGGTGCATGTTCAGATCAGTGCATAAAGCTAAAATGTGTCTTTTGTTTTATTTTCAAATTTCATTTTCTCACTCTCAGAGCAGAGGCTTGATAAAGGGATTGTTCACCCAAAAAGTGCAAATTTTGGGTGAACTATCCTTTTAAGTACACTGGCTTGCATACTCATTCCATACTCATTCAACCCATCATCAGTGCTGATGGCCTGAGTGATGGAGCAGGAGAGTGGAGAGAGATACCGGTTGTTAATGGCCAAAAGCAGCAGAAAGCGTCTGTTGAAAGAGCGATATTCAGGAAGTGCAAAAGCTCTGAGATGTATTGATCCCTTCAGGGCACATTACTGTCATTACTGTCTTGCTAGATGCTGATCCGCAGAGTCAGGGCTGTTTAGACTCAATGGCCATGAAAGCTCCCAAAGAGCCCCAGGAGCTCCCTCTCGTCTTTTTCTCTGAGCAACAGAACAATGAGAGCTGCCGTGGCATCACCTCACTCAACTTCTCCGAGTGATCACCACGCCACTTTTGATATTCAGACCTGTCTTTAGATCTCTCCTCGTCTTTTCCACCAGACAAAGACACGTCCTCATATACACTTAATTGAGCCCTTGAGAATAAAGCACTCAGCACACAGTTTATTGATCGATGACTGTCAGATAAAGATGACAGTATATGAGGAAAAGTTTATCTAATCTCCTGAAAAGACTCTTGCCTGATTTAGTCTGAACATTAAAGAAGTTGCTTTCAGGTCATAGCATTCAGTGTAAGTTTAAACAAGCATTTTCTTCTGTCTGCTTGAAACAATAATTGATTTTGTGCAAAACATCATCACAAGAGTAAAGCTTTCTAATAGTTTATTTAGACTTGCAAAAAGTAAAACAAGCAGAGCTGTCAAAATTAACGTGTTAGTGCATGCGATTAATTTAAAATGTTTAACGCATTCTTTTTTCTTAATCGTGATTATCACATTTACTGTTAATGAAACATAAACCAGCAAAAACACTGTTGAGACTAGGTTGGAACCTTTTCGAGTCTACACTAACACACACACAACAGCAATGGGAAAGGACCTCTTAACGTATGTATGTTTGTATGTACAAACAAGCACAGATGGGACTTGTGACAGAAAGCAAGTACTTTGCAGCCTCTGTAAGGCGCAATTTAATTTTCACAGAAGCGTGTCAAGTCTTAACTATCAAGAAAACGCAGAATGAGACTTTTCATGTGGAGATCAAAGTGCCGCTTGGCACTGACGCTCTGACACGAGTCATGAATGTGGCTCCACGATTGCTGTAGGAAAGTGGATAAACACAGTCTGCCGGGTGATTAATATTGTGGAGGATGAGAGTTTAAGAAATGTAATGCCAATTAAAATGAAAATTGAGCCTATGGGGTAACTAGTTCTTTCAATTAGTCAACCTTCCAATTAGACTTTGGGAAATGTGAATTGGTGACTCTTAAAATGGTGCTATTTTAGTGCATTTCTATCTTTATACTGTGGAAGGCTTTGTTTGAAAAATGTTAATAAAGCATTATATTGTTACATATTGTTTAGGTTTCTTTCCTAAAAAGGAAATAAATGCATTATGACAAGAACATGAGTATACAATATATTGAGTACTCATGTTCTTGTCACACTTTATGTTTAGGTTTATGTCTGAGGTTTGGGTTAGGGGTTAAACTTTGGAAACATTGTAATAACATCGTTCATTGGTTCATTTATTTTTCTCTATGGGAGTAGTGCTCAGTCGATAATTTTTTTATAGCAATTAATTGCATAATTTTTCATTTTTAATCGCGATTAATTGAATAATTTTCATTGTTAATCGTGATTAAAAGTGAAAAATTATGCAATTAATTGCTATAAAAAAAAATATCAACTGAGCACTTCTAAAATGTAAACATTACAATCCAACATGGTCTCATGAGAAGTCATTCTAATAGAACGAGATGTTGAAATTGTAAGAAATCATGTTTTACTCCCATAGAGAAAAATAAATGAACCAATGAACAATGTTATTACAATGTTTCTGAAGTTTAACCCCTAACCCAAACCGCAGACATAAACCTAAACATAAAGTGTAAGCCCTTACCCAAACCCTAAAGTAGCCATTTAAAAAGAATGAAAAATGTAAACCAACTTGCATTTATACCAACTTGAGTCATTCATGATCCATTGGTCGGTTTTATTAGTCAGTAGTTTGCATGTTAATGTAATTCTTGAATTGAGGTGAAGGCAAACAGATTTGGCTTGCTGTCCATAGTAGAGGGCTCGAGCTCGAGACTCAACCCAAATTCTGAACACACCCCAGGTGTGACAGAAGGTGGAGTTGGTGTGGAGGAGGGATGCCAGAAGAATTGTTGCAGCAGGTAAGGGAACAGCAGTTTATATATGTTTACTCTAGTGTTGTGGTTGGTCAGATAAAATGAACATGCTCCTCCCGAACATTGTTTATAAAACTCCATTTAGTGTGTGTATGTATGTGTGATTGAGGTGTATGTCTGTACATGCATGTACATTATGTTTCAGAAATGTGTTTCAACATCAACCCACACTCCTTCTGGGTAATCACACACAGGCAATGCTAAGACTTAATGGCTCTAACACATTTCTTAACCACTACTCCTGAGCAGCATGCTGTGAAATCCCCCCATTAAGCTGCCCTAAACAAAAGGCCATTCATTGTCCCTTGCGATCTGTGCTAGTGATGAAAGCCATTCCCTGAGCTACTGATAAACACTTCTGATTAGTTTCTGGATGGAAAAATGAGAGACATAGTGAGAGTAAGAACTAAGCATAAAAACATAACTCCACTTTGGTAACCTTGGATTATACAGTTTACAGATTTACTCTTGGATTTTTTCAATATTACCATAGTGTATGATGAACCAAGAAATGAAAGATTTTTAAACAAGCTTGTTATTCCTGAAACTTCTGTCATATAAAATAAAATTGGTTTCTTCTTATAAAAATAAATTTTAAAAAATCATAATGAATTTATTGTATTAGTTGTATCATCTCTATATTTGTAAACATGTCTGCTTAAAATGCACCAGAGATCAAAACACAAAAACAACACATAAAGAACAGAATGGGAGCAGAGACATCCAACTGTTATGAAACTGTTATCTAAAATACCCTCGCTGGAAACCAGTGCAACCAAGGGACAGTCATCACAATTAACCTTGAGTTCTGTGTGATGTAGACAATATTAAGCTTATTTATAAAGGAATTGAAACATTTACATTAACAAAGGACCATAGAATAATGCTTTATTAAGGTGTTAGAGCTAGTAATAAGTGAAGTATGAGGGGGGGAAAGATAATTTACTGTATCTGACTTGGTGGCGGAACGTTGTCGCAAGAGCGCATTTAACAACATCAAACATTAATTTTGCATCCAGGATGTGGAATGCATCATCAAATGTACAAAAGAGATAAACTGTTGGCCAGATTATATGGAAATGGCACTGTATTGAAAGTGACAGTGTTCTGATCATGAATCTTGTGGGAGCCTGATGAGCAAATAATGCGTGATTACTTGGTGCGCTGACAGACTCAAAACAAGAGACTTTGTGCAAAACAAATAAACACTATTTCATGAGGAACTACTCAGACAGATTTTCTGGTATGTTTCCCCTTCCATAATTAACAAGAAATAAGCAACATCAAAAGTGGAGTATTGTGTTGTCTAGAACAGTGTTATACTAAACACATTACAGCTGTTGAAATGTAATTTTTTTTTTTTTTTTTTTTGGTCACATAACTCATCCTATACTGTTTGGGCAACAGACATGAATATAAAAATGGACATGAATCTTGTGGCTTGTTATGGAGAGGTGTGCTATAACATTTCTAAGCAATCATACTAGCAATTTTCACAAGGCAGATGATAAAATGGTCTCAAGAATCAATGATATTTCTAGGGACAGAATATCAGATTTCAGAATAGCATAAAACCAAATTAATCTTACTATTTCTGCTGTATATATACACTAATTAATTAGTTTTATGGTAGTATGCCATTCCAAATTTAGCAATGGAGACTTGGGGCAGCCTCTTTTGACTTGGACCAATAAGCAACCACCCAGAACACATTAGCAAATACCTAGCAATGACCTAGCAACCACTCTGCAATGCACTACAAAACACTCATAACACCTTAGCAACCACATAGCAATACCCTGGCAACCAACACCAACACCATAGCATAGTGGCAAGCACCACTCACTTTTTCTTCAGAAAATGTAAAAACCTAGTTGCATTATTATTGCAGTTATTCAGATTTTTACTGACTAATAACAGGGGGCCACCATGATGATTCTACAGTAATAGCCACTGGATTGTTTTATGACTCCGGTCTCCACAAGTAGCAATGTAAAAACAACAACCATTTTAAGTGTTGTAGTAAGTTAGTTTGTAGTAAAAACTGAGTTCAGGCTCAACCTTTGAAGTTGTTGACTGTCATAACAACTCAAAGTAGTTTATGATATCAAAGTTACTCACCTCATGTTACAGCCCATAACTTTACATCATCCACCCACTTAAACTCTGACGAGTGAGGCACTGTCAAAAAATGGTCATCACGACTCTTAAATATTGGCACTATGGATCCACATGCTTTTTTTGACAATATTAACAAATTAAAAAAATGCAAGTGAAAACACATGTAAAACAACAACAGGCTTCTGTTATGAAATGTTGACAGTGTTGATAAGCTGCTGCTGGTTAATGTAGTTGTTAATGTAATGTAGTAATGTAGTGTGTGCAATGTCTATCAAGAGGCTTTAATGCTGTATTTGCCGTTGAATGTTAATTTAATGCTGTTAGAAGTGTTATTCATTATGAATCCTCACTTCCCACAGAACTGGCAAAACCTGAACATCATTTCTGATTTTTTTTTTTTTTTTAACTTTGTAAAAAATAATAATTCCGACCTCACATTTATGGGTTTGTATTCACATTTACACGTAGAACTGCACCAGCTAAAGATCAAAAAGAAAAATGGCAGAGAGATAAACAGACTGTTTTGTGCAAGCCTGCTCCTCATCAATCCCTTACGATTCAGCAAGATCGCGTGAGCATCAGAGTTGAGCCCCTGCAGTGACACTATCTTCCTGTTGGTAGAAACCAATTTCTGTTCAGAGCTGAGCAAACCCAGATGCAATTTGATGATGGGAAGATTTCTTGGAGCGGGCACGACCGAGTACTTTCCGTCTCTCAAGTTACAGGTTTGACATTTGAGAGATTTACTAACACTGTGTTCTCTCACTTCTCTCTTCCTTTTTTATCGGACACTTTTTGTCGTGCTTAATGGATGCCGCCAGCAATTCCCAACAAGGGGAAAAAAAAAAAAAACACAGTTCTTCCAAATATCCTAACCTCTTGCCTTCCTAACTCGGGCTTTCATTTGCCCTCTGAAGAAGTGAATTCAAAAATCCATGTGTGAAAACTTCTCTAAAGCAGATCACTGTGAATGCATAAGCCAACAATATCAAAAAGATAAGTCAAAGGCTCTCATTTTGCTGAAAACGGGGCTGGATTGTGGTCTAACCCTTCATGCTACACTGGCATTTTTAAAAATGCATTGCAACCCACAGGCCAAAGGCTCTTTTTCTACTTTTGATGTATGATGAATGGATTTTACTCAGAAATGCTCAGTTCTCTACATGTGTTTTCGCATTACAGCCCGCAACACTCTCATCTCATCATCCTTGCATCTTTGTTGTAAAAGACAATCGGAAACACTGCAGAAAAGAGAGGTTCGCTCATTCTAATGTGTAGAGGGTGAAACATGGTTTGCCCTGGTCTCTATGTTCTGCATCTGAATGACCCCTTGTGACTACAATTGTAGGGGCATGGTGCTGGAAGCTCAGTAATTTTCTGCAGTTTATGTCCCACTGTAATCTATCATTGGCCAGCTGTTTGAGCTGTGCAGATGAGCCAATCATTACCTAGAGTTCTTAGACGACCTCCAGCACTGACCAATAACTTTTTCTTTATCACTGTTGTCCAGCCCAATGCTGGACACATCTTATTGCTGAAGGGAGAAAGAAAAGCATGAAAGTCAGACACACAAAAGAACAGATCTCACTATAGGAAGGGCAAATGTAATGACTGGTTGTCAGTGGTATCTTTGTTTAACGAGATTGTGTTGCTTATTTACAATGTGATAAGAACAAAAAACAGTATGTCAGATTTGTATAATAATATTATATTTATGTGTTATTTTTATTTACTTAAACCTTAGCCAATATTTATTTTGATTTATTTAGTATAGTTATAGTCATTAATTGATTGATTATTAATTAATGTATTTATATTTTAGAGATATACTGAAATAACTGATGTAAAGTCAGAGGAAATAACAGCATAACCTGAAATTACTTTTTCTCATATTCGTTGGTGTGCAGCAGTATCAATAACATACACTGTACATCCATTTGATTACATCCAAGTGATTATTGCTTTCTCTTTTTATTTTGTAGGTTCTAACAATTTGCAGGCCCAGATGGTTCTAACAATTTGCAGGCCCAGATGGGTGAGAAATTATCTGAAGCATATAAAATGCAGAGTCTGCTTATCCCTTTCTAAAGTTTATTTGAACATGATTAATTTATTTATTTATTTATTTTATGTTTGTTTTTTTGTTTTGTTTTGTTCAAAGTATATTCTATAGAATAAAGGGGCAAGTATGGTGCATGGTCGCATCCAAACAGAATTAATATTAATTTAACCTTTATTCAGATTTCTTCTTGTGGGCTACCAATGCTCTGCAAATTGTTGTGACTGAATGTCAGCATAAAACTGTGTGGCATGAGGTGAACTATTTCAATTTATGTTTGAGTTAAAGAGTTCATAAAGCAGCTTGTGTTTAATGCTTTAAATAACTACTTTTGATCTCTTCTAACAGTCAGCAAATAAAAACTATCCCCAGAAATTGGCTCTAAAATCTCAAGGTTGTGTCAAAGTTATTTAACCTTAGTGTTTGGCTATGGATACTGTGGTACACTTGGCGGGTTGACTCAATCAACTAGGGAGTAACAGAAACTCAATTTTCAGTGGAGCTTTTAAACTGCTGTTAAATCTTCTTTTTTTAAAGGTGGATTGACTTTCTCCAATAAACATGACTGAGCAAAGCAAATGATAATGTATTTAAAGGATGTGGGTGTTTTTGAACAATAGAGGGACCTTTGAATGAATGGACCTTTTTTCTCCTATCAAAATAATTATCAGGAAGTGCTGCTCATGGCAAAGCAAATAAATCATCGATTTAATTATAAAACTAATTAATAATTGATCGGTCACTGATTTTTGGTCTTTTGCCAATTTAACCAAAAGTGCAAGGAGACAGACAACATAACATCTTTAGTTAGAAATATGTTACACCTTAGGCCCAGTGCTGAGTGATAGGAGTCCCACAGAGCTTTACTGTCCTGACTGTAAATGGTGCTGGAGAAAGGGAAGCATGAACATTGTATCAGTATCCAGGGAGCTTCGGCCTGGGATTGAACTCCTTTCACGCTGGGCATGAGAGAGCACAGATTACAGCTGTTATTAGAACCTTCTCTTTTATCTCATCGGGAGCATGGCAGGAGGGCCATCATCTCCCAGTGCACAGGCTGTGACTCCTGTACAGGGTGCACAGGAGTATTAAATGTGTTAAATTCACTATGTCAATATGTGTAAGAGGACTACATTCACATATAGTCCTTCTCCACTGAAATGGCGATGGTTCTCGTTCCGGAGCCTGTGCTCTTCTGTATCATTGGATTTTTCCCATAGCATATAATATTACGTTTACGTCATGATTGAGAATTCCATCGGTTAATTTAACAGATAGCAGCGATCTTCCTTAACTTAGTGAGTAGTCCCCTTACTGAACAAAACGATGCACAAAATAAAATATAAGAGTGTAAGGAAAGCTAACAAAGTTGGAAAATTAAATAACTTACCCAGATCAGCTGCAGAGGACATCGGCAATTCTATGTTTGTCTCAAGCATGACTGACTGAATTCAATGCCCAGTTAGTTAGCTGGCTTGTCGGTTTCCAAGTACAGAGTCCAAGACATCATTGCTCCCTCCACTGCCGCTTTGCTTGTGTTTTTCCTTACGCTCCATGTACTCTCTAAAATTTTTAATTTGTTTATGATTTGGTTGATCGTCCAATTGAAGCCAGCGTGCATCATTTATTGCCGTTTCTCCTTGATCTTGGTGATCTCTCTAATTTGGATCTCTGTGTAAGACCATATCGCAAATAGAGTGCTAATTTCCTGACCAGAATGCTTTTGATATCTGAATTATTTTTTACTATTATTATTATTTATTGTTATATACAGTGAGAAAGTACTCCTTGCTGCAGACAGTAGCTAATGTTGTTGTTGTTTGGAAAACTTTACCTGTTAACTAAACATCATCCCCTACCCTCTGCCCCCTGAGTTAATCGGTTCCTGTATAGAGACCAGCAAGCTTTTCTGTGGTGGAAACTCACAGACAGTTCTAGAATTCGCACTGGCCCACGAACCCGACACATGTTGGTGGAAAAGGGCTAACAGAGTCGCAGAACCAGAACTCGCCACTTATTATGATATTATGGAAATCTATATAGATCTAAGTAAAACATTTGTGTGATTTTCAAAAACTGATTATATATATTGTAACTTTGGGTGTCTAGGAGTGGAAGAGGAAGACAGGAGACACAGGAGTAGATTAACTTTCAAATCCTTGAATAGCACGCTGGAGTGGAAACAAACTATTAAACATAACACTTCTTAAACACAAAGTAGCACTTCATTAACTCAACAAAACACTTAAAGGACTGACAAAGGAGTGAGTAAAACCAGAGGATATTTATACAAAAATTAACTGAGTGAATGGAATACAGGTGAGGATAAGAAACAGATGGAAGTGATGAGGGCAGTGCACTATGGTAAATTAAGTCTGGGGAAAACTTCAAAATAAGAGTCCTTGAAAATGGAGACAGACTGTGACAATAAATAATATTCAATTTCATTCCGAAATAAGTTAGTGACGTTGTAGTTTTTGCACACCCCATTCATTCACAAAAATGTGTTGTCATTGCCTTTTTATTACTGTATTGTTGTATTGGTGCATACAAATTATATTTATTATATTAGAAATTAAATAACATTCTTCCTAGTCTTCATTTAGTGAAAAAATACATTTTTATTTCATTAAACACTTTGAATCTACTTGGCTACAATGGCTGTTTGGATGAATAAACAAATATGAAAGGTCACTTTTATGTAATTTCCGAGCAAATCAACAATTATCAAGATAGAGTATGTTTCAAATATCATCAACAACCTGACAAATATCGAGATATAATTTTTTGAGTTATGTTGTCCTGGCCCAGGGCCTTCACTGGACAGTTGCTTGGGGCCTTGGAAATCGTAACATCGCTCCTGATTATGCTATAGTCAATTTAGGGTCACTTTCCCCCTCCTTTTACAGAACATCTTCAAGCAGTCTGAATGGAAAATTAATGAAAACACTTTTGGCTAATAAAATAATGTGTTTTTTGCCTGGTGAAATGCTTATCTAAATATGATTATCTCTGCTCCACTACTGTGGCTGGCAATGAATGTCAATCTGCTGATTCAGGGGGAAAATATAAAGCTGCTCTCCTACCTGGAAGGAAGTAGATGGAGTCTATTTTCCCCTTTTCCATTTCATCTGTACAATGGATGAGCTCTTCATTACTTCCCAAACCATGAAGACAGTGCTCACCTTTTAACAAGCCCCTGTAAATGTCAATCTTCAGTTTTAGAAGAACACTCTTCAGATGGGTGATTCTGCCAGGCACTCGCAAAATCAGACTGCAAATTATTTCTTTAATTATCTCAGTTTTAAATGTGAGGATAAAAAAAGCATGAAAGCATTTCAAATTATAAAGAAGCCATTCATTTTATCACATATGATAGTGTCACAAAACCCCACAGTTGACCCTTTGCAGTGCCTGTTCTTAAAAAAGAACACTGATCCAGTAGGAGCATGTCATGTACAGTACAGCACAGTGAGACACTGGAGAAGCTGGATATTTCAAACATCATCTGCAGATGTGTTCAACACCTTAATGTTATGTCTCACAGCTTTCTTTATTTTTCACTCAAAAATAAAAAAGAATTCCTCACTCATGTTTTTCCAGAACTACTTGACTGAACTTCTTCAGTGGAACATAAAAGGAAATTGAAGTTAATGGTGACTTTTGTGTTTCAGGGAAGAGGGAAAGAACAACATGGAGGTTGGAACAACATGAGGTTGAATAAAAATGACTGCATTGAAATTTGTACTCTTTTAGTCCTATTAAGACAAAGGGTCATGAGTAATACACAGTAGATTAGATACAGATGCAATTTTAAGTTCATACACTTTTTGTGAAAAGCAAAAAATAAATGAATGTTTGGTAGTATTTTGCTCACTGATAAGTCCGTGGTCTAGGACTTTATGCTGACAGCTGTTGGCATGGATGCAGCACAAAGGTTTTCGGTTACTAATGCCATTGTAGAAATACTCTATTCACAGGCATATTTTTCTGTCTCTCATTTGACTCTGTTCCTATACACTCTTTTCTATACATCTGAGTGTACATCATTTTAAACATTTGTCAAATATACTGTTAATTTTTTAGTGTAAAGCTTTAAAGTGCAAAAAGTAATTGAGTGAAAATGATGGATGACAAAAACCAAAATGCTGCAAGAAATCAACAGATTGTATACTGTGCAGATGTCCACTATTTTTATAGTCCCCAGTTGGACTTGGAGCTTGTAGGCAGTGAAACTTTCCATACGACAAACAGAGCAAAATGGATATGGAACATCCCTATGCCCACTCTCGGACTACTAAACCATAAAACAGTGAGGAATTCAGAGATCTCTGGGTCTAAGTTAATCTCTTACTAATCTACTTCTGGACCTCAAAAAGTGTCATTGAAAAAATGCACCACTATAGAAACAGGTAGATTTGTTGGAGTAACACAAATATAATAACAACAAAATATACCCCAACCAAATGTCTATCACAGACTGGTACGGGATTCATCACCAGGTTTTACAACTCGTAAACATGATCTCAAAGTGAGAGACAAAGCAGAACTCCCCCCACTCAGGACTGAGACCTCCTTGTTTCTTTCATTCAGTCAGAACAAATATACACTTCAAAAATATACCAAATGAGATCATGAGTCCTTCACGCATAAACTCACTCAGAACAAAGGAACAGTTATTAGACACTTGAGTCACTACTGATCTAAACAGACTGCAAAAGAGCCCTTTGAACCCCCTTTGAACTCTGCTATGGATACAGAACTGTGCATTTAAAGAGATGAAGAAAACACAGTCTATTTTTTTTTTTTTTGTACCAGAATTGGACCAAGTTCACCTGATACAAATGATAATACTTAAAAGGATGTTATGACTTGTAATCACTCTTTTAACTGACAGGTTGAACGTTATGATTTTTCAAGTTCCGAAGTATATGATATTTGGTGTCTGAGATCGATAATACATGTCCAGAATTTTGATGATAAGTAGTTCCATGCCATTTGTATCATATTCATGAGATAAAGTTCATGATTAAAATATTCCCTTTTTCGAGTGGGAAACTGGGAAAAATATGACAAAGAAACAATATGGTAATTACCTTGAAGGGTGGAGAGTTGATCACATGATATCGCCAATGTTACTTCTGATTGGCTTAAAGCCTTTTTGGGGTGTGGCCACCCTAACTCCAAAAACTCAATGCTTTGAACGAACAAAGCAGTGCATTTCAGTTAGCAGTTCCAAGCAATTTCATGCAGTTCTGGAAACTCTCAAGAGACCCCAAGGACTGCCCTCATGGGAGTCCTCAAAGTTTCTAAACTGTAGAAGTTACAAGCTTTCTTCTGCAGCCCCATTCCATCATCCATCCGGTGTGCGTGACTCCACGTTCTTCAATGGAACTCCACACCATCGACCCAGCAAAAAACAAAGACCCTGAACCAAGCCAATGATATCAATGCAACATAACGGGCAAGTACAATTACCTCCAGACAGCTAAATCTGGTGTTTTATCATATAATATGATCTCAAATTGAGGCATATTAAATTAAGTTCTGCTGGTTCATCCAAGGTAGGGTCTGTAGACTCTATATAAGCTCATTTTCCTGTTACAGATCATTTCCATTCATTTTCTGTTAAAGCACATTCACTAACCTGTGTTTATGTGTGTCTGTGAGTGTTAGTTTAGTTTTATGTTGTAGATTAGTCGATAAAGTTGTGTTTGTATTCAAAGAGAAGTTGACTGTGGTATGTGATTATTACTTATTTATTATTTGTCACTTAAAATCTGTTGATATTTGTGATATTATTTTTTAAATGGCCATGAGAGCTGTATTGCTCTTAGAATGAACATTCATATTAACATTCATAGAAGTACATTCATATCAACTCATTACTAGCCAAATGGGTTGATCAGATGTAACCATTAATTATTTTAATATTCCCTGAATTCATTACAATTCACTTCTTGATCTAAATTCCTTACACCCCCAACAAATGAACCCAACCTATCCAACCATTTATTTCCTGTACTAACCAGCCACATAGGATGGATGTGGAGATGCAACATAGACAGGGACCAGTAAAAACAACAAAAAAGGCTAAACTCTTACTTTGCTACAAACTTTGCCAGCTAGCTTTTCTGCCCAGTTAAAATGATTTGTTATCCTTTCACTCCAAGACAGAGACAAAGAAGTGTATGGTACCAAACTCCTAAGATCCCCACATATCTTCTCAACAAGTTATCGCAGAACATTCTGAATCTATGTGTAAACAGTGAGATGTAGCTTTATAACCTTAATGGTTTTCATAAGAGAATCATGTTAAAACTGCTTGCAAAAATCTACATGAATGATAAAAAGTCAATTTAAGACAAGTATTAAGCTGATGTCACGGTCCGTCACTCTGTCAGTCTGGGTTTTTGTGTGACGGGATCGTGGCATCATTGTCCCATGTCTGTCTTGGGTTTTGTGTTCTGTCTTTGTGTGAGTGCATGTGTCCAGTTGTGATTTCCCACCGTGCACTCTTCGGTCTGTCTTGTTTCATGTCCGGAGCATGGTGTCTTGATCTTGACTTTCCCTGTCTGGTTCAGTTTCAGTCTCAGTCTGTGTCAGGATCTGAACACTCATGCGCTATGTTCTGTCTGTCTTTGTTTGAACGCACGGCTTCAGGTTTCTCTGCCGTGTGCACATCGGTCGGTCTCGTGTCTCATGTCTGGAGCATGGTGGCTGGATCCTGACCCTTCTGTCTGGTTCGGTTTTGGTGTCGGGATCCGGACACTCATGCTCCATGTCTTGTTATGTATTGGCGTGAGTGCATGGCGCTTGTCACCTTGGCGGGATGCACTCGCGTCAATAATCTGTTTCTGTCTCTTGCGACTGCGGACGCGCAATGCGCTAGCTTTGCGCTGCGCACTCGGATCGCGAGCTGTCTTCACGTTGTGCTGAGGTTCGGTCACTTCGGTCTGAGGTTGTCTTGTTTTTGTCACCTCTTGCATGCATCGTGAGGCAAACGGCATGTACGCTCAGGCTTTGTTTAGTGTGGGAATGCGTGGCGTCGCTTTGTTTGCCGTTGCTACACATTTTATCATCTTGTCTGTCAGTTGACATGAGTGTATATTGCCTTATTGTCTTAGCAATGTGCGCTCATGCCATTTGGGTGTTTTGTTGTCTTGTGAGAGCATGTGGCTTTGTTTTGTTTCTGCTTTGCTTCAAGTCTCTCTGTCTTGCGTCATACCTTGCCTTCTTCTTTGATCATTAGTTTATTTGCCTCACCTGTCCCCTGTTAACCTGTTTGATTTCTCTCCCTATTTTAGTCTCCTCATGTGTGCTTTCCAGTGCCAGTTCGTCTTGTGTATTCAGTTGGTGTTGTGTGATCCAGTCGGTCTTGTCTGTTGGTCGGTGCCCCAGCTTGGATTACTTCCTTTGTTGTTTTTCCCCTACGGGGTTGTTTATGTTTGTTTTTTGGATAAAATAAATACTTTTGTTTTTCAACTCTGTGTTTGGGTCCTGAGCCTCATCATTCTCTGCATCGTGACAGCTGAGGCATGTGCAATTAAGACTAACTAGTTTGGATTTAAAATATATAAATTGGAGTGAATTAGCATAACACCATAATTAACATGTTTGTTTCCTGTTTCCAGTTATTTGCATAATCTCATGGAAAGAAATGTACAATAAAAGAGAGTTTTCATTACATTTGTCAACTGCATTTCAGAATTATTATTATTTTTATTTTTTTTCACCAGCTAATATTTATGTTTTATACACTCAGCTGATCTTAATGTGGATCCAGCTTTAGGGTTTAGCCTCTGAAAAAAATGCTGCTGTAAATGCTGCTTTCTGTCAGCAGATCCACTTCTGGGTCAATTATCCTCTCATGTTTTGGCCAGCCCTGGTTTCTCTACAGTGTCATTGCAATTATGCCTTTTAATTATAAAGCTCTGTGCTTCTCAAATATTGCAGCATATCTGAGATGTAAAAAAACATAAACATGAGATTTGTTGTATCCATTTTGTATGTATATTTAGCTATTGTGTGTCTAAGACATATGGACCATAGATTTAAACTTTAAATGAAAAGATGGGAAAGTATGACCACATTTTCAACCTCTGGTTCTGAAACCACCAGGAACCAAGAGAGATAACTTACATAGTGCATACAGTATATATAGTGCATACTGCAGAAATAAGAGTAGTACTGTATAAGTGTAATGCTTTTCTGAATATTACTTAGCCATTGTGTTCATGACAGCAACTGCACATACAGAAATACTACATAGATACGCTACACACTATGATTAGCCATTGATTTAAGTGAGAGTATGCACTCTGTAGTAAGCCCTATGTGGGAGGTAACTTCTAATGGTAACTTCTAATGTGCAGTATAATTAAGCATGCCCTACAATCTGGTATGTACTAAGCACTACCAAAAGCCCACAATAGGCCAACAAACTGATATTAGTCAGTGTTTGAGCATGTGCTGATATGAATTTTCCTTGAAAATTCAATGACAGCTTTAGTTCATGAATTTGTCTCCTGAAGTAGCTGGTGAAGTCATTAGCCTAGGAATTCACATACTTTTTCAAAGTGCCCCGCTGTTCAGTTTCTGCAACACTTTAGCCACATCATGGTATGAATAATACATAGCTGTATATTTAGGCTGGAAAGAAAAGTAAATCTGCAGGGGAGAGGCATTATTGGTTTTTCAGTAGCAACACTTTATCATTGCACTGATGACTGAGCATATTGAAAAAAAATGGTATTATACATGTGTAAAAACATTAGGTGGCAAATAGAATATTTAATTATGATCAAAATTATTATAGCAAAATAATAACATAATGAACATTTGGTTGCTGTCATAAAAAATAGACATTAACAACAAAACTTTTCAAAATCATTGAATTCTAATTAGCTGTTCCAGCTATTCTACCAGCTATTCTAATTGTGCACTTGAATTGGTGCCTGCAAGTCTGACATTAACAGAGGAGAAGAACTGACATGGAAAAAAAAAAAAAAAAAAACTACTGAAATCTAGAGGAGATTAGTTTATCTAAACAATAGGGCCACATTATATAACAGTTTCAGTCAATGCACCAAACAGGAGAACACTGGTTAATTTCGATAGGGTCAGGCCAGGGGGATTTTACTGGTATGATAATTCACTGGACAGTGTTCATTTCCCATTTGTCACTGGCTTTGGCAGGTGAGGAGTAATTTTTAATCAAATGCATTTTTATTACAGACCACTCAAATAACAAACATAATTCTCTACAGTGTTGAAAGGTAATGAAAGTATTAGATGTCTGATCAAAATCTGATAAGTTAAATAAGCATTCATGATGTGTGTAAAAAAAGAGCTGTTTTTTTTTTTTTTTTTTTTTTTTTGGGTGAGAAACAGATCAATATTTAAATCATTTTTTTACTATAAATCTCCACTTTTACATTCTTCTTCTTTTGTTTTTGCCAATTCACATTTTTTGTGCATTTCGCCACCTACTGGGCAGGGAGGAGAATTTATTATGAAAAAAGACTTAAATATGGATCTGTTTCTCACCTATACCTATCACATTGCTTCTGTCAATGTGGATTTAACCACTATTTCTTTAATAACAGAAAAAAAGGCAACTGTATTTATTATTATTATTATTATTATTATTAAATGAAGAAGGAGAAACAGGAACAGTCAGGTTTCTGATGTTTCAAAGCACATGATCTTATTATTCAAAAGGCTAATTCCTCTCTCATCCACCCTTAACCAAAGGCTGCAGTCACTCTCAAGCAGTCCCTTGTCTTTTTGGCTGCCTCAGTATCCACAGAGCTGTTGTTTACAGAAAATATTTTATTTGTCTTGTTTCTCTGTGTTTATCTGTCCCTCTCCCTGTTTGCCTTTTTAGGCATTGATGTGCCATTTGATGAACAGCCATTTTTATGTTATGACATGAGATGTGAGTATTATGTGCGCTCTAGAAACACTGGCACCACTCCAAACCCTCACAAACCCCAAACACATACACAAACCAACCTCCCCTGAGGATATTCTGGGTGCTGTTTTTGTGTTGAGAGACACAGCGAAATTCTGGCACACAGGCAGCACAGCTGTACTGCATTTGCATTTATTAGACATGTAAATGTAGGTATCTTGTGCATGCACCTACTTTGCAATGTGACTGGCACACATCATTTGCATAATGGCTTTAATTGATTCATGTTAGGATTAGTGGGATGAAAAGAATGATTGAACTGTTCTAAACCACACACCATATGGTTTGTTGGGCCCAGATGTCACTCTCAGACATTCTGTAATCATATTCAGATGCACAGATTGGCATCTGTCTAGATAGGACGAGGGCAATGGTTTTTATCTGTAGAGTAAATGGCTTCTGGTGAGTCATCAGACCCACGTGACTGTAGCAGTGACAACGGTCTGTCAGAGGAGGCAAGGTAGGCAAAACCTCTTCAAATATGTAAATAAACCTATCCACTACAGCAATTAAATTAACTGTTGTTTAATCAATTTGTCACTAATGTGCATAACTCACATGCATTTATAATACATTTGTAATTTATTTACATTTTCCTTTCATGAACTCTGGCCTAGCTGAGTGAAAGTTCTTCAAAAATGCCAGAGGCAGACTGTCTAAATGCCCCTCTGATGTGTAAATTTACCAATCACATAAAATTAAGTGACAATTTGTTTCCAGCACAACTGCGGCCAAAGAGAGAGAGAGAGAGAGAGAGAGAGAGAGAGAGAGAGAGAGAGAGAGAGAGAGAGAGAGAGGAAATTAAATTTGCCTCCTCTTGTATTAATAACCACTCATTATCAAAGCTAACCTTTCAAACCAATTAGCTTTCAGTATCACTTCAAATCTAGCCAGTATCAAGCCTGCTTGTGGTCAACACAACCGGTGGAGGGACACTGTAATTAAAGTAAGTAAAGTAAGAAAAGCATTTGTGGATCCAAAATTAAAATGTTGATGGATACAATTATTGAAGGATTTCAAAACAAATGAACAACTGTATCATAGGGCCCTCTGTACATTTGCCATAATGAAGGAGCAGAGGATCATGTTCCTCTACACATATGCGAGATGTTACTTATTTAGAAATTTGACAGTATATTGGTCATTGTCTCTAGATCATTGTGTGATTCCTTCCTATATTCACAAGTCTTGCATTAGTAATAGGAATGATTTATAACCTGTCTATAACCTGCCGTTAAGACAATTTTAAGATATTTAGATAGAGTTAGTATAGAGTTTTTGTATTTATTTATTTATATATTTTTTTTATGGGAGCATAATTTTAACAAATTACCTGATATAATGCTAAATCTACTACAATAATTTATTTATTAATAAATATTAATTAAAATAATAATTTAAAACAAGAGCAGGTTTGATCAATATTAATTTACACATGGAATATGCCCTCACAAACTGATACTGTACTGTAGTATGTTTGGATGGATGCAAGGATGCGTTAGATCTCTTACACTCCTTAGACAATCTAATTCCACACAGTGTGTTCTACAGCACAGCATTTTCTTAGTTGTTAAACTCTGCAGTGTCTCTGTGATAGCTGAGTGCTAATACCTCATGTCAAAGGGGCCCACCTTCTCCTATACTTTTCCCACCTCCATGCCCATACACAGATATGATTACACCCCTTTCTGATCCCTGTGCCTATAACACTCAGTCATCAACCTCCCATTGGAGACAGTAGTTGTGGGATTTAGTACAGCACTCTCTGAACCCCTGCCTACATCATATAATGACATTCTACTGACTGCACTTTTGCATCCCTTCACAAACTCTGCTCCATACTGTTGAATACTGTTCACTTCAAGTGTTGTACACAAGGTATAAATTCACTTAACACTTTATTAGGAACACTATGATCCTAATCAAGTTCCTGACATGGTATTCTGCTGTTGTAGCCCATCTGCCTCAAAGTTCGACATGTGCATTCTGAGTTGCTATTCTGCTCAATACAATTGTACGGAGCGGTTAACGAAGACTTTCTTTCAGCTCCAACCAGTCTGGCCATTCTCCATTGGCCTCTTTCATCAACAAGATGAGTCCGCAGAACTGCCACTCACTGGATATTTTTTTGTTTTGTTTTTGGCACCAATCTGAGTAAACTCTAGAGACTGTTGTGCATGAAAATCCCAGGAGATCAGAAGCTACAGAAATACTCAAACCAGCCCATCTGGCACCAACAATCATGCCACGGTCGAAATCATTGATATCACATTTTTCCCCATTCTGATGGTTGAAGTGAACATTAAGTGAAGCTCCTGACCCATATCTGCATGATTTTATGCATTGCACTGCTGCCACACGATTGGCATATATATACCATTACACAACATGGTTGTGTTGTGGAAGAGGCCTGCTGAAAATAACACTTCAAGGTTTGACTGTGATAAGACGTGCGAGAAGTTAAAAGTACATGAGAGAAGCAATACTTGGAGGTCTTTGCAGTGTAATTTTCCACTATCAGTGAAGCAGACATCTCTGGAGTATGCTGTCTCTTGTCACCTCTCAGGTCAATGGCCTGGGGCACATTAACTCAAGACAGAAACACTCAGAGAAAGGTCATCGATTTTCAGGTGATGTTTCAGGACATTGATCCAGGCAGAGTGAGCTGCACTCTACGTCCCCGTAGGTTGCTGAGATGTACAAGCATATCAGGTGTTTTAACAATGTATACTGAAAATGACTTTACTCAAGAAATGGTATACCTGTTTATTTCAACCATTCCACTTTTATTTGTATTTATTATTACACACATTATAGAATAATTTATTGGAAATTTATATGGTCAAAATGGTGAAATAGAGTCACTCTCACACCGTGTCATAATCAGAAAAGACGCAATAAAGCAACAAACGACAGAAAATTTCTGTGGTGTCACATTGGACACAAACTTTGTCCAAAATTTCGTATTATATTTGGCGTCCTAAGCCATGTCCTTTGCAGTTTTGCCTTTGCAGTTTTGCGCTTATTTTCTGGAATGGTGGTCTTTCCTCCTGCACAAGATGGCATTCTCAGTAGTATACTGGAAAAAAGAAAAATGTGAACGATCACCTCATTTTCCACGCAATAGACAAACCCCAAATCATAAAAGTATCTCTCAGGGAGAACAAAGCATATTATATTAAATGTGCAGAGTGCTGAGCTGGGAATATTACATTATGGTGAAGAGTGTAGCAGGCCAGGTTACCTCATCTGAACTCAGATCAGATTTAAGACTGCAGACGCTGAAATTGAGACACCTATAACATGAGGACAAAGATGTAGGAGTCTAACCTTCAAGATCAGGTTGAATACTCTTCTATTTCCCTAATGGATTTACAAGCAAATTTGAAAATTCCATTTGTTTTTGGTCCAGAGAATGGTATAGTTAGTATATGCATGCGTGACACCCTGTGGATTACAAGCAAATCCTTCTTTCCTCAGTTCATTTAGCTGAGACCCCATAACCAGGCTGTGAACCTGAAAATGAATCATTTGGAAAGACTTAATAGCATTGAGCCCCCTGATTATTAAAAGACAATGACACAGCATTACCAGGGCGCACGTTATGCCATTGCTTAGTGAGGCAGAACACAAGATAGAATAGACAACACATTTCATATAAACAAAATAAATTGATTTTGAGAATTAGTACAAGTTAATATATTTTCTGGGTCAATCTTTTCATTTTTATTCATACACTTTCAAATCCACCTGAAGATAAACCAGAAAACAATTGTGAATGAGTGTTAAGGAATTACACACTGTGCATACATGATGGAGCAGTCTATGTGAGATCTTTACCACATGGTGCAGACAAATCACTATCATCAAAGCAAAATTGATATGATGAGGGGGTAAAAACATTAGTTTAAATTAGGATTTTGAATTAAGGTAGGGTATTTAATTGGAATGTTTAAAGCAATTTAAGAGCTGAGTAGATTAAGTTTTCTTTATTTTTCCATATGTATCCACCATAATTCTTTAGACTTTTTGTATTGTTGTAATCATTCATTATTCAGGGTTACATTAAAAATATCTACGAGTGAGGGAAGTCTCATTTGTTTCCTGTTTCTGGCAGCATCAAATTCACGACACGGTTTCTGGTCTCAGATATACCCAATACCTAGGGTTGCCAGCTTTCTACCAGCCAAATACGGGACATTCCAGCTTTAAATACGGAACACTTTTTTTTTTTCCCAGCGGGGATCCAGCATGAGACGCTGCGCCATGGTTAAAAAGACCTGGAGCTTGTTTACATAGGAAACAAATGAAAACAGCACGGACAGATGCAAAAAAAAAAGCGTTCGGTGTGAACAGCCCTTAATACGCTTAAAATGAAAACCGCTTTAGTACAACGTCCAGGAAAAAAATAATTTCTATCAATCTTCACTTTTAAGAAACACTTTTCCATAGGAACAAAGCAGCAATCAGTAGAGAAAGACAATATTTTTCTGTCAAGCATTTTCTTCTCCATAACTAACTTAAGCCTTTTCCATTTTTAAAGCTCAAACAACCAGCTTCCTGTTCAAAATTTGGGTAATCAATTTGTAGACAGTAGACTATATGAATAATGTGTCAAAAATAGTATTTTATATTTAGTATAATAGAATAATCAAAGGAATGAATCCTGCACACTGCTGTTGATTGCAATCTGTGTATAAATTTATTAATGCAATGTTTCAGTCATGCAACCTTCATCAGGCATTGTTTACAAACCAGGGATGAAACCCAACCAAATTTAAAATACAAAGCAGCCAATGAGATTCTGTCATGACAAGTCATGGCCAATGACATACAGAAAAAAAGAAAGTGACAACCTAACCTCTACACCATAAGACAATTAACAGGGCTAGGAGTATTATTAGCCTCTTAGTGGACATTCAAAACAAAATTCCTGCCAATAGAACATTATCAGAAAAAATAGCCTCCAAGTATTATCTCCAGTTCCCCCTTTAAAAAGAAAGAATACAATAATAAAATACACAATATAAATTGCATAAATGTAAAAAAACCAAACACCTAAGTATTCCAAATCTACAAAATACAATGAATAAATATACAATGTAAATTACCTTTGCATAACATAACAAATCTACATACAATCACTTAGTATAAATGTATTCATGCTCTTGCATATAAAACACAGTTAAAATATCAGCATTACAACATAACATTAAACGGAAGCTCATCATTAAGACCCATAGAAGCTAGCGTTTGGAAAGTGTAAATCCAAAACACCTCATGTCAATTTTACTACCTCTAGGTGGCACCGTCACCCTTTCAATACCAAAAAAACACAGTGTTGACACATCATGATAAAAATAATTAAAATGTACCGCTACTGGATAATTCATGTCCTTTCATCTACTTTGACTTTTATGTTCACTAATACATTGTTTGAGTTGTCTAGATGTTTTTTCCACATACCCAAGACCACAAGGGCAACAATTCAAATCAATCACGTGTCGAGGTACAACTGATGACACTAGAGACAGGAAATTGTTTCCCAGTGCGGGGATGACAAAAATGATTGGTTTTGAAAGTATTGTTACACTGTGCACAATTGCCACATTTATAATTGTCATTGGGAATCAGGCTCAGTAAGGTCTGATTACTAGTAGGCTCCTTATTTTGAAACTGAGCATGAACTACTAGACAGTCTCTCAAATTACCAGCTCTTTTAAACTCAAAAAGAGGGGGATGCTGAAAAGTGTCAGCTAAGTCAGGATCAGATGATAGTAAATGCCAATGTTTTTCAAAAGTAGTCCTGATATAATTAGAAAGAGGGGAATAAGTAGTGGTAACAGTAACAGAATTGATTTTCTCTTTTCTTTTACTTGTTTCTAATAATTCAGTACGTGTTTTTTTTTTTTTTTTAAAACACCACATTGTACATCATCAATCCACAACTGTAATCATTTTGCATTATCTCCACCTTCTCTATAAAATCACTATCAGTGTAACACAGTAATGTGTATTAATTTTTAGACAATCTAAAAATTTGACTTTTTGGTAAACCCCTGTGGGGTGAAAACTCGAGGCAAGGAGGAGTGAGTTTCTGTCAGTCTCCTTAGTATACAGAGTAGTAATTAGATTACCCTCACTCTTTTGGACCCACATATAAAAAAAATGGACACACTCTATACTGAACTCCAAATTAAGCTCCAAATTATTCTCAAAACCATTTAAAAGATTGACAAATTCATGCATTTCATTTGTCGCCTGTAAAAATGCAAAAAATAGAATCAATATACCTATTCCACTAAGATTTTTGAACAATATTAATTGGCATCATTGTATAACATTTCTCAAAAAAAAATAAAAAATATTGGCATAATTAGGAGCAAAAATCAACCCCATTACTGTTCCACTCTTCTGAAGATAAAAATCACTCTCAAAACCAAAGTAATTATACTTAAGTACATGTGTGGCCATATCAACTATGAATTCAGATGGAGGATTTGCATTTTTACGATCGGCAAGAAAATGTTTCAAAGCATGAAGACCACTTTCATGCGAAATGTTGGTATATAAACTAGTGATGTCAAGTGGAAGTAAGAAACAATTATCAGGTAAATCACATACTCTATATCAGACATTTTGTTGATAAAATCAGTTGAATCGTGGATATACTGTACGCCGGTAACGATAGAACAAATGGTTTAATAAAATTATCAACGGAGATAAAAGAGAATTAGTCTGGGCCACAATCAGGTGACCAGGGGGATCAGTCAATCTCTTGTGAATTTTTGGTAAAGTGTAAAACACTGGTCTAATTGGATTTTGACAATAGAAAAAGTCAAATTCATTCCGTGAAATCCAACCCTGTTCCTTTGCATTGTTTAAAAAAGACAATATCTCACTGTGGGGATGGGGGCGTGGTCGTGAGTCTGTTTGTGGGAGTGAGGGAGTGGTGTGGCTCATCAAGCTGGTTGGCATAATTTCTAACAGCTGTTTCTCATTACAGTGATGGCGGAGAGAGACCTTAAAAACAGCCCAACACGCCAGAGAATGAGTCCAGTGTGCAGCATTGGTGTCTGTTATCCATTGAGGATTTGATATGTTTGAGTGTTACTAAGAAGTTTATGTTTATTTTGAGTGTTAAGTTGTTGAAGTGAGTGAAAGCACCAAAGAAGAGTGCACATGCTGTGCAGAGAGGCAAAGAATTAAAGAGCCTTATCTGACTGGATCACTGCTCTCGTCTCATCCACGAACATTGAGTGTTACATTCACTTTGAAAAAGTGTGGGGTCATAAGAATCTGATAAAAAGTGGTATTGCTCAGTAGTGACAATCTCTATAATAAGTAGGTTTAATGACAATGCTCTCTTCTCATCTGTAGAAGACTTATTTAAATAATTCAACCTGTAAATATTGACATCACGTGTGGGCACAAATGATAGTCCTTTTGACAAAACAGAAATCTGAACATTTGAGTTCTTTTGCAGAAATATTAATTACCATCTCTTTGAGAAACTGTGCGTCCATGGGTGCTGTTGACCTCTTGGATCCCCGGAACCCTCTTCAGCATTATTTCTTGCTTGATGTTTTGCCAACGGTCTCTGTCGTCCTAAAAATGTCTCCGATGTAGAATAAGCACTCGAGTCACTTTCCCGGGTGAAATCGCTTTCAATTGATTCCTCTCGTTCGGCCCGTTGACTACGAAATCCTGCACCTTGCAAAGGACCATACAAATGTTGTTCATTTCTGGATCCTGATGTTAATGTCGGGCCTACTCTTGTGACCGCGAGAGGTCGATGCATTAACATTGTCCCACGGGTACACATCACAGGTAATCCTCAGTGTTGTTTGTTTCTTCAATTTAACCAACTGCAGTTTTGTCTGAAACGTTTCAACAGAGGACTTTATAAACTGATAAATGGAGTCAAAATCCTCCTGAAGTTGACTTCTCATTTCCAGATTTGAGATGACCTCATGTATTACTTTAGCATTAGTTGACAATAATTAAAAGAATAAGCTCTAGGGAGCACTAAATATCTCCCCATTTATTTTTTAAAGTCATCATTTGTTTTGCACAATGTAGAAGGTTTCTGTATTCTGAGGCTCAAAGGAATTTTATTTCTCCAGTATTCACTTAAAATGGACCCATGCATGCTGAGACGAGTTGCTTTTAAATAGAGACTTTCAAGTTGCAGTTTTTTCTCAGCATGAGAAATGGAAGTGTCCATATCCACTTTAGGAATTAGTGGATTTACTGGGGTGGCAAATTCTACCCTAAGAAAAAGCATCTGCCACCCCAACATAAGTATCCAAATGTATTAAATATAGATTTAAGTATATTATAGTTGATGCTGACATTGTGTAGGGGTTTATTCATGTCAAACTGCTTAAACTCTCACCGAATGCACATTACTACAGACCCATAGTGTGATTGATTACAGCAGTGGCCAGTCACAACATTGACCAATCGCCTATCTACTATTGCAGTGCGTTTACAGTGTTTGGGCTCTCGTGGGTTGATGAGCTTATTTCCTCAACAACGATGACCATATGGACATGTGGAGAAAGAGGTAAAAGATACATTTCTCAGTTGTTTCCAAGTATACACTGAATGATTATTAGATACATCGCTGTCAGTTATGGGTTGAGATGGGTGAGATGTGTCCTCAGCACTTTCTGAAATGGCTTTCGTCAGGTATGTGTATAATCCAGATGAAACATCTCCAGTTCTTGAGTAGGAATTTCTATTTCATCTGTGTGTGTTTTGACTGGGGATCCAGTGATGGAATGTGTTATTTTGAATGTTATAATTGTTTGTTGCGGCTGTTATCAGTGTTGTTTAGTGTCTGCAGTTTTTCCGCAGCTCACGCTCTCTTCTGTGTCCCCCATTGTGATAGCCTTCTCGGCCGTATTGTTTGTGTGTGTAGAGTGTTAGTGTGTGTTGTCTTTCTCTTTCTCTTCCTCTTTTATTAATTGCTCTCAGGTGTGCGGTAACCAGGTGAGCTAATTGTTGGCGGGGCGTACCGGTGTGCAGTGTGTTTCTTCCCTATATAAACTGAGTGTTTCGTGGCTGGGTTGTGTAATGGGAGACGGTTGTTCGTGAACTGTCATTTTGTTCACAGGAGCTCAGGCGCATATTAACTTTTTTCGGGTTTCCGCTGCTGGTGTGGAGAGTTTGTGGTTGTCGCTGTCTGAATTAGAGTTAGTTGATTTTCATATACAGAACTGTCAATAAATGTCTGTGTTTCCGCTCTCCTCTCCCCGCATCTGTTATTGCATTTTAATTAAGTGTAACACCCATCCACTGACGTACAGATGCAATCTTGTTTTAGTAAAAAAGTTATTTGGGTGAATTAGAATCCAAAACCTCTTTAAAAAAAAAAAAAAAAAAACTAATGGCAATGTTTAGTCATGTTCTTAAAGTGCTGATCTATGTATTCATCCACTGACTAACACCCAATCCCAAGACTGACAGTGGCAGATGTAAAAATGAAAAACCATATTATGTGAAATATTTGGGTGCTTGAATCGGTCATTATGAACGACTGTTGATCAAATCAGGTAATTTTTAAATCTTTTACTGTGCATAGCATAATTAATATTCATGAGTTTTGCATCACTGACACCCCACTGTGTCCATGTACAGATTATTTATTTAGAGCTAACTTTGTGTTAATCTTTGCTTTCATATGGCTTACTCCAGCTATTACAAAGGTGATGGGCCTACAGGGGCCTGATGTATAAACGTTGCAATTTTCCACGCGCACATCGGGATTTATAAAAAAAACAGCGTAAATATGTGCGCACCGTACGGACACTCTTGACTGTACGTACACACTCTTTTTTTACTGGGATGTGTGTGTGTGTGTGTGTGTGTGTGTGTGTGTGTGTGTGTGTGTGTGTGAACTGACGACTCCAGCTGGACAAATAATAAACTGAACAGACTGATTATAAACTCTGATTTTCATTTAATTCACATTTTATTCTAAAAAGTATGTAGTTAAGCACTTAAAACAGAAGTAATCGTTATCAAGCCAATAGTAGGCTAAATTGTTTTTATGTAACTAATTGAAAAGGCATTCAAATATAAGCTGTAAAAGGGAAATACTGGTTTGGGATGCGCTATGGTTGGAGAACTTTTCTGTGTCCTCAGAGAAGGAACATACAATAACTAAGATTTCTTAGAGAGATTTCTTAGTCTGAGATATTTTACTGAGATAAGTACAGCATTTGAATAAAGATTATCTGTAATGCGATGTGCACTTGACTCTGACTGATGTGAAATGGCTCTGTAAAACGGACAGTAGATAAAAGTCAGGCACTGCTGGCCACATTCAGTAGTCGACCGGACCATTGGAGAGACATGTCTAATCAGAAACATTATTGTACAGCTGCAAACAGGTACAGCAATGCATATCAAATGTGCTAACTGCTCCACTTCATCCCGACCCTCATTGTAATGAAACCCCCATTCTAGTCTAAAAAAAACATTATGAAAAGTACATTTGCTGTTCAGCTGTTTTTTGAATATAAAATACCAGTCAAATATAAAATCTTAGTAGTCCGATGATATCAGACAATGCTGCACAAAGAACTGTAATAATTTTCGTTTTGTTTCCAGTACTAAATATTTAACTTCTCAATACCCTTAAAATGGTTTAAAAGGTTTTCTGAGAAGCAAAATTGCTTGGGTTAGATTTATGTCTGCTAAGATAAAAACATTTTGCCAAGGGATATATTCTTTGAAAACAAGTTCATATCTTAATGTTTCTTCATGGTGCTGCATCTAACCTTTGGGCACATGTGACATTTACAGTCTTATCTCTTATAATACAGTTTCTCGTACCGATAAATGCAGTAATCACGTGTCTGGATGGTGAAATGCATATGGTAATTGTATGCAGATGAGGATATGCATAGTAAAAACAGGCGTTGTATACTCCATCTATGGTTATTTTGGGGAGGAGACAGGGTGGGGAATGAATCACGTGCATGTCCGCACAATCTTCTGTTAGCAGGGATTTATTAAGGGAACTATGCGCAGGTTCTGGCGTACGTACAGTTTTATAAATCTGATTTTTTTTGTACGTACGCAAAATCTGACTTTTGTGCTTACACACACTTTTAGGAAGAAATCTAAGCAGAGTTTTATACATGAGGCCCCAGGACTTTAGTAGACATTGGGATATGCATGCATTTTCCATTATATGGGTACACTTAACAAAATAAAAAACAATTGGCCTGCATAAGGTGGTGACGTTTATTCCAGATTGCTGGTTCTGTATGTAACGCTTTGGAACATTTTGCATTTGTTTATTTGAAAATGTCTTGGTGCTCTGGAGATATACATTTTGTTACTTTTTGTATTACACAAAATTATTTTATGTTGGCAAATCAGTAGCAAAATGATTACTATGTGGTTACTGTGGAAATGCAGTTGAATCACAAATTCATGACATTTGTAATTTGATAGTAACTCCAATTAATGAACTAGTACTTGTTGCGATGAAGCTTGGTGACTTAATCCATAAGAACTATGCATGGGCACTTGCTTTGGTGTTGCCACCCTTCATAGTCTGCATGCCACCCCATGAAATTCATTACTCAATTGAGTAGAGTTAACTTATTAGGGTTTTCAGTGTAAAATGTTAATTTTAATCAATAAATACAAAAAGGAAAGTTTCTATTCATGGTCAGTCATGAATAATTATTTACAATGAAAGGAGTACTATTACAAAATTATGTAATAACGTTGCAATAATTTTTACAATGTCCTTCAAATTTCCCATGCAGAGATAAGATGCTAATATGAATGTGCACAATGATAACGATAGTTCAAACTTGTATGAGAAGGGAAATATTCACAGTGTTAGAAATGTACTCTGTTACAATTGTGCTTGGTCTACCCTACTCAATCACAAAACGTGCACTTTTGTAAAAGTTTCTGCAATATTTTTTTTTTTTTTAAACAAGTCATCTATGAGGCATGGCCCTCCTGTAGCGCCAACCCTGCAGACAGAGGCAATTTAGTATGATTTGCCCTGAGGAGCATATGAAATCTTCTATTGCAGCCGCATGCTGCATCAGATCCCTCGTGCTAATGATGAGCAGTCCATTGAGGAGTGCTCTAATCAGAAGCCTGAAATATCCCCGTCTCACCATGCCAGTGCTTAATATGTCACCATGAAAAGGAGGAGAGAGCATGTGCAGGGGCTGTAAAGCTTCCCGTTCCCCTGCATGAGAAGTGAGCCACCGCTCCTCTATTGCTCTGCTCCACGTCCCCTAAACACGCGCTGATTAACGTTCGGACAACGGGAGGCCGCGTGAGGCTAAGAGAGACATGTCGGCCGCTGACTCCGTGACTTACAGCATTATATTTTTAAATTGCCCTCTCCAGAGCGTCTGATAAATCAACACACAGGTCATTAAATGGTTCATTATCCTCCTAATGTGATTCATTGGTAGCAGCGGGGAGGAACGCACTGATGAACCAGCGAGCAGCATGGACAGCAGCTCTGAGCCGAGCGGGAAGACAGAAGACGGCCCCCTCATGCTGATTTATGATGTTCAGAAGTAGAAGCCTTGTGGAGGGGTAGGTGAAATGGTGCACAGGTCAGTGGATGAGTCCAAGGGTCATAGTTAGTAGACAGACTTAAATTCTCAGCACATACAAGTTTTTATCTGTTAAATATGGACTTGTACAATAATTGTGTGTTATAACATCACTTTGATACAGGGGTGATTATTTAATCAGCGTTAAGATTTGAGGTTAAATTTTATATGAATGTATAAGAAAAGGAGCATATTTTAGGTGCTGTGACTGGTCACCACTTGAAACACCTTTCTACCTTCACTAGTTCATTTTAAATGGTCCAGTGATGTGACAGATTGATTTAATTTTTATTTTAAAGGAATATTCCAGGTTTGAAATAAGTTAAGGTCAATCGACAGCATCTGTGGCATAATATTACCACAATTTATTTTGAATTGTCCCTCTTTAGAAAAAGCAAAAATCTGGGTCACAGTGAGGCACTTACAATATACTGTAAGTGAATGGGGCCAATCCGTAAACATTACAATACTCACTATTTCAAAAGTATAGCCACAAAACATAAACAATGTGTGTTTACATGATTTTAGTGTGGAAAAAAAAAACACACTTAGCTTTTCTGTGTAAAGTTCTATCCAATTTTGCAACTTCTTTGCCATGACCATGTAATGTCAATAAACCCTAAAGCGATTGTAAAAATGACCATTTAAACAACTTTACAGCTCACATAATACATGATTTTAACAGAAGAATTCATGTCAGTTGCATATTTCTGCATTTAAACCCTACAAAAACTGGCCCCATTCACTTCCATTGTAAGTGCCTCTTTGTAACCTCGATTTTTGCTTTTTTTTTTAAGTCGAAATACATTTTTGTGGTAATCAACATTATGCCACACATGCTGTCAATTGTGTTTAACTTGTATTGAACCTGGAATATTCCTTTAAGTATAAATATTGTATATTATTTATATAATATATATATCTATCTATATATATCTATATATATATATATATATATATATCAGTTAATATGAGGCCATATATTCACATATAAAAATTGTTAAAGCAATATGCCACAAAATACTGTGGGGCAAAGTCACTAAACAGTTGTGCCACTTTTTTGCATGGTATCTCAGTGCAAAAACCTGTGTCTTATTCACTAACCACCCGCAATCTATTTTAAGCTTGTACAAATAAATTTTATTCAAAAGAGATGTTTGTGTACATTTTGTATCGATCATATCAGCAGTTATTCATCAATACTGATCAAATGATGGAGAAGAATGTTATAACCTGGCAAATATCCAGATGCACGGTGTAGTCAAGTGCACTTTCGGCATATTAAAGAGATGATTCAGGTGTCAGGATCACAGTAGTCAGTGATACTGATCAGTCTTGTCAAAGTGTGTCAGACAACGGTGGTCTGCTGCATCGTCTGCTATATAGCGCTCAGAATTGACCCGCAAGATCTGAATTGTGTGTGCGAATTGCGCTCAGCAGCGATTTTGTGGGCACATTTGCGGTGTTACCTGATCCGAATAATTCCTCTAGTGTATTGGGCGCTAAACTAGTGCGGACAGCGCATGCAAATAATGCCAATTTTACCGGGCACAATTCAGTGAATTCCCTCCTGTGTGTTACTGTGATTTTTACCATGGGTATATGGGGCATTCTTAGGCACTACGCAAAACCCCCTTAAATGTGGTAAAATCACTGTACCACACAGACACATGTGCAGGGCTGGATCTAGGGGGTGCTGGGGTTGCCCCCCTCCCCCCCAAATTATCCCTATGTCCCCCAACGCAATAGAAGCAAGGGTCGAATTGTATCATCATGCCACAAACCCTAATCCTGCCGCATTAACACAGAATGTGCAATGCCAGTTGTACGTTTAGTCATTTTACCATAGCTATGAACGCAGCTCATCCAATCAGAATTAAGGGTTGGAGCTATCTGTTTTATAAAAAGGAATTAACAAAATGCTGTTTAAAAAAAGTTTTAGATTGAGAAGAGCATGACACACCACAGAACAAGTTAACTTTCCAAAAGCAGGCTTAGTTTATGTCCCGGACAAGCAGGCACATACAGACCAACAAACCTTAGCTCTCCTAAAGATATGGCTCAGGCCTGTTATCTCAAATGAACACAGTGGCATTGCACCTAATTTATTTAGTTGTTATGCTGCTAGAGATATGATGGAAAATGGTGACAACTTCTCTCCATTTCTCTGCTGTGTTCTTTTTGTGCTTCAGTTTATCTGCCACACTGACATTACTCAGAGGAGTGATTCAAAATGTTTGTATTTAAGAGAAAAAGCTCTGTCAAGTCTTCAAATGTTGTGGTGGCGTAAAAAATTTTGGCACACGCCTAAAGAACAATTAGTGAATCTTTTAACTCCGTATCAAAGAGCTCAGTCTGATGATGATACCAGACTTTATGGGGGGGGGTGGGGGGGATAATTTCAAGACTGGTGGTATAAAAAATCATGATATGATATAAAATATGGACAAAATAGAACATAAATACATACAGAAAAGTGAATAGTGCCTCAGATCTATGGTAAGATATGCATGTCCTAGGTATTAAGATAAAACCCAATAGAAATGATCATGAACCAATTTCCAACTGCATTCCACTGAAATTTTCTCTTCCAGAAATGAGGGCCTGGAGAGAATAGCTGGAATTTAAGTGTGAAGTTAGACATTAATCGGAATGCATATACAAGTCAGGGATCATCCTGCATTAGGGAGCGAATCTCTTAAGAGCAGTCAAGCTTAAAAATCATATGAGCCTTTCCTGTCTGGAGAGGCTGTGATGGAGGGTGGCCATTATTTGGTGCCACTCTAAGAATTTTAAGTGAGAGGTTGGGGCAGTATAATTTGAAGAGGACCAGATATAGTGGGAGTAAAGGGATGAATTAAGATGCTCCTGGCAGCCTACACCATATTGGCAATTTCACCCACTAGGAAATATTACCTATTAGTATTAGGAATTATCAGAATTGGCTTTTGAATACAAATTTTGGGACACTTAAAATCAATTTGTCTCAAACTTCCTGCTGAAGTAAACGCTGTTATAATAGACTATATGCACTAGACTTGAATTCGACAACATAACAATGCAAATAATGCTACACTGGGTGTTGCATGTTCAATCAAACACAGTTTACAAAAGCTTATTTACTATAGAAAATGCTGATAATTTAAATGAATTTTTGTAAAGGGAATAACACCATTGTGTCCATGTGAAGTCCTAGCCTTGAGTGAAGGAACAACATCTAGATTTTGGCCAAGGGAAACAGAGCCAAGTCTCCATCACTGAACATGAATTGCATGTTTATTAATGCAGGAAAGATATATAAAACATTGACTATGACAGTTTATACAGTTTCTTGGTATTATCATTGGCTGTGCCTGAATTTGCATACTATCAGAGTATGTACTGTCCTGCATTTGATGAAGAATGTATTTCTTAATGTTAAAAAATATATTCGCGCCTGGGAAGCTCAGCGAGTATTGACGCTGATTACCACCCCTGGAGTCACGTGTTCGAATCCAGGGTGTGCTGAGTGACTCCAGCCAGGTCTCCTAAGCAACCAAATAGTCCCGGTTGCTAGGGAGGGTAGAGTCACATGGGGTAACCTTCTCATGGTCGCGATTAAGTGGTTCTCGCTCTCAGTGGGGTGCGTGGTAAGTTGTGCGTGGATTGCGGAGAGTAGCCTGAGCCTCCACATGCTATGAGTCTCCAGTATCATGCACAGCGAACCACGTGGTAAGATGCGCGGATTGACTATCTCGGAAGCGGAGGCAACTGAGATTTGTCCTCCACCACCCTGATTGAGGTGAGTAACCACGCCACCACGAGGACCTAGTAAGCAGTGGGAATTGGGCATGCCAAATAGGGGAGAAAAGGGGATAAAAAAAACAAATAAAAAAACATATATATATATATATATATATATATATATATATATATATATATATATATATATATATATATATATATATATATTCTTTAGGTATTCAGGTGAGTACATTTCCAGATATAATTTTTTCGGGAACAACTTTCTTGGTATATATAACAGGTACAGTTGGAAAAAGACCCCGTGATTTTTTAAAAATTCAGCATTTTGAATATGATGTCTCCACAGCTCCTGTGGCATTACGGGATGCTAAATTTTCTGCCAGATGTAGTAGGTCATCCGGGTACTTCTCACCTACTGTTTTATTAATACTATGGATTCTGACACCCTACTCCCTTGATATACTACTTTTGGTATACTAAACACAGTAGGGAAGTATACATATTCAAACGCAGCCATTGTTAGTCATTTATTTGCACATGTTGACTGTGGTGTACATAGAAGAAAGAAAATGATTTTGATATCATATAATAACCACATCACCACAAGGCCAGACATTTAAAGGGTTAGTTCACCCAAAAAATAAAAATTATCTCATGATTTACTTACCTTTAAGCCATCCCAGATGTGTATGACTTTCCTTCTTCATCAGAACTGAGGTAAAGATTATTATAAGCACATTTCAGCTCTTTTTGTCCATACAATGGAAGTAAGCAGGTGCCATAAGACTGCTGGTTATTTGATGGTCCAAAAGGCATATTTAGGCAGGATAAAAATTAATCCACATCATTCTAGTTGATCAATTAATGTATTCTGAAGCAAATCAATAGGTTGGTGTAAGAAACAAATTGATAATAAAACTTTTTTAACTTTAAATCGTTGCTTCCTGCCAGCGCGGTATTTCTGTTTGAAATGACCTACCAACTTTCGAGTGATGTTCGTTTCTCTGTTGTATACAAAACGTGCACTGACTTCTCGCTTCTAAACGCGCCATTGCTCTTATGTCACTGATGCGTCGACTGCTGTCAGGAAAATTTTTACAGTTAAAAGTTTTAATTATCGATTCATTTTTTACACAAACCTATCGATTTGCTTCAGAAGAAATTAATTGGTCGACTGGAGTCATGTGGATTACTTTTATGCTGCCTAAATATGCCTTTTGGACCGATCAGTTGTCTTATATGATCTAATACCCTGATGATATTAAGGGTGACAGTATTCTCTTTAATTACGTTTGTATTCCCATTTGTAGTATATAACTGAAAGTAAATATTTCAGAATGAGGAATTCAAGAGTTCATTCAATTGGCAACTCTACAAACTTTTAACAGCATGTCCTGAGACATCAGTGACAGAATCCCAAAGACAAAACAACTGCATTTCTGCAGAATCATGCCCAGTCACACACCAGAGTAACTATCCTTTCAGTTACCTCTGCCAGTTACAAAAGCAGACACCCAGAACAACAAATGCCAGTGTCTTAGACACTGTTTGACAGTGTAATTCTGCAGTGCTTAATGTTAAACTGTTTTGTTGGCAGCTGGTTCTGTGACTGTGATCTGCATGTTGATATGCACAATGTACAGTTGTGCTCAAAAGTTTGCATACCCTGGCCAAAATTGTGAAATGTTGGCATTGATTTTGAAAATATGACTGATCATTCAAAAAAACTGTCTTTTATTTAAGGATAGAGATCATATGAAGCCATTTATTATCACATAGTTGTCTGGCTCCTTTTTAAATCATAATGATAACAGAAATCACCCAAATGGCCCTGATCAAAAGTTTACATACCCTTGAATGTTTGGCCTTGTTACAGTTACACACACAATTAAAGGTTAATTTCCCACACCTGTGGCTTTTTAAATAGCAATTAGTGTCTGTGTATAAATAGTCAATGAGTTTGTTAACTCTCACGTGGATGCACTGAGCAGGCTAGATACTGAGCCATGGGTTGCAGAAAAGAACTGTCAAAAGACCTGTGTAACAAGGTAATGGAACTTTATAAAGATGGAAAAGGATATAAAAATATATCCAAAACCTTGAAAATGCCAGTCAGTACTGTTCAATCACTTATTAAGAAGTGGAAAATTCAGGGATCTCTTGATACCAAGCCAAGGTCAGGTAGACCAAGAAAGATTTCAGCCACAACTGCCAGAAGAATTGTTCGGGATACAAAGAAAAACCCACAGGTAACCTCAGGAGAAATACAGGCTGCTCTGGAAAAAGACGGTGTGGTTGTTTCAAGGAGCACAATACAACAATACTTGAACAAAAATGAGCTGCATGGTTGAGTTGCCAGAAAGAAGCCTTTACTGTGCCAATGCCACAAAAAAGCCCGGTTACAATATGCCCGACAACACTGACTTGACACGCCTCACAGCTTCTGGCACACTGTAATGTGACGAGACCAAAATAGAGCTTTATGGTCACAACCATAAGCGCTATGTTTGGAGAGGGGTCAACAAGTATTGTGCTCCTTGAAACAACCACACCATCTTTTTCCAGATCCCATCATGCATTATTTACTTTACAACTGTGATTTAGACAACTAACTCACCTTCCACAGCTCAGTAATGAGACTGTGCCCCATATCTAATTCTTGCTTACATGGTATTCCCACAAAACAGATTTGAGGACAAATCACATTGGTACACTAGTAAGTGGTCTGTGTGAGTAATAAGTAAGCCCTTACATCCATGCATATTAAAGAAGTTATATATTGCCTCCATCTCAAGTTGATCAGATGAGGCACATTATTCCAAAATGTCATGCAAATTCCTTTTATCCAATTTTCTCTTGCAGAGTCAAATGAGAAGTGAGCTTTCCTAGTGCTGTCACCATTTTCTTATGCCCATGAGTAGAACAGTTATTCAAAGCATGTCACACATTTCTCTCTCACTCTCAATTTTCATTATTTGCACTATTTCAGATTGTGACTCTGAACATCATACTGCATATTAAGAGGCTGCAAGTACTGCTTGCATCGTGTCTAACAGTAAATTCCAATCAGCCAAGAGCTCTTATCTACAAGCCAACAAACTGCAGGATACTCACTTCCACCATCTCACCCTCCTCTACTCACTTTCTCTCATTTTTCCTTTATTTATTTAACTCTGTAACTATTTGCATATAAACAAAGTATAAATCCACTCTGTAACTATTTGAATCTAAACAAAGGTATAAATCCTTTCTGAATTTCAACATTGCCGCCTAGTGGTGGCACAATCTTTTACTTCTACAATGAAAAACACAATAAATGTATATCGTTACTGAATGTTAAAGAACTTAATAACTAAATGTAATTTGGTACATTCTGTTTATGTCCAAAAGGCAATAAATATCACATGATAAGCATTTCCAACAGGAATAATCAAACCCTTCAAGTTTAATACTTTTCTCTTTACAACAACAAATCTGCAGTAAGATGGCTGATAAATGATGATCTAACATTGGATGGGGATCCAAATAAAAGCAGCTGCCTGTACCTGGGGAATTATTAGGGTCATTAACCCTTTAGCACATACGATCAAACTGGTGTGATTTCACTAGGCTGGGCTTAGACGTGTATGATCAAACCGGTGTGATCAGCATCCGTGCTGCTGTTTACCAGCAAAAGAGGGACTGAAGCAGTTGTCATAATGAACCAGCTGCTTAAATAGTCTTTTCAACATCACAATCTATTTATTTTTATATGTTACAAACATTCAAACAATCACTAAATAAAAGTTTAAAGCCGTTACGGTCTGAGTGCACTGTTGTGATGCAGCGATGCGGCCATGTTTTCTGACGTCAAACAAAGAATATATAAACTAGTCAATCCACTCGAGCCTTCTCCCATTCTGTCCGTCACTCATTCCAACCACTTCCAGTGCTGGGAAAGTGGAACGGCTCGGTTTTTACAACCTTCTATGCTTCTATTACGAACTCAGAATTCCATGTTGCATTGCATGTAAACAATATGGTGGCACACATAGCCGGCAAGCACAATCACAATCACATCTTATCTATCATAATCAATCATTAAAACCTCTAAAAACCACATTATATGTTTGATAATATATAATCTGACCTTCAGCACACCTGCTGTGATATAATATGTCCCTCAGTGCATCTGCTGTGAAATGTAAAGTAAGATTTTTTTTATTTTATTTTATTATTTTTATTACAGCTTGCATTAAAGAACTCCTGTACTGACGGGGGGGTCCGTCAGTACGGGAAAAACTCAAAAAGGTTGCAAACAATGCTAGGCATAACAGGTCTTGCTTCTAAAACTTCACTTTAGATTATCCATGTCAATTGGCACTTTCTGGAAATGAGGGCAGACAAATAATAGGATAAGTTGTAGAGTGTGGAGGATTGTGGTCACACTTTCTTAAGTCAGTAAGCCTAGTGTTAGCCACTGTAAATTTCTTCTCAGCAAAGGCAAACACAGAGCATTTAGCCACATTATGACAGAGGAAGTCTCTGTTCATCTAAGCCACTATGAACAACCAGGGTGTTAGGAAAGTTTCACTGCTCTCCCCATACCATTATAGATCCATTTCTCTCCCTACAGCTTGTACATTCAAAATATTTGTCCATGTGACTAGCCACACAGCACAACATGGCACCTCAAGACAGTCATTACATTTAATATGCAGCATTCATGTTTTTCAATAAAGCTCTGAGCCACAAGATAGTTGTGCATGTCAGTTTGAAGAACTTGAAGATGGTGGCCTCAGCGGGACTCAAAATTTTTATGTCTCTTTCCGTTCAGACATTGTGACGCTCCTAGTCACTCTCTCAGGGGCGACACTGCTCTCTGGAGACTGAGAGAAATGATGAAACTCTTCTGGCAGTGAGGAGAGTGGTCTCTCCTCAGGGACTGTTTAAAGCAGAGCCCCCCTGATCTTCCCTATCTTTCTCACCACATATCTCAGCCCTCATCAGAAACTGATACAAGCTGCAATTTTTTTTTTACCAACAAGGATGGAACTCTCTCAAATCATCTTATGTTTCATTTGGTTTTTCAAAAATAGGCACCATCAGTTCACTCTCAACTAAAGTGACCCACTCACAATGAATCATTACGTTTGAAACTCAAACTCAGAGGCACCTGCAGGATTTCATCTCGGAGTACGCACAGAGAGGGTCTGAGGGCATGCTTCCCCGTGACAATGTTTTTGCTAAAACAACATCAAAGCATTCAATTCTGGTGACTTTGAGAGAACCGTTTTACATCTTTGTATGTGTAACATTCATGTAATAATTGGCTACAAAGTATTTTTAAAAGACTACTTCACATCACACAGCACTAGTTAAAGTTTCTCAAAGTTACCTCTGAAAAAGTAGAATTTAGTTACAATTGATTAAATATCCAATTCATCCTACACTCTGTTCTCTGTGTTCTAAAGTATTCTAATACTGTTTTACTGAATAAAAACTACTCCAAATGATTCAGTGCATGAGTGAGTTGTTTGAGCAAATCAGACTGAATCGTGAATGAATTTAGATAGTTTTGCTAACCCGTGTGGTCAATTCACTGAAAAAAAACTGACTCAAAAGAATGATTAATTTGTGAATTGGGCATTGTTGGTTTGATTCTAAACAGCTGAAAGAAATATGGGACACATCATAATTGCCAAAATTTTCTCAGGGAAAATGTTTCTTAGTTCATTCAGAATGCTCCTGATACCTACAGCAGTAGCCACCACTGCTCAAACTTGTTACATTTCATTTGATAATGATAAGAGAATCAGGAGTGTAATACCAGAATCGGGAACCAATCAGAAGTGTAAAATCTGAAACAGGAACCAATCAGTAATGTCCACTTTTCCTAAACACGGAAGTGTTCCATGATTCACAACAGAAGCCTGTTTTCAATTTCTAGTCTCCTGTGTTTACACTCACACCGGCCTATGTTCTTAGTAGATAGTGTGATAATATGAAATTGTCCAAAAAAAAATGTGGCTCTATAGTGCTGATACTTTAGAGAGTCACTATGACCATTTTTGGAGTGGGTAGATGACATGAAGTGATGGTCTGAGGTTAGTTACAATGATGTCATTAACTACTTCAAGTTGTTTTGACAGCCAACAACTGCACACGTTGAGCCTGAGCTATTGTTTGCTACAACTAACACTTAAAATGGTTGTTCTCTGTCTGGAACACTCATATTGGTAGCAATCAGAATCATCATAGCGGCGCCCAGTGTTTGGTCAGGAAAATTGAATAGAAGAGGCTTTAGGGACTATATCCAACATGTATTTGTCCTCCATCATTTCAGTTTAAGTAGATGTAGGGGAAACTGTCCCAACTGCATAAAGAGTGCACTGCCCAATGTGACAAACAAGAGCTGAATATATTTTAGATAAATGTAATGTTACTTTGACAACCATGTTTGCTTTTAAAGCCACAGTCTAATTAAGAACTGAATGGCAGTCTCCTTTTCTTATTTGTGTATAAGTACAGCTCCAGTAGGAACCCTGGGATTAGACATGTTGTCTGCCTCCTCCATCACTGCTTCCAGAGTTCGTCCCAGCGCGAGGGTCCAACACTGACCCCAAGCTACTTGGACATGCCAATTAAGAACCAAAGCAGACCGATCCGGGGGCTCATTAAGTAGCCACAAGGTGCCTTTGAAGAGTCTGGAGGAGCCGTCTCTCTGAAGTCAGGCCAGGCAGGCCCCATTACAGCAGACAGCGACCAAACCGATAGCAGAGATAAATGATGTGAGACCCGTAGCACTGGGCGCACTGACTCTGATAAATAAACATGAGGAGATCTCTGCCATTGTTTAGTGTGGCAGGAGTGTGGATGACTCTAAACCCACACAGCTAACCACCAGCACAACACCAGCTCATGAATAAGCCATGAGGGATGCAGCAGGGTAAGGCAAACATGTCCGTCTCTGAAAAAGAAACACTCAGTGAGAGCAGAGAGGGGGATCATGTGTGCCAAAATATACAGTGCATGACATACTGCATTGTGGAGATATTCTGTAATAACGGATCCACAATCTTCAATGCTAATGGTGCATGCAGTAAGAGTATAGTTTCACACCTATTACGTGTTTTTGTGAATGTGTGTGCGTTTGTGAGTGCGTTTGAGTCATGTTTTGCCTACAATGTGGGGAACAAATTTCCCCCCAAGTTTAGTAAAACCTGTAATCTCTGACATTGTGGGGACCAGCCAACAGTTCTCATGAGGAAAGCAGCTTAATAAACATCCTAAATAATGTCTTAATGAAAATGTAAAAATGCAGAAAGGTTTGTGTGAGGGTTAGGGGAATGAAAATGTCTTTAGCTCAGTATAAAAACAATAGCAGTCAATGGACATTTCCCACAAGGATGGAAAAACAAACATAAACACATACTGAACATATAGTTTGTCTGTGGCAATGATCCCTGTATGGTATACAGGTGCATCTCAATAAATTAGAATGTCGTGGAAAAGTTCATTTATTTCAGTAATTCAACTCAAATTGTGAAACTCGTGTATAAAATAAATTCAGTGCACACAGACTGAAGTAGTTTAAGTCTTTGGTTCTTTTAATTGTGATGATTTTGGCTCACATTTAACAAAAACCCACCAATTCACTATCTCAAAAAAATTAGAATACATCATAAGACCAATAAAAAAAACAAACATTTTAAGTGAATTGTTGGCCTTCTGGAAAGTATGTTCATTTACTGTATATGTACTCAATACTTGGTAGGGGCTCCTTTTGCTTTAATTACTGCCTCAATTCGGCGTGGCATGGAGGTGATCAGTTTGTGGCACTGCCGAGGTGGTATGGAAGCCCGGGTTTCTTTGACAGTGGCCTTCAGCTCATCTGCATTTTTTGGTCTCTTGTTTCTTATTTTCCTCTTGACAATACCCCATAGATTCTCTATGGGGTTCAGGTCTGGTGAGTTTGCTGGCCAGTCAAGCACACCAACACCATGGTCATTTAACCAACTTTTGGTGCTTTTGGCAGTGTGGGCAGGTGCCAAATCCTGCTGGAAAATGAAATCAGCATCTTTAAAAAGCTGGTCAGCAGAAGGAAGCATGAAGTGCTCCAAAATTTCTTGGTAAACGGGTGCAGTGACTTTGGTTTTCAAAAAACACAATGGACCAACACCAGCAGATGACATTGCACCCCAAATCATCACAGACTGTGGAAACTTAACACTGGACTTCAAGCAACTTGGGCTATTAGCTTCTCCACCCTTCCTCCAGACTCTAGGACCTTGGTTTCCAAATGAAATACAAAACTTGCTCTCATCTGAAAAGAGGACTTTGGAACACTGGGCAACAGTCCAGTTCTTCTTCTCCTTAGCTCAGGTAAGACGTCTCTGACGTTGTCTGTGGTTCAGGAGTGGCAAGAGGAATACGACAACTGTAGCCAAATTCCTTGACATGTCTGTGTGTGGTGGCTCTTGGTGCCTTGACCCCAGCCTCAGTCCATTCCTTGTGAAGTTCACCCAAATTCTTGAATCGATTTTGCTTGACAATCATAAGGCTGCGGTTCTCTCGGTTGGTTGTGCATCTTTTTCTTCCACACTTTTTCCTTCCACTCAACTTTCTGTTAACATGCTTGGATACAGCACTCTGTGAACAGCCAGCTTCTTTGGCAATGAATGTTTGTGGCTTATCCTCCTTGTGAAGGGTGTCAATGATTGTCTTCTGGACAACTGTCAGATCAGCAGTCTTCCCCATGATTGTGTAGCCTAGTGAACCAAACTGAGAGACCATTTTGAAGGCTCAGGAAACCTTTGCAGGTGTTTTGAGTTGATTAGCTGATTGGCATGTCACCATATTCTAATTTTTTGAGATAGTGAATTGGTGGGTTTTTGTTAAATGTGAGCCAAAATCATCACAATTAAAAGAACCAAAGACTTGAACTACTTCAGTCTGTGTGCATTGAATTTATTTAATACACGAGTTTCACAATTTGAGTTGAATTACTGAAATAAATGAACTTTTCCACGACATTCTAATTTATTGAGATGCACCTGTATATGGCACACAATTTATATTCTTTTAGCAAAATCTAAAATATAATGCATGGTTGTAACTAAAAAGGCAGTCTTTTAAGGCACATGATAATTTGATTTTGTCTCCAAGTCTGCTTTTCCTGGGCTCAACCTTACAGGGGAGATGATTTCTACATCATTCTTTTTTTTTCTGCATCTTCAATAAGTAAATTAGATGTCGCTGAAAATTGAGAAAATATGAACATTTTCATATGGCAACGCTGTACCACAATGACGTAATTGCTATGTTGCCAAATGGCAATTCTGTAATACAAAGGAATTGCATTAAAGCATTTTGTCTTTGGGAATTTTATAGATAATTCTGGCATCTATTATATTATTGCATTTTTTCATTTATTTGGAAATGTTTACTATAACATAATTGCATTCATGCATAAATAACAATCATAATTTATAATTCTTCTTTTCAGACAAAACTGAACATGGCAATGTTTTATGGAAAGGACAAAAATGTACACAGGTAGTTTATCCGATTGACAACAGTGAGGATGAGCTAGGCTCTAGTAACAGTGAAAATTATATTGATAACTGGCAATACTGAAAGCAAGATAATTATTCACTCAGTTTTAATTTGTACAGGAGTTCCAAGTGTATAAATGCATCAGTTAATTACAGAAAAATTTATTTAAAGGAGAAATTAAACATTTAAATATTCCATATTCCATTGTAGTACAGAGTTGCCATATGGCAACATTTCCCTTTTTTATTTTTATTTTTATTTTTATTTTTTATTATTAGAGCAATTTTATGTCAGAAAATTAAATAGGACAAAATATTCCAACATTACAATATAATGCATAACATAAAGGTTTATATCAGTAGTTCTGAAATTCTTCTGTTGATATAGTGTCAACAGCCAGTCTCAACCTCATCACCACAAATGGTTGTCTGTGCAAAAACACAGGTGTTCTACTGCCCCTAGTGGCAAAAGAGCCTCACCTGTTGTTCTCACACATCAATGTATGTCCTTGAGCTCTGCATCACGCTTCTAACCCAAACAGATAATAATGTCAATGGCAATTTATTGGGAATTTGATTCAATTTGAGGCTTGATGCTCAATGGAGAAGGTAAAAGGTTAAAAGCAGCCCTGCAGAACTTCGGAGGACAAAGAGGGAAGAATATTTGAGTGAGCCTGATGAAGTGTAAAGGTACTTGGGCAGCATCTTAAGAAAATAAGCACTGAATAGTGCAACAGGCATTGAGTCATTGCAAGGAGCCTTTAGCACACTATAAGCAAGGGGTAGTGAGCTCAGCGAGATGGAACTTAGGCAGAAACAAGTGGACAATGTAGAGGTCAGACAGCAGGGGGCTGTTGACAATATGTGGACACGGAACAATATGAAAACTTGTAAAGGAAAGTGGTAACCAAACAAAGAGGACGTGTGTTCAAATGAGAGCTATGAGAAAGCCAGAAGGAGAGAGAGCGAGAAGTGAGAGACAGCAAGAGCGAAAATGATTGTATCCTCATTGCATTAGCTTCAATTTTTTACAGGCAAAAGCAGACTCTGCAGTGTCTCAGACTTAATTCTGGGAGCATAGTGTGCCTGTCAGTAATGTTTCCTACTGTTCAATACACTACAAACCCACAAAAGTTATTTTACATTATGTAATAATCAGCAATAGTTATTTTAATAATCATGTCAAATATGAAGTAAATGCATTGTAAGATTTGAGAGACAAATACATTTTAAGAGTTCTTATTCATTTTGGATGTTTGTGTGTAAGTGTGTGGGCAAGCTGCTCTGAATTTGATTTTGAAATGTTCCATTCCCTGTTCCCTGCTAGATCAGTAGCATCAGTCCAGTTAAAGGTATTTGGAGCCTCTCCATCTTTCTGCACTGCCACAGTGAGATTGGTAGCCAGTGTCTGATCTCTGCTCATTGATCAAGCCTGAAACAGAGCCATTAGTATGCAGGTCCTGCCCCCAGACACAAACCAGGGAAGAGAGCATGTGTGTGTAGCCGCTGTGGCTCTATTGCACACACTTACCCCCAGTGCAATGAGTCTCTGCTAATGAAAGCTGACTGCACTTTCAAACACACGCTCACGTACACATGCTCGACAGCTTTATGCCTGTACAGACGCATGCTGAAGCAGACAGTTACACACGCCCAGAGACGTAAATACACACCAAATTGCTCTCCTCTCGATCTCTCTGACAGATATGCATACACACATTAATCCATGGAAGGAGGGGTGACAGAGACAGTTTGCCTAGGATAAGTGGAGAAAGCTATTCTAAAGTGCTTGAGAAAAAAGGTTCAATTTCCTTCCATTTAATCTTTAACCCAAATATAGAAACAGGAGAGACTTTATCAACTTACGTCTTCATTGCAATCAGATCAGCCACACTTAATGCTTATCGTCATCTGTCTGATAGAAACATATTTTTCTGCCTTGTCTTTCTTTCTCTCTTTCCCTCCCTCTCCAAAGGCAGCAGAATTCTTTTATTACACTAACCTTTTGCAATTCTCCAAGGTTTAATCTTTAAACAATTTGACTTTTCCCTGCATTAATTTCAAATGCAAAACAGACAGCTTGAAGCTAGTTACAATGGACATGACAATGTCGCCTCCCTGTGCCTGCAATTCATCCACAAAAACAAGGAGGTAATCAAAGAGACAAGTTAAATACACAAGCATAGAGAACAAGTGAATTTGTCTTAGCTAATTTTTGCATGGAAATGAAACTACAGGCAGGCATTGAGTCGAAAGGAAACTTGAGTATTACACAGGCCAAACATCCCCCAAAAAGGACTGCAGTCCTTTTTTCCCATAGCCTGCTTTTCTTACTTTACCATTCGAATTTTTGTCATCTTTCTTTAAGATATCATTTGACACAACTCATGCAAAATCAATCGAAATAGAATAATAATAAGAATGAGTACTGATTTACCAGATTAAAGATTCTAAAGATTGAGTTTAGCCAGAAACAGTTTAGCAGAGATGGACAACTGGTATTAAAATGAATGGGAGAAATTGGAATGCCCAACGACCAATGGATGAAGCAAAGGAAGTACCGCCTTACAGGTAAATGAGCCAATCACCTTTTAGATACAGATCTTGCTTGTCAATCAACTCGAGAACATGCATGTGCATTAGCTGAACCAGCCTGAAAAATAGTTATTTTTTACCATGAACTGAGCTAAAGAAGCACAATTTATGGTACTATTGTTGTCAGATTTTTCTGCTGATTTTAAATATGTTCTTTGATCGTAATCTTGACCAACCCTTTTGGAGATTTTGGTCTTTAACCATTTAAGTAGATTGGCGCTCTACTTTTATACCACTTGTTTACATTGTAAATAACTTCCCAGTCTGCCCGGGAACATTCCAAAGATAGCCGCCAAGTTGCTGACTTGCCTTGAAAGGGACTTTGGTTTAGCACAGTCTGATGCAAGTTTTATGTTTCACATAAACACTGTTTTTAGCTTGTTTTGGATGTGTAGCCTAAATAAAGAATATGATATGCAGTTCACCTAAACAACTTTTTCTTTTTATTATTATTATTATTTATTTATTTTTTTAATGTAAATACTGTTAATTAGAATTCTTAATAATCATGATTACACTATCAAGGGTAATAATGTACAATTATGATTTTTGGCATAATCATGCAGTCCTATTAATGGGTTACCTAATGAAAGTAAATTTGGCTATATACACAGTCAGTTCTCATATACATATTCAGTGTAATCCACCAGTAAAACAGTACAAGGGTGTTATTAATGCTGAATTAATATTCAAAGTGAGGGATGTGTATGTATGTACAGGTGCATCTCAATAAATTAGAATGTTGTGGAAAAGTTCATTTATTTCAGTAATTCAACTCAAATTGTGAAACTCGTGTATTAAATAAATTCAATGCACACAGACTGAAGTAGTTCAAGTTTTTGGTTCTTTTAATTGTGATGATTTTGGCTCACATTTAACAAAAACCCACCAATTCACTATCTCAAAAAATTAGAATATGGTGACATGCCAATCAGCTAATCAACTCAAAACACCTGCAAAGGTTTCCTGAGCCTTCAAAATGGTCTCTCAGTTTGGTTCACTAGGCTACACAATCATGGGGAAGACTGCTGATCTGACAGTTGTCCAGAAGACAATCATTGACACCCTTCACAAGGAGGGTAAGCCACAAACATTCATTGCCAAAGAAGCTGGCTGTTCACAGAGTGCTGTATCCAAGCATGTTAACAGAAAGTTGAGTGGAAGGAAAAAGTGTGGAAGAAAAAGATGCACAACCAACCGAGAGAACCGCAGCCTTATGATTGTCAAGCAAAATCGATTCAAGAATTTGGGTGAACTTCACAAGGAATGGACTGAGGCTGGGGTCAAGGCATTAAGAGCCACCACACACAGACATGTCAAGGAATTTGGCTACAGTTGTTGTATTCCTCTTGTTATGCCACTCCTGAACCACAGACAATGTCAGAGGCGTCTTACCTGGGCTAAGGAGAAGAAGAACTGGACTGTTGCCCAGTGGTCCAAAGTCCTCTTTTCAGATGAGAGCAAGTTTTGTATTTCATTTGGAAACCAAGGTCCTAGAGTCTGGAGGAAGGGTGGAGAAACTCATAGCCCAAGTTGCTTGAAGTCCAGTGTTAAGTTTCCACAGTCTGTGATGATTTGGGGTGCAATGTCATCTGCTGGTGTTGGTCCATTGTGTTTTTTGAAAACCAAAGTCACTGCACCCGTTTACCAAGAAATTTTGGAGCACTTCAGGCTTCCTTCTGCTGACCAGCTTTTAAAGATGCTGATTTCATTTTCCAGCAGGATTTGGCACCTGCCCACACTGCCAAAAGCACCAAAAGTTGGTTAAATGACCATGGTGTTGGTGTGCTTGACTGGCCAGCAAACTCACCAGACCTGAACCCCATAGAGAATCTATGGGGTATTGTCAAGAGGAAAATAAGAAACAAGAGACCAAAAAATGCAGATGAGCTGAAGGCCACTGTCAAAGAAACCTGGGCTTCCATACCACCTCAGCAGTGCCACAAACTGATCACCTCCATGCCACGCCGAATTGAGGCAGTAATTAAAGCAAAAGGAGCCCCTACCAAGTATTGAGTACATATACAGTAAATGAACATATTTTCCAGAAGGCCAACAATTCACTAAAAATTTTTTTTTTTATTGGTCTTATGATGTATTCTAATTTTTTGAGATAGTGAATTGGTGGGTTTTTGTTAAATGTGAGCCAAAATCATCACAATTAAAAGAACCAAAGACTTAAACTACTTCAGTCTGTGTGCATTGAATTTATTTAATACACGAGTTTCACAATTTGAGTTGAATTACTGAAATAAATGAACTTTTCCATGACATTCTAATTTATTGAGATGCACCTGTATATGTGCAGTGGGGTCCAAAAGTCATGCTTTTATTATTCTTTTTTTTTTTTTGGGGGGGGTTTCATGACGGAATGCACAACCTGTTTGTGCAAAACTTGATGATCCGTGTTATTCCAATCATGATTTGAGAATGTTCCAAATATCCATTTTGTGTTCTTCAGTGGAAGCAAGTAAATCTGATCTTTTGGCCAACGTCAAAAATTATTATGCTTAGTAGATTAGTGACTCTTAGATATACAATACATAGTGACCTATCTAGTGTACAATCTTAAATATGTTTTTATTCATTTTACATGTAAATGCATATGTATATTTACAGTATATTGTACGTATATGTATATGTACAATATATGTATAGGTATACTATTTTGTATATGTCCTTGGTGAAAATCAGATCAGATCCAATCAGATGGAACAAGGCTTCAAATGTGTTCTCTCTATTAGCAAGCTGGAACAATACCTCACTTTGCCTGCCATTAAGAGTTCAACAGGCATGCGGGCAGAGCCAGATATTCAATCCACATCCCACAGTGCCCCCACCACCCTGGCATAATGGCTCTTACAAGAGCAATATTGCCAAACATGACCCATGCATCGTGTCTGACCCTCCTAACAGCGCAATTAAAGCAATTTTAACACACAAATGGACTCATGAAAAAAGTAGGGAAAATTCCATGCCTAATATTGTTGATTTGCTTTGCCTGACAGAGAAATAATTACTGGCCCTGTCCTCACCTACGGGCATTTAAAATAATTTATTATTACTATTCACATAGATCGCATTGTGTATGTTGTGGGATGCAGGAGAGGGTTTTCATTAAAATGTTTCTTTAACACCACCATGGAGACAGATTAACACTTGTTAAATGAACAAGGCTGAAGATACTCCCACAGCAAGAATAGAGCCCCAGGGATAGACTGCTGTTCAAATATGTCTAATTTCACTTCCTTAACTGCTTACTTTACATGCGCTTCCTCTCATTGACTTTAATTTATGTGTATTGCATTTCGTTGCTACCAGCTTTGATAAAAACAGCTGTGCAATGGAAAAAGGAGAGATACTAGGTTAAAGGGAGATTTCACCAAAAATGTAAATTCTCTCATCATTTATTCATCCTCATGCCATTCCAGATGCGTATGCCTTTCTTTCTTCTCCTGAATACAAACAAATATTTTTAGAAGAATATCTCAGTTATGTAGCTCTTCACAATACAAATGATTCGGTACCAAAATTTTGAAGCTCCAAAAAGCACATAAAGGCACCATAAATGTAATTTATAAGACTCCAGTGGTTAAATCTGTGTCTTCAGAAGCAATATGATAGGTGTGGGTGAGAAACAGATCAATATTTAAGTCCTTTTTCACTATAAATTCTCCTCCCTGCCAAGTAGGTTGCGACATGCACGAAAAATGTGAATCGCCAAAAACAAAAGAAGAAGAATGTGAAAGTGGAGATTGATAGTAAAAAGGGACTTAAATATTGATGTTTCTCACCCACAGTTATCATGTCGCTTTTAAAGATATGGATTTAACCACTGGAGTCGTATGGATTGCTTCTGTGGTGCCTTTATGTGCTTTTGGAGCTTCAAAATGTTGGTACCCATTCACTTGTATTGTGAGTAGATATACTTGTAAAAATATTTGTTTGTGTTCAGCAGAAGAAAGAAAGTCATACACATATGGGATAGCATGAGGGTGAGTAAATGATGAGAGAATTTTCATTTTTGGGAGAACTATTCCTTTAGGGAGTGATGGAGATGGAAGGCCTGCCATCTTGGGGCTTTCACACATGCCTTTAGCCATTTTAAACATTCTTCAACCTTTTAAATCAAGTGATACCTGTGGAGTTAGGGGTTGTTTTCCAAAGTGCTCCATTTGAATAGCTTGGTTGTCAAAAATAAATAAATAAATAAATAAACATTGTTTCATGTTAATTCTCTGTGTTCAGTTGCCCTGCTGGCATTCTTTACCCAGATAAGATTGCATTGGTTTTCAAAGAATGAAATAAAATAAGCCTGTACTAATCTCACAAAATAAAGTTTAAAGTAGTGACTAATATGCATTTGTTGAATGTATGGTTCAACACATTAATGTTCATGTTATTTTATTTATAATAGAACCACAACCCTAGCCTGTACAGATATGATGAACAGATAAACTAGACAGAGAAAAAGCAAACCGTAGAATTTAAGAACACAGAGTATGAACTACCAAGTCATGCCCTGAAGCGCTTGTCTAGGCCCATAATGATACAATGGTCTCCCAAAGACAAATATGTTGCAAAAATTTTGAAACATTGCAAGGTAGAGATACGATGGATGTTCAAATTAGACTAAACGAAAAGGACACCAGGAAGAATGTAAACAAGACAAACTTCAGATTAAATCAACTACCTTAAAGGTAGATATAAAAGTTCGACATGGGCTTTCAACTAAATATTACAAAATGGACTGCATCAAAGAAAGAGTGTGCCTCAGGGCATTTAGTGTGGTATGGCATCCTCCAGTGCTCAGCTTTTGTACTATACTGGGGGACTCTTTTATTTACTTTTTATTGTGATTTGCTCTAGTTCGAATTTCTTTTGTATGCACTGCCACAGAAACAAACTGTATCATGTCATGTTTTCTTCTAAGATATCAGACAGTGATGAAAGTCTATGCTGTGCCATAAAAGAGGTATCAGCAAGAGGTTTGATGGGGGATTATGTGAGAAATATATATGAATAGATTTTTCTTTACTTGATATATAAAATACAAAAAGGTTAAATACAACTCAGTACAATATGTTCAGACAGAATGGGAAAGTGCAGCTACAGGGAAAAAAGAAGAAATTCTTCTTGTTTTCTAACACCTTTAAATCTAAAAGCTTTCAGAGCACCTGATTTTCAGTACCTCTAGGTTGTCTAAGACCACATAGGGACCATCTGTTAACATTTCAAAATATAAAAACAACCCTCACAAAAGCTGCACTATGTTTTTGTGAGTACTGTTACAATGACACGATTTATTTTAGCTAAAATCTTTCTCCAGTTGCTCTTTGCATTTGATGAAATGTATACACATCATGCACAGAACATTCTACCAATAGTATTCTCCAAATAATCTTTTCAAATAAGCATGAAATAATGCTGGATAGGTGGCTGCTTTTTCATGTACCCCCTTCCCAATGAAATGTTGAATGAAAGAGGTTCTTCACTGAGTAAAGAAAAAGCATATCAACTTCTTTGTCAATTTGACACACAAAAGCAAACTGTGAGTTGAATCTGTGCTGGCTCACCACAGCGCTGATATGACAACTCTCCATAACACCATGTATGATGCCCCTTGTTTACATCCGTGTATTTACGTCCGTCTCTCTGCTTGACTCCCACTCACTGAGATGACAGTGGCACAATGAAAGTATCGCATTAGAGCGCCTGACGCACTGCAGCTGTAGCATATTCCCTCATCTCTTTCAGACTCTCGAAATGTTATCTTTCTAGCAATGAGGCCAGGTGGACTGGTGACTTTTAATGAAGGAGAGAGAGACTCGTCTCAGTGTCTATTATGCAAGGATGGACTTTTATGATAACATCAGTGATGTGGACATGTCTTTTGGCACTCATTTCTTACTGTGAGGATGAGGTTCAGCAGCAGGATCAGGGCAAATGCCAGGAAGAGAGAAGCATTATAAAAGATAGGCCACTGTGATCTATGCTTCATTCAGTAGTTACATTTAGAGACAAACTCTTTTCACAAATAGGTATAGAAACATTTTTGTGCAGAAATGGTTCAACATTGCCCCCATAAGAAATGAGCCAGTAAAGTTCAAATTGTCAGGCTATATCAGAAGGTTCATAATGGATCATAACCCTCCTATTGCCACATCAATAAGTTATTGTAAATAATCTCTTCTCTTTCAGAGAAGCAATTTGGTAATAAAGTTAAGAAAAAAAAAGTAGTAGCAAGGTCCTTCAGTATATGTTGTTCTGTTGTGGACTCTACAGTATTGAGATAAGATTGTGTCAATGGCAAGAAGCACTTGGTCTTCATAAAAATACATCTACAACTACTTCTTCTCAAAGATACATTACAATGACTCAAAACCAATAACAAATCAGCTTAAGTCATAGCCCTTAGAATGAGTATGTCAAAGGAGAGCAGAGAAAAGGAAGTAAAAGGCAGTGGTGTAGTAGTGACTGAAGAGGTGGGCATACTGTGAATTTATTGATTTATTGTTACAATTACGGGACAAACTGTCATCTGCGAAGAGCATAAAAATGTTTTCTCACAGTTTAATAGCATTTAAATGCATTCATATTTTCACTTTTAGCAGTGAAGTAAATATACAGCGCAAATTATGGTGAACAGCACTGCTGGCGCATCAGCATTTCACTGTAGATGCTAATTGTCCCGCCCCTTATTGAAACAGAAAATATGATTGGTTAGAAAATATCCAAAACAACATCGAAAATATCTAAAACAAACGTTCTGATTGGTAGCCAGGGTTGGGAGGGTTACTTTTGAAATGTATTCCACTACAGATTACAGAATACATGCTGTAAAATGTAATTTGTAACGTATTTCGTTTACTCAAGGTCAGTAACGTATTCGAAATACTTTGGATTACTTCTTCAGAACTGGTAGATTTTTTCACTTGTTTTGACTATAAAAACTCTGCCAGTACAGTAAGATAAAATACACATGTTAAAAATACATTCTCTGAAAAATCTAAATATCTTATGCAGTGTTGTTTCTGAAACAAGATAAATCAAATTGATCTTGTTTTAAGGATTTTTAGGAAAACATATATATATATATATATTTTAAATACGATTTTTGCCCTAATATCAAAGGTCTTACTAAAAAAAAAGAAATTATGATCCAACGTGAATTGTCTTAATAAAAAAATATGATCGTGCCTGGTACCGTGCATGTAAAATGGCTAGAAATAGCATTATAGCTTAGTGTAAAGCTGACAATTTACACAAGGTTTATTTCTTCTGCTCCAAACTTTCTTCAAACTTACTTCTCTGTCTGCTCGTATGAATGTAACACATCATAAGAAAGTGTTTCACTGCTGTTCAAATGCACTTTGGATCGCATCATTTTTATGTATAAATGTTTTCCATCTGAAAGGACTAAATATTAAATGAAACAAATGACAATAAAATGCAAAGTAATCTCATCAGTAATCAAAATACTTTTTGAATGTAACTGTATTCTAAATTCCAATTATTTAAATTGTAACTGTAGTGGAATACAGTTACTTATAATTTGTATTTTAAATATGTAATCCCGTTACATGTATTACGTTACTCCCCAACCCTGTTGGTAGCTCATCTGAGTCAGACTGTCTATCTGCACATGTCTTTAGTTCAGCGCTTCCGCCTCCCGCTACTCCGAGCGCATTTAGAGAGAATATCTGTACACTTATAAAAAAAATTATAATAATCACAATTCACTCAACGGTGCCGTGGTATCACCTCAGTATAATTCAAAGTTATGAGTTAAAAGCATCCTTGTTGTTCTGGCAGCTATACGTATCATAACTCATTTTAGGTGGGCATGCGCAAAATAATTTGAAAGACAGGTGGGCATACGGCGTATGCCTGTGTATGCCCTAGACTACACTACTGGTAAAAGGGTCTCTAGAAGCCGTACTACAGGCACTTTTGCGTCATCCAGATTGATCTCACTGTGACAACAGGTAAACGGGTCTTCAGCTAAAATTGGTCTGTTCTTACCGAAATTTGAATCACTGCCCCCACTGGCTGGAGCTGAAATTGCTATTAAACATATGGGGACTTGTGAGCTCCAGTTTACGTGTGAAATGTCCATAGAGGGGCAACAAAGGCCCCTCTTATAGTTATTTGGTAACCCCTTACAATAAGATTCCATTCGTTAACATTAGTTAATGCATTAGGTATCATACAAAACAATCAAAAATATATTATTTACATCATTTATTAATATTTGTTAATGTTAGTTATAAAAATACAATTGTTTCTTGTTAGTTCATGTTCATTCATAGTGCGTTAACTAATGTTAACAAATACAACTTCTGATTTAAAAAAAAAAAAAATTATTATGTTGAAATTAACATTCATGTTAACTAATGTTGTTAACTTACAGTGCATTCAGAAAGTATTCAGACCCCTTCATTTTTTATTTTTACATTTTGTTATGTTGCAGACTTATGCTAAAATACTTTAAATAATTTTTTCCCACATCAGTCTACACTCTATACCCCATAATGACAAAGCAAAAAACAGATTTTTGATAACTTTGCAAATTTATTAAAAAGGAAAAACTGAAATCACATTGACATAAGTTTTCAGACCCTTAACTCAGTACTTAGTTGAAGAACCTTTGGCAGCGATTACAGCCTCAAGTCTTTTTGGGTATGATGCGACAAGCTTTTCACACCTGGATTTGGGGATTTTCTGCCATTCTTCTCTGCAGGTCCTCTCAAGCTCTGTCAGGTTGAATGGGGACCGTCGGTGGACAGCCGTTTTCAGGTCTCTCCAGAGATGTTCGATTGGGTTCAAGTCCGGGCTCTGGCTGGACCACTCAAGGACATTCACAGAGTTGTCCTTAAGCCACTCTTGCGTTGTCTTGGCTGTGTGCTTAGGGCCTGTTGGAATGTGAACCTTCGGCCCAGTCTGAGGTCCTGAGTGCTCTGGACCAGGTTTTCATTAAGGATATCTCTGCATTTTGCTGCATTCAGCTTTCTTTCAACCCTGACCAGTCCCCCAGTCCCTCCCGCTGAAAAACACCCTCACAGCATGATGCTGCCACCACCATGCTTCACCACTGGGATAGTATTGCGCAGGTGATGAGTGATGCCTGGTTTCCTCCAGACATTACGCTTGAAATTGAGGCCAAACAGTTCAAAATTCATTTCATCAGACCAGAAAATCTTGTTTCTCACAGTTTTGAATCCTTTAGGTGCTTTTTTTGCTAATTTTAAACAGGCTTTCATGTGTCTTGCACTGAGGAAAGGCTTCTGTCTGGCCACAATGCCATAAAGCTCAGATCGGTGGAGTGTTGCAGTGATGGTTGTCCTTCTGCAAGTTACTCCCATCTCCACACATGATCTATGGAGCTCAACCAGTGTGACCATCGGGTTCTTGGTCACCTCTCTTACCAAGGCCCTTCTAACCCGATTGCTCAGTTTGGCCAGGCGGCCAGCTCTAGGAAGAGTCCTGGTTGTTTCAAACTTCTTCCATTTAAGAATTATGGAGGCCACTGTGCTCTTGGGAACCTTCAATGCAGCCAAAATGTTTTTGTAGCCTTCCCCAGATCTGTGCCTTGACACAATCCTGTCTCTGAGCTCTGCAGGCAGTTCCTTTGACCTCATGGTTGTTTTTTGCTCTGAGATGCATTTTCAGCTGTGAGACCTTATATAAACAGGTGTGTGCCTTTCCAAATCATGTCCAATCAATTACATTTGCCACAGGTGGTCTCCAATCAAAGTGTAGAGACATCTCAAAGAAGATCCAGAGAAATGGAATGCACATGAGCTAAATTTTAAGTGTCATAGAAAAGGGTCTGAATACTTATGTCAGTGTGATATTTCAGTTTTTTTATTTTTAATAAATTTGCAAAGTTATTAAAAATCTGTTTTTTACTTTGTCATTATGGGTTATGGAGTGTAGATTGATGTGGGAAAAAAATAAATAATTTAAAGCATTTTAGTATAAGGCTGCAACATAACAAAATGTGAAAAAAGGGGTCTGAATACATTCTGAATGCACTGTGTGGTAACAAGTAGAACCTTATTGTAAAGTGTTATCAGTTATTTTTAGTGGTAAATTATGTAATACAGTAAACAGGAATGCATATTTGATTAACTCTACCCTCCAACCCAAACCCCAACTCTAAACCTAACCATCAGTGGACTAAAAATGTAATCTAAGAAGGGAAATGCAGCCTCCCAATCATGCTTATCATTGATTATGTAGACGCGATGAATTCCGTGTTTCTAAGACTGCTGACAATGTGCTATCAGTAGCGCCACAGGAAAAGAAAAACACATTTGAATTGATGTAAAAATGCCAGATGGAACATTTGATAGCAACATGTTAACTTCCCGTGTGATCATGTTGCCCAATCAGTAAGGCATTTCATGTGGTAAAACATCCAGTTCCATTTGTAACATTTCTTTGAGAGATGAAAATGCAGAAGAATTGCTTTCATTTGATCTGGAGTATTCTATCAATACTATCAAAGCAAGAGTATTAAACCTTTCTAATGATGATTAATTTGTCACGATTAAATAAGAATTGTATGGCAATAGCATGCAGTTAATTTAAACAATCTCGAGGCCACCTGTGATGCCCGCTTGGGAAGGGGATATAATAATAATATTTTTTATATAAAATTTAAATTGTTTATGTTAGCATTACTTTATAAATTATAAACTAACATGAACAATGAACAATTGTATTTTCATAAATTAACATTCACCAATATGTATAAATGCTGTAAAAAACATTGTTCATTGTTAGATCTTGATACCTAATGTTAACAAATAGGAACAGAGACTTCCCCCTGCCCCACCCACCACATACTGTACCTAAATCTATGCCTATGTGAAAATGTAATGCTGAAGGAACGATATCTGTGGTGACCCTTAGGCCCAGCTATTCCTGCCCATCCAGCAAAATGCGACTAGGACAATTTAGATGGTTTCTGGTTTATGTGAGTCATTTTTTTTTTAATGGAATTTGAAATAAGCTCCTACTCTCACCCATTGCATAAAAGGTCTGAACACATCATTAAAACAGACTCCCCTGCATAGAGGCAACTGTCTATTTACTCTCTTAAATTCCCTAGTGCAAATTCAATTTCCAGTGGAAGGTTATTGTTGTTGTTTTTTCAGACATCTTATTGCATGTCAATGTAGGAACCATCCATCTGTAAAGCCTCGCATACCAGTGATGTACCAGGAATGTAATTTATATGAATAGGCAGAAGTGGAGGAGACAAAAAAAGAGCATTCATGGAAAACAAACCCAATATGCTGGATGACAACTGGAATTAATTCCGAGCCCATAAAGAGTCTGGAGAATGGCTGAAGTTCCAGATACTAAGAGGCTTGATTGACTGGTTAACCAGCTGTACCTCACATTCATTAACGCACAGGACATCAGGGATTCATACAGGCTTCTGTTGTGTATTTGCAACCTGGCCAACAGGTGTTGAACAAGGACACACCCCTCCCTCTGGAAGAAGATATCTAGTCATGGTGTCTTTCTCTGAACTGTACTGTCACACAGACAGCTGAGTGTGTCACATCACAACAAGACTCCAGACTGCTATACATGGTTTCCCTCTGGAGTAAGACGGAAAGGAGGAGAAAGGAGGAGAGAGCAGATTGAGGCTGTAAACAGCTGTCACTGCTTACTCCGTGGGTCTACCGAAGTATTGGAGTCTGGTCACTGGGATATGTGCAAGCAGAGACCCCTCTATGGTCTACCAAAATAAATTCAGTCATTCCAAGCTGAAGAGCAAGACAATTCTTGAATCCACTGAAAAAATATTGAAATGCAAAATATTAAACCACTGTGTGAATTTGTATTTCACATCCAGACTATATCATCCCACCTATTCATGAACAAATAAAGCAAAGTTCATCCCTGCTTGTCAGGGATTGTTATTTGCAGCTCTCACCCACGTAAAATGATTAACAAAAACTCTTTTACATCTGTATATTTCACTAACATACCCAGTCAAAAATGTTGTCAGGTAGCCTACAGAAAAATAAAGTGCTTCATGTGGTAGATCTAAATAAACTGGTTTTATTCACATCAAATAAACAAAATCCTCTATTTTGAATTACACCAACAAAAGTATTTGTCAGGGTCAGATCTTGAAGAAACCGCTCTTTAAAGCAGAAGTTCACAAAAAATTTTACATTCTGTAATTTTTTACTTACCCTTATGTTGTCCTAAACCCAGATTACTTTCCTTTGTCCACAGAATGATAGCCCCAGTCACCATTTACTTTAACGATATGAGCAAAAAACATTCAATGAAAGTCAGTAGTGACTGAAACCGAGATCTCCTTTTGTCTTCTATGGAAGAAAGATTGTCATGTGGGTTTTGAACAAAATGAGGGTGAGTGTCTGATTTTCATAATTTTCTTTTTTGAGTGAACTATACCTTTAAGGTAACAATTGCATGTTTTTTATTTTTATTTTTTTACATTAGGCAGATGACTGTAGATGTGCAAAATTAAGACCTTCAGTCACAACTGTTGCTATGACAGCACCTTGAGTGAGAACAGTTTGTTAAGATTTAATCAAATGTCCTTGACAATCTAAAGAATGTCAAAATGATGGTCGGGACTCAGGAGCCATTGGGTGACAAAAACAACAGTGGCTCTGAATGTGGCTTTAGGACATCTCACAGGCTCCAGTGTTGCTTAACCGTGTTCAAACACCACTGTGGGCCTAGGGAGACATGCAGACTGATAGGTGAAGAGATAGGGAGTGACACATAATGTGTATGGCATATTCATCATGCCAGAGTCTCATCCATCTCTGCCCATCTCCCCCCAAATAGCGTGAATAAGTGACTTTGCTAAAAATAGACAGATCGAGAAATAACAATCTGTAACTACAATGAAACAACAGCCACCCCAGTCACCGTCTATTCACCAGGACGATTTGTCTCACTTTCAGTTGTTAGGCCTCAAACATGTGAGGAGCAGCCAAAGTCCTTTTCCTGCTGACTCAGAAATATATCTCATTATCTACTAGGTTAGGTTTCAGGAAGACTGGAGACTTTAGTTTGAATATTCCCTATGTTGCTGCAGGTTTCATGTCCACAAGCTGACACAAGCATTCTTAAAGTAAATACATTACACTTGCTTTTTAAAAGGGAAAAATATCAAATCTATAGCCTCAGCTTCTTTGTGCTAACAGAAAGAATAATGTATGGAAGCTTCAAAGAGACCACACCATGAGGTCCAGAATGAATATGGTTGTTAGATGTCAAAATGCATCTCAGAAATGTAATGCTATGTTGGAAATAACAAGAGACTCACCACAACAGCACACATACACACACATATCCCAGATTTGCACTTGACATGCAGCGGCTGATCTTTGAAGTCCCTTGCCTCCATTTGATTTTTCCCTGTAATTCCCATTAACATTGCAGTGAGTAATGAGTCTTAGAAGATTAAACATCTTTATTCCCCCTCACACTCATGGAAGAGTAATTATCTGAGCAGTACAGTGATATGTTATCTTCAGCAGTGACAAGAAAACAAATAAGCCCATGCACAGACGTGCAGTCACACACACACACAGACTTGTGCAGTCATGTGTTGGAGGACATGGAGACTGGAGTGTCTCACTGAACGTTCTGAGATATCACCTCAACCAGCAGTATCTAATTAATTTATTAAGGGGATAGGGCTCTGCTAGTAAAATGCTAGACAGAATAAGATCTCTGAATGATAATTCACTGTCAACAGAAAAAAGGATGGATGGGGTAATTACTTTGTAATAATAGTATTTTGCAGTAGAGGTAGACAATATTTTAGTTTTACAGATTAATTGGTGCCGATGGTTGCTTTTTGGAACTATCAGTTATCAGCAAAAATCTATGCCGATAGTTACCGGTAGTTTTGTAGGGGAATACAGTTATATCCAGTAATGAGACCAGTATGAACAAATGAAGAACAGGAGTCAAAGGTGAAGTTTCAATCAATAGAGAGTGTTTACTGAAGACAAGTTCTCCACATTTCCAAAGGCAATGACAAAAAAACAAAAAATGAGTTGAGGATTTAACCTCGAACTAACTTAGATTACAAAAACAACCATAATTATAGTCAAATGCAAATCAGCTGATGTAATCTTTACAGGTTTACAGGATTCTGATAGGTTAATCATACAGATATTTTTAGAAACTATCCAAACATGATAAACTGCTGATCTACACAAAAGTTGTTATTTAGAAACATAACACTGATTAACACAAGAAGTCTCAGTTGGTACACAGATGAGGGTCACAGGTAATCATAAATCCAAAAGGACTTTTCTTCTTTTAGACCTGGGGCCAGAGGGTGACTGATCATTTCACCTGGTCAACTGGCTCCATCACTCCAACAATTACTGTAATCAATTTAGATAAAATCTATAGGAGAAAATACACTATAAGAGAGATTGAGAAGTTCAAAGAAGCAAAAAAGAAAATACTGCATATTAACCATTTTATATGTGCCATCACACATATGTGACGGTTAATAACTGGGCCCTGCAGAGTAGCATCACACATATGTGTATCTGCAACAACCAATTACGTTACAAGCCGTCAGATTCAAATCGGCTTTAGCGCCGACACAGGCTACGCTGGTCAAGCATCTGTAATTTATATTCCCTCAAAAAGTTACTCACACTGTCTTTTAAACCACAGAATAAGTTTCTTTTATATACAGTACATACATCCAACTCATCACCAAAGTACCACGATAAAAAGTTTACAGCTCTTATAACCACAGTCAATACATCAAACATGATCTTCCTCTGATGCATGCTGCCATTTGTTTACATTAGTAGAGGTTGTCATTCGTCAAACAAACAGTTACTCAAAGAGTCTTTTCAAGCACATAATATGTTTATATTATTTAACAAACAGCCTAATTGTCACCAAAGTGCCACAATAACAATTCACAGCTTGTACTGTATATGCACAGCCATCATATCTAAACACGATCTTCCAATGCATGCAGCCACGTCTTCTTACTAGGTGCAGATCCGGTTTTCATTCACACAAACAGCAACTCAAACAGTCTATTCGGGCATTAAATATGTTTGTTTTCTGAAACAGACAGCCAAACTATCACAAAAGCACCACAATATCAGTTTAAAACTCATATACATGTTGATCAAGCATGATTATCCGATGCACACAGCCAAGTCTGTTTACATTAGCACTTGTCACACACACACACACACACACACACACACACACACACACAATGTCTGAGAAGTCAAACAGTGCATAAAGGCAAACCAGACTGCTGATATTATTTGTTCATTTGTTTTTTTACATTGTAGCGGGGTTGAGAATGAGGCACAGACAACAGCGGATTTTTAGGGTGCCCAGAGGGGCATTTATTACAACCAAATGGGGAATTTATTACAAGTGAAGTGGTAGATGACGAAACAGAGATGTGAGGTGCTCGTAGGGTTCCCGTATTCCACTGTGCGTGTGCTTGAGCCATTGTGGGTGAGTGCGGGGAGTGGAGTTTGTTGATCCACGGCTCGGGTGGCTTTTAGTCCGATTCTGAAAGGGGAGACATAGAGAAACATTAGTAGGAGTATTCTCGTCGTAGTCGCCATGTGTGTTCTATGAGAGTTTATATGGTGCTCCACTGATGTGGGTGATGGGCGTCAGCTGTTTCTTCCCCCGTTGTTTCATCTGTTTCCAGGTGCGTTTGATTGTGGTTGCCAGAGGTGACGCTGACTTTGGCATGGAATGAGTTGTGCTGGTCCTGTGGGGTGTATGAGAAAGCAGGGAGAATGAGGAAATAGGTTGGGGGAGGAGGTTACTCACCAGACCTGACCCACTGTGGAACATACTTGAAAGGCCATCAGCATTGCCGTTCTTCAGGCCGTTCCAATGTTTTATGTTGAAGTGGTAGTCCTGGAGGGCTAGAAACCACAGTGTCACATTGGCATTGGTTCGCCATCCATTGAAGAGGGGCATGTTCGGTATCAAGGTGAACAAACGTCTGAGGAGGTAATAGCGCAGCTCCGGTACTGTCCACTTGACGGCCAAGGCCTCTCGTTCCATGGCTGCATATCGAGTTTCAATCGGTGAGAGTTTTCGGCTTAGGGACAGAATGGGGTGTTCCTTGCCAGCCCCAAGACCAGATTCCAATGCATCCATCTGTAACACAAAAGGTAGAGAGAAATCTGGTGCGTGAAGAACGGGTTCAGAACTTAGGGCTTTCTTCAAGGACCCAAATGCTTGTTCTGCGACCGGCGTCCATTCGACCTTCTCGGGCTGTCCGTTCCGGGTCAGGTCTGTGAGGGGACAGGCTAGAGAGGAGAAGTGAGGTATAAAGCATGGTAATATCCAGCCAACCCCAGGAAATCACGTACCTGGGTCTTGTTGGTTAGTTGGGGGTAGTTGCGCACCGCTTTTACCTTTTCTTCTTGGGGCTTAATGAGTCCTCTTCCAATTCGATAGTCCAGGTACCATGCTGTGCTGAAGCCAAGATGACACTTCTTGGGGTTGGCTGTAAGTTCAGCATGCCTTAGTTCGGACAGCACCTTCTGGAGGCAGAGGAGATGTTCTTCCCAGCTCTCAGCATGGATGATGATGTCATCTAGGTAGGCTACGGTGTAGTTCCCATGGGGCCGGAGGAGGATATCCATCATTTTTTTGAATGTGGCGGGGGCCCCATGTAACCCGAAGGGAAGGACCCGATACTTCCAGTGCCCACTAGGGGTGCTGAAGGCCATCTTTTCTTTAGTGGAGGCAGTGAGGGGGACTTGCCAGTAGCCTTTGGTGAGGTCTAGTGTGGAAATAAAACTGGCCCTTCCCAGCCGATCGATGAGTTCATCCACGCAAGGCATGGGGTATCTGTCAAATGCAGAGACTTCATTCAGCTTCCTGAAGTTATTGCAGAACCAGAAGGTGCCATCAGGCTTGGGAACCATTACGATAGGGCTGGACAAGGGGCTGTGAGATTCTTTGATGACACCGAGCTTGAGAGTTTGCTGCACTTCTCCCTTAATAGCCTGCCTCCGGGCCTCAGGCACCCGGTAGGGCCGCTGCCTAATGATAGTGTTCGCGGCAGTGTGAATATCGTGGGAGATAATTTGGGTTCGGCCCAGGATTTTGGAGAACACATCCGCAAACTCTTGGAGGAGGTGTTTGAGGTCGTTCTTCTGGTCCGGGGCCAGGTGTTCTCCCAACAAAACCATGGGAAGAGTTCCACCGGCCAGAGCAGTGAGTCAGCGGGGTACTGGATCAATCCACTTCTTCAAGAGGTTATGTGGTAGATCTGTTTGGTTATTTGATGGCCCGGCTGGTGGACTCTGTAGTTCACTGGTCCCACTTGCTCAACCACCATATACGGACCCTGTAAGGTGGCCGATGATAGTCCAAGATGACCAAAATATACTCGTGACCCCCCAGTCCATGCCAATGCGCTCAAAAGGCACCTCTATGATGGGCAACGGAATGAGAGGGCTTGGGGCCAGTTGCTGAGGGGCCGTCTTCTGGCAGACTTTGCAGCGCTGGCAGAATATTTTTATGTTTTTCCAGCCCTGGCCAGTGGAATCTGGTCAGCCCCTCCGGGGGAAACCCACCACTCAGACATAATCCATTTCTTCACATGTTTATTATATTATATACAGTATTTTATTTTATTTTATTTTTTTGACAAGAAATCAAAAATTTTAATTAAATAAATAAATAAATACTCCTCTACACTCTGCCCACCTCTACCGGCTGTGCAGTGTCACATGCAAAATAACTCACTCCAGGGGTCACTGCAGGGGAATTTAGACCCTACTCATGAAAAGGTTAAGAGAAAGAACAGACTGTATCTTCTTAATGCTGAAGGTCATAGAGACCCAGGCTGAATGTTTTCTTTTTCTTCTAGAACAAAATATTGATAAGACTCATAGCTTGCTCTTACACACATTTAGGGCCTGAGAATTTCTAGGTGAAAGTGTACAGGAGGTTTATTCTTTACCAAAAACTTAAACATCATAAAACGCCTAATTTTGATCCATAACCAATTGAATTAATTACAACTCACATGTATATCTGTCCTCTGGGAGCCAGCCTAAATGAGTAAACAAAATTTCCTGCATTCATGATAATGACTCAGACCCTCAGTCACACCTCAGAGGACAAATACATGAATGACCTGTACCATTTATAAATTATAACACAACCTGAATAAATGCACATGATTAAAAACGTTTCGATTACTTTTTGATTATAACGATTGTTAGTGAATGTATTTAACTCAACAATAGGCAGAAGAGACAGGGGTGAACCCACCCCTTCAGTTTTATTATTATTTTTTTTATTCCTCTGTGTTCCTCTGTGGCCAGCACTGGAGGATTCTACTGTTAGAACGCATTGGTGCTACAGTATAACAGTGTTCTCTAGAGGTGAAATAAAAACAATCACTGACACCTTGTGGGGATTTGTTGTATCTAAATCTTTATTCATTGACTATATTCATCCATATCTTTAACCTCTAAATGCATATTTTGATTAGATAATCAAGTGTTCTAAATTGAAACATGAGCATGCAAAGAAAAATGTGATTATATGGAAACTTGCCACATCACCACATGCTTGTGTCTTCAACTTCATATCTTGTGAATAATAATATACATTGATGAGCCAAAACATTATGACCAACATTATGATGTTGTTGGTCCTCCACGTGCCACCAAAACAGCGCTGACCCACCAAGGCATGAACTCAATAAGACCTGCTGAAGTTGTCCTGTGGTATCTGGCACCAAGACATTAGCAGCAGATCCTTCAAGTCCTGTAAGTTGCAAGGTGGAGCCACCGTGGATCGGACTTGTTGGTCAAGCACATCCCACAGATGCTCAGTCAGATTGAGGTCTGGGAAAGTTAAGGCCAGGGCAACACCTTGAACTCTTCATTATGTTCCTCAAACCATTCCCGAACAATGTGTGCAGTATGGCAGGGCACATTATCCTGCTGAAAGAGGTCACTGCCATGAAGGGGTGTACCTGGTCTGCAACAATGTTTAGGTAGGTGGCAGGTGTCAAATTGACATCCACATGAATGGTTGGACCCAGTGTTTCCCAGCAAAACATTGCCCAGAACATCACACTACCTCCACCAGCTTGTCGTCTTCCCACAGTGCATCCTGGTGCCATCACTTCCCCAGGTAAATGGCCGTCCACGTGATGTAAAAGAAAACTGGACTCATCGGACCAGGCGACCTTCTTCCACTGCTCCAGGGTCCCAATCTGACGCTTGTGTGCCCATTGTAGACGCTGTTGATGGTGGACAGGGGTCTTCATGGACAATCTGACCGATCTGCGGCTATGCAGCCCCATACACAGCAGGGTGCGATGCATGTGTTGTGACACATTCTTCCCGTAACTATCACTCAAATTTTCTGTGACTTGAGCCACAGTAGATCTTCTGTCAGTTCAGACCTGACGGGATAGCCTTTGTTGCCCCCGCGCATCGACCCTGTCGTCAGTTTGTGGTTTGTCCCTCCTCGGACCACTGTTGGTAGGTACTCACCACTGCTGACTGGGAGTCCCCCACAAGCCTTGCCGTTTCAGAGATGCTCTGACCCAGTCGTCTGGCCATGACAATTTGGCCCTTGTCAAAGTCACACAGGCATTCAATGAAAATGCATTCAACATGAGAATGAGAAGTGATTGTTTGATTGTTCGTGATCTAATCTACCCAGACCTTGATGTGGCCTTGTTAGGAGATGATCAGCGTTATTCGCTTCACCTGTGAGTGGTCATAATGTTGTGGCTCATCAGTGTAAATACAAAATCCTCTATATGGTGAATGAGTGGCCTATATATATATATATATATATATATATATATATATATATATATATATATATATATATATATATATATATTATTTTTTTTTTTTTTTTTTTTTTTTGGTAGAAACTTGTAACAGAGTGAAGTTTCTGTCATTTCAAAATAAGAGTCCCCAGTGTATTTTGGGCTTGTTTGTAGTTAAAAGTTGAGTTATGCACCAAATCATCTTCTGGTTATTATTGGGATTTTGGTTGGACAATAAACAGCATCTGGAATTTTATTCATTTTGGACTCTTGTAGCTCCCATGTCTGTGCCCTTCATAGTAAAGAAAGACTTTTTAGAGATTTTTTAAACATTCTATAAATCGATTAAATCGGTATCAGCAAAATCCATTAAGTAATAAGAATCTTTTCCACAACCATACTTACAGACAAATCTCTCACCATTTCAGTTTTGCCCAAAAATTCTGTATTTGATCATGATTTAAGTAGCTGATCTGAATTCAAGTCTTTTAGCCTCCTGCTGCTACCAAAAGAGGCCATAACATCTATTTTTGTTGTGTCTTGGTAAACAAGAAAATGGAGGGAAGGAGAATGGGCAGTTTCTATTTTAAATAAGCTTGCTCTTAGCCATCTGCTATTCAGGCAAAAGTGTTTTTTGTTTTTTTAGGTAAATTAAAGTGGAAGGATTGGATAATGGCTTTCACTCTCATGCTTCCACTATCCAGCTGTTTTGGAGTGCCATTGCCATTTCTAAACAAATTTCTTTGTTACTTCAACAGAATGGCATTTACATTGATTAAAAGAATGATACTATATTTCCTGCTTCCTTCAAAGACCTTTTCCCTCTCTCCAACACAAACACTCTGTCTGCATTTGCATCCCTCTCTGAAACTAAAACCTCTCTCGCTCCTCTTATTCCTCCTGCATATGTTTCTTCCCCAGCTTTCTTTATGAAGTGCTGGCATCTCAGTTGGAGCTTTCCTCCATGCATAGAGAGCCTGATGATCCTGCAGGGAAAGAGAATTCTCCTCTCTACCACCACAACAGAGAAGCCACATCAAATGGCAAACACCACCGCAGGCTCCCTGAGCTTCAGAGAGAGAGAGAGAGAGAGAGAGAGAGAGAGAGAGAGAAGAGAGAGGCAGAGAGAGAAGGAAGGATGTTGTTGTTATAAACTGTGCCCCAGCACCAGTTTGTTTGGGCTGCAGACGCACATGGTTTAGCACTAGGAGGATATATGTAAAGAGACCAATTCAGATGGTTCCCCATATCTCTGAGGCAAGGAGTGTTGCATTTACCACAGAAGAACCCTAGTGCAATGTTTTTCAGGCCAAAAACTCCATTGGTGGATAGAGAGTAAGTGTTGCATTTTAAGCCTGGGCTATAATAGATTGTGTATACTGTAGTACCATACTGATGTTTTTACACTGTTAAGGTGGTTACATGGCAAAGCCTTTAAAGTAATCATTCTTGATGTACAGTGATGTACCGTACTTGCACATTACATTTTAATTTTACTTAAAGGATAGTTCACCCTAAAATGAAGATTCTGTCATCATTCACTAACCATCATGTTGTTCCAAATATGTATGACGAAAGAGATATTTGGCAGAATTTTGGCCTCTGTCACCATTAACTTACATTGCACCTTTTTTCCCATACAGTGAAAGCAAATGGTGACTGAGGCTATACATTCTTCTACACAGCTCCATTTGTGTTCCACAGAAGCAACAAAGTCATATGGGTTTGGAACAACATGAGGGTGACTGAATGATGAAACAAGAGCATGCAAAGAAAAATGTGATTATATGAAAACTTGCCACATCAGCACATGCATTGTGCCTTCAACTTCATATCTTCAGATGATTTTCATTTTTGGGTGAACCATACCTTTAATTCATTTAATTTAATTTATTCATAATAATTCCATGTTGGAAGGAAAATTAAACATTTAGCTGAACTTTAGCTTATAAACTTGAAGGTAACTTCAAATTGTATTTTTGTTACAGTACATATAATGCTATAACATTATTAGATCAAAAATTAGATCAATCAATAATTGGAAGACCCCTTGTTGCCTTAATGTGTCTTTTCCTCCCTCATTCTTTTATTGGTGACCAAAAGCATTTAATCCCAGCCAGTGAAAATACTTCTGCAATGATCTATCTCAGTGGTTCTCAACCGGGGCCTGGAGTCCAGAAGGGGGCCTCAGAAAACTTCTACGGGGGCCTCTAGATGATTAATAGAGTTAGTTATTAGGATTAAGGTTTTTTATTAAAATAAGTTAATAGGTGATAATATAATAATTTAACTTGCTGTAATAAATCTAAAAATAGTGTAAATATAAAACTCCAGGTAACACTTAACAATAAGGTTCCGTTTGTAAACAATAGTTAACAACATTAGTTAACTTGAACTACCAATAAACAATACTTTTACAGCATTTATTAATCTTGGTTAATGTTATTTTCAACATATAATTTTTTTTTTAATCAAAAGATGTATTTGTTAACATTAGTTAATTCACTATGAACTAACATGATCTAACAATTAACAATTGTAGTTTTATTAACTAACATTAACAAAGATTAATAAATGATGTGAAACAAATATTTTGTTTATTGTTAGTTCATGATACCTAATGCATTAACTAATGTTAACAAATGGAACTGTGGTGGTGGGGGAGAGTGAGATCGGGAGATGAGAACCATAAGGATCATCACCTGTCAATGATTGTCTCTAACAGCTGTTTGTCATTGCAGTGAGAGTTGGAGACAGATTTAAGATCAAGCCAGACGCCAGTGGGGGGAGACAGAGACACAAAGCTGAATGCGTGTGGTTATGAAGCAGAAAAGCGAGTTTTTTTGATTTTTAGTTAGATTTGGCTGTCTCCCGCTTCCTCCTTACACCTTCACCTCGAATTGTTACAGGAAACTTATTGTAAAGTGTTACCAAAGTTCTTGAAACTTCTGGAATCATAATTTAACTTAAATATATTATTTTAATTATTTTAACGTAATATTGACATTCCTAGTTTATGTTGTTAACAGGGGGCCTTTAAATATTGTCTAGGACAATGGGGGGCCTTGGAGTCAAAAAGGTTGAGAATCACTGATCTATCTGACATCTCTGTGTTTATTATTAGACCTGTCACAAGAAGTTTGTCATACATGGACAATACAACTGCCACAGCAAAGCCCTCCAACCTGTTTTTTACATTTCTGACCTGAATTAAAGGACATTGGCACAGTTAGCCAGCAGCATGAAAACATTTGGAACAAGCAAAAACATACAGAAGAAGAAGCAGCGTGGTGATGCCTAACGCCTGAAGCTTGACATTTCTAACGGCAGAGACTGCACATGCCAGAAGAGGTCTCTTTATTGGCAGATATACTTGTATGAAGAGGTAACCACATGTCCATAATGATGATTATCTTGCACTGTACCACATGTCTCATTTTTCAAAGTGTCAGACCTGTGTTCATTCCACTCAGCGTACTCTGGCTCAAGATAACGAGGGAGTGGACTGGGTAAAGACCACCATGAAGGTTAGCAGAGGGCCAGTTGCCGCATTCAAAGGCTAATTAATGTAGGCACACACATTCTAGCTTCTCAGCACAGTGTTTGCACTTCCACTTTTAATAAGCTCTCAAAGATTGTAGATGTCTATCATAGATACACTGGGGCCAGAAGAGACAAGTGGAATTGATAAACCGATACCATGCGAGTACACAGTTAAATTATGTTTTGACAAAATGTTCAAGAATTGTGTTGCATTAGCTCATTTTAATTGATCATTTGAACAAGCTACAGATTTTTTTGAGTGTAGAATTTGTATCAACTTAATAAAAGACAATTAAAAAAATCTTTCAGAAGAAGCTGGCAAACTGAGTGTTTTTAGTACTGCTTGCATTACTCCTACATGCTTCTCTTTCCTCTCTCATGACTGGTTGCAGGACAGTTCATCTACTGTAGCGTGACACTATTCTATGCCCAGAAAAAAAAACATCTTGCTCAAAATCAACATTAATAAGACACTGAAGGACTTTACATGGTCAGCCTGTCCTACAATGCACTGACACTGAGTGTGTTTACAAGCACTTTAAAAGTCTGATTTCAGCCTGACTGAACTGAAGCAATAATTTGTCTTTCTAAAATGTCATGTAAACATAATAGTCTGGTTTTTGCGAAATCAAGCTAACATACCTAGATAAAGCAATTGCAGATCGGTTCCATCCAGCATGTATACACGTCAATCGGACCGCAAAATGCCTCGGTGTTATGCGCATGCTCCGATAAACAGAGGTGCCTTGTTAAGTGTATTTAACCCAGAGGTCAAACACAACACAAAGCAGAGAAGAAGAAGAGTAACTACAACAATAACAGGGTGTGTTTCATTCAGAAGTGATCAACTCTATTCAAAGACTTTACCATCCAGGAGTGTGGCTCAAAATTATTTTTGTTCGCAACTTGTCTTTTAATTAATTTTTATTGGAAATTCAGTTTGAAGCAATATTACAGCACTGCTATTATGATTGTTTTCCCTTCAAAATGTCCTTCGGAGGCTGATTTATCTCATTTGTAATACAGGGACACATGGCGATCATAAGAAATGGTCTTTACCATTTCTAGTTTTTAGTTTAAAACTAAAACTATTTTTTTTAGTGTCTTTACCACTGAGCTCCCAGGCCCCCTAAATGTGTTTCTTTAATAAAAACAAGTACAATCTTATGTGATGATCTTACATGGACGATTTTCACACATTTTATCATAAAATACAATAAAACAGGGAAACAAATGCAAACTATTGCCAAGGTTAGCATGCTAGCATTAGCGCCATGAATACAGGATGTAAACATTATAAATCACACATTGTCTATTGCATATATGTAACTTTAAATTATCATTGAGTTGTTATAACAGCTTCTTTTACTTATGTCATGTGGATTCCATCCATAGAATGAGGTAGAATGCATGATACATATGTATTGAATATGCAGCCTGAAGCAAATTACAGATACAGATACAGAACCGTTTAAGGATAAAGAGACAATAAATACCAGCGACCGCTAGGAAAATATAGACAAGCCATATATTTTCTTAATTATCTATTTATTCATGACATCTCTCCTTAGTCTAAATGTTATTATAACACTTTACAATGAGTTTATAAGGATAAAAATTGAAGAAAAGCACAGTTCGTATAGTTAGAACAATCCAGGAGCAGATTGCATCATCTTCGGACATCACCATAAACACAACGGATAACATTTACATTTATTCATTTGGCAGACGCTTTTATCCAAAGCGACTTACAAGAGAGGAAAACATAAGCGAATCATCTTAGGAGACAGTGGTATAAAAAGTGCTGTATTACAAAGTATCACTAGCATCATAATAGTATTCAAAATAGAATAAAGTGCAACAGATTTTTTTTTTTTTTTTTTAATGACTGGTTAAGTGCTCATGGAAAAGATGTGTTTTTAGTTGTTTTTTGAAGACAGAGAGTGAGTCAGCTTCAAGGATGGAGTTGGGAAGGTCGTTCCACCAACGTGGTATGATGAAGCTGAACGTCTGGGAAAGTGTTTTGGTGCCTCTTTGTGTTGGTACAACAAGGCGACGTTCCTTAGCCGACCGCAGACTTCTAGTGGGCGCGTAGCTCTGTATAAATGATTTTAGGTACGCTGGAGCAGACCCAGTAACTGTTCTGTATGCCAGCATCAGACCCTTGTATTTGATACGTGCATCAACCGGTAGCCAGTGGAGAGAGACAAGGAGTGGTGTAACATGTGCTCTCTTTGGTTCATTAAAGACCAGACGTGCTGCTGCATTCTGGATCATTTGGAGGGGTCTAGTTGCACATGCAGGGAGGCCTGCAATGAGACCGTTACAGTAGTCCAGTCTAGTTATGACAAGTGACTGGACAAGCAGTTGTGTGGCATGTTCAGAGAGGAAGGGTCTTATCTTCCTGATATTGTAGAGTGTAAATCTACATGATCTTGCGGTCTTTGAGATGTGGTCTGTGAAATTTAGTCTGTTGTCGATGGTTACCCCTAGATTTCTGACCGATTTGGAAGGCGTTACTGTAGTTGCATCCAGCTGCGCGGTGATGTTGTGTTCAACATCAGGGTTGGCTGGAAAGACAAGGAGTTCAGTCTTGGCTGGGTTGAGTTGCAGGTGGTGCTCCTTCATCCAGGCTGGGATGTCCGCCAGGCAGGCAGAAATTCGAGCAGTCACTGTGGTGTCGTTGGGCTGGAAAGACAAGTAGAGTTGCATGTCATCAGCGTAACAGTGGTAAGAGAAACCATGTGCTTGAATGATGGGTCCCAGTGATGTTGTGTATATAGAGAAGAGAAGTGGCCCAAGCACTGATCCCTGAGGTACCCCAGTAAGAAGCTGATGTGGCTTGGATACCTCACCTCTCCAGGCTACCTTGAAGGACCTACCTGAGAGATAGGAATTAAACCAGTCAAGCACAGTTCCTGTGATGCCCAGCGAGGAAAGGATAGAGACTAATATCTGATGGTTGACTGTGTCAAAGGCTGCAGAAAGGTCCAGCAGAATCAGGACTGATGATCTGGATTCAGCTTTCGCTCGTCTCAGCGACTCAGTGACAGACAGCAGGGCGGTCTCGGTGGAGTGTCCACTTTTAAAGCCTGACTGATTGTCATCCAGCAGCTTGTTCTGTGAGAGATAGGCAGAGATTTGATTGAAAACTGCCCTTTCAAGTGTTTTTGCCATGAATGGTATGAGAGAGACTGGTCTGTAGTGTTCTATTTGTGTGGGATTAAGTGCGGGTTTCTTCAGCAGCGGGGTTACTCGAGCCTGCTTAAATGTAGTGGGAAAAGTGCCTGTAAGTAGAGATGTGTTAATTGTGTGTGTGAGTGCAGGTAGGATGGATGGAGAAATGGCCTGGAGAAGGTGGGAAGGAATGGGGTCAAGGGAACAGGTGGTGGGGTGGTTGGAGATGAGGAGTTTAGAAACCTCAGTGTCAGTCAGAGGAGAGAACATGGAGACAGAAGAGTTACATACAGGAGACAGGTGTTTGACAAGGTGTGGTGCTGAGAATGTATTGCTGATGGCTGCAACCTTATTAGTAAAAAATGTAGCAAAGACATCTGCTGTCAGTGATGTGTCAGGCAGTGGAGGGGGAGGGCAGAGAAGTGTGTTGAATGTTCTAAACAAGCTGTGAGTGTCTGTGGTGCTGTTGATCTTGTTCTGGTCATAGGAGGTTTTTGCAGATTTGACATTATCTGAAAAATTTGCAAGCAGGGACTGATATTTACCTAGATCTGCTGGATCTTTAGATTTCCGCCATCTCCTCTCAGCTGCCCTGAGGTCAGTCCAATGTTCACGAAGGATGTCAGACAGCCAGGGGCTGGGTGGTGTAGCACGTGCTGGCCTAGTGGAGATAGGACAGATGTTGTCTAGACAGGTTGTTAAAGTAGAGCTTAGTGTGTCTGTGGCAGTGTTTACATTAAGCATGGTAAATATTTTTTGTGTAGGAAGAGATGTAGAGACAGCAGTGGAAAGGCGAGAGGGTGAGAGGGAACGGAGGTTACGGCGAAAGGAAACCAATGGTGGAGTCTGTTTTAATGTAGATGGGAGTGTCATGTTGAATTGAACAAAGTAGTGATCAGAGACATGTAAAGGAGTAACAAGAATATTTGAGTTGGTACAGTTACGTGTAAAGATGAGGTCCAGCTGGTTGCCCGATGTGTGAGTTGCTGTGGTGTGTAGTTTTTCCAAGTCAAATGACGCCAGGAGAGTGTTCAATTTAGTGGCCTGGGGCTTGTCTACCGGTGTGTCGAGGGGTGTGAGAAAAGGAGAAGTTGTAGGAGAGAGCAGCAGGTGTTGCTGTATCCTCTGGACGTATCCATGTTTCTGTCAGTGCCAGGATGCTGAGGGTGGACTGTGTGGCAAAGGCTGGAATGAAGTCAGCTTTGTTCACAGCTGACTGGTAGTTCCAGAGTCCCATTGAGAAAGAGAGCGGAGCAGGTGCTGAAGTGCAAAGTGGCCGTAGGTTGTGTGGGTTGCATTTGGTCTTGCATCGATATCGTGTAAACGGTCTGTAACAGATAACAGGGATGTGCCTGAAGGCATGTGTTATTCGTGAAGTAGACATGTTAGTATATAGAAGGAAAAGAGATACAATAACAAGATACTTAAGTGCTATGGTGAGTGGCGCCTTGTCAGTGCCCTTGCTCGGTGGACTCGCACAGGTAGACTCGCTGGTCTTTACACAAGTAGGTCTTCACACGAGGAGGGCTTTACACGAGGGCTACCACTTCCGCTGCCACTTCCGTGTCAGCATTTGAGTCCAATATATACGTGATGATAATGAGCCGTTCAATGAAAAAGGCAGGACACGCCTTAATGCTACTTAGCACGACAAAGCTAGTCACGTGGTCAGCCGAAACTAAGGGTCGCGCGAGGTGACAAGTGCGACTTCCGTGCACCGCAAATAAATTATGCTGCACTTTAGCAATAAATAATACCACGCAACTGCAGACTCCTGTAGATAGATTGCTTATCCTGCATAACATACATCTGATCTGCACCAAAATCAATGCGTTAAGAATGTAAGAAATGCACATGGCTGTAAAGTTTTCCATTTTGTTGTGACTGTTGTGTGGGTCTTGCTGTAGCTGATTTCTTTGATGCACTACTATGATTTAACCTTGTGGCTGGAACATTATTGAACAGGATCCAGTATACTCGAGAGTTTCTCCTGGGACTTAACAGGAATAATCTGATGTTGGACCATCTTATAAACTCTCCTTCGTATGATATCAGTGCCTTTAACAACTGTCAGTTTTCTGAGAACATCACCGGATAAAAAACTGCATGTTAGGAAGCAAAACTAGAAAACGGTGTAAGAAGGGCGGTGTGAGACAGCGCGTCAGAAAGCTGACTGGGAAAAAAATGCCTGCCTCTGCCTTCTATAGTCTCGCTAATGTCCAATCTCTTAAAAACAAGACTGATGAACTTCAGGTCCATGTTTCTCATACTCAAGAGTTTAGGGACGTGTGTGTGATGGCTTTCATGGAGACGTGGCTGACAGACAACAATACAAATTCTATCTTCAATATTGATGGATTTGGTTTACCAGTACGTTTGGACCATGATCCAGAAATGACAGGAAAGTGACATGGAGGTGGAGTATGTTTTTATATTAACCCTCAGTGGTGCAATAATGTGACTGTACAGGAGAGGATTTGCCTACCGGACACTGAATTACTGTCAGTATCGGTGAGACCGTATTACTTGCTCAGGTTTTCCTGACGGTTGTGTACATTCATCCCAAGGCAAATGCCAAAACTGCAAATGAAGTGTTTTTTTTTTTCCATGTTGCAGAGACTCCAGTCCATTTCACCTGATGCTCCATGCTTTTTAATGGGTGATTTTAACCATAGTGATGGTAAAAAAGCACTAAGTCACTTTCATCAATACATTACTTGTCATACTTGGGGAGAATAAAACTCTTGATCAATTACAGGTCTATCAAGGGGGCCTATAGATCTGTTGCTGACCCTCTGTTGGGTTACTCTGATCACAGTGTTGTGCGCTTGCTTCTAACCTACAAGTCTGTTTTGCACAGAAGAGGCACAGAGACACAAAATGTCCAGGAGTGGAATGAGGAAAATATAATGGCCTTACAGGTTTGCTTTGAGTGCACCAATTGGTCTGTTTTTCAGGAGTCCTCTAACAATTTAGATGAACTTACTGTTGTGTGTAGTTATACTTATTTCTGTGTTGATAATGTAATTGCTACTAAGGTGGTCACCTGTCATTCGAATACCAAGCCTTGGATTAACAGTAAACTGAAAATTCTGTTTAGGAAGAAAAGGGATGTTTTTAAAAGTGGTGACAGAACTGCTTATTCTGTTATTAGGAAAGAGGTAAGGGCAGAAATTGAGAAGATGAAACTTAAATATAAATAAAAAATGTAACTTCATTTAATAAATTCTGATCTCAGGGCTGTGTGGGATGTTTGAAATTATTGACTGGACTACAAGGGGGTAAAAGAAATATGGTCTCTCTGGATGGGTATACTTCTAATGTGCATTTAGCTAAGGAATTAAACAAATGTTATTTAAGGTTTAATAGGGATCAAAATAAAGAAAGGTATGTTGCCTTGCAAGGCACAAATGTTTTTAATATTGATGCATCTATAGTGGCTAGGCTTTTTACTCAGATAAAAGTAAATAAAAGCCCTGGACCAGATAATATTTGTGGTAAAGCGCTTAAGTCATGCAGTTCACAACTAAGTAGCATATTCACATCTATTTTCAACATTTCACTTCAGACACAAACTGTTCCACAAATCTGGAAACATACTACAATTGTTCCAGCGGCTAAATGCAGGAATCCTAAAGTTTTAAATAATTTTAGACCAGTAGCCCTTATCTCTCTGGTGATGAAAACTTTTGAGAAACTAGTTAGACAATAGATACTGAAGCATGTGGAAGATATGTTACTTCAGTTTGCATACAGAGCAGGGAGGGGTGTTGAAGATGCCATAATCACACTTTTGAATCTTGTAGTTCAACATCTGGAGGCCCCAAAAACACATGCAAGGCTTGCTTTTATTGATTTTTCGCATTCAATACAATACAGCCAAATGTGTTAGCTGAGAAGCTTGTCAAACTTTTTAACCTGAATTCCAGCCTGGTTGGGTGGATAGTTATCTTTTTATCAAAATGGACACAGTGTGTGAGAGCTGATGGGGTTCTATCTTCCAAGTTATATTAATCTACAGGCTTCTCTCAGGGGTGTGTTCTCTCTTGCTTACTTTTTATTTTGTATACCAATGATTGCAGGAGTAGGTTTGATAATAGGTATGTTTTGAAGTTTGCCGATGATACAGTCATTGTATGTCTTTTAGCGGATGATGAGGTATCTCACGGTCCTGTGGTGGACTTTGTTTCCTGGTGTAAAACCTGCTGTTTGTATATAAACACAGCTAAGACTAAAGATATGATTATAGACTTTGGAAGGTCTGCCACCCCTGTCACTCTGACAGTTATTCAAGGGAGGGATATTGAGATTGTCTCCGAATACAAGTTTCGATGCTAACACAGATGCTTTTTGTAAGAAAGTCCAAATGCGCTTGTTATTTTTAAGGAAAATGAATTATTTTAAGGTATGCAATGTGCTAATGACACTGTTTTATTGTAGTTTTATAGAATCTGTTATGTCTTATTATGTTGTGGCATGGTTTAATTGCATTAGTTTAATCAGCTGATAAAGCTGGTTAAAACTGCCTCGAATGTGATAGGAATTCAGCAGACTCAGCTTAAGGCAATTTTTAGGGAATATGTTTTAAAGAAAGCCTATTCAATACTTAGTTGTCTTGAGCATCCTTTGAACAGAAAATTTGAACTCCTTCCCTCAGATACAGAGTGCCTGGGGGTAGAACTAGGATATACAGGAACTCATTTATCCCTGTAGCTGTTGGCATGTTGAATTAATTAGAGACACATTAAACATTACACCCTTTTTAATATTTGTATCTGAAACATTTGTAACAATGGTATTTTAACGTATAAAAATTATATTTTTATACTTTGACCTGATACTCTATTGCTCTGGACTTGTATATGGTACTGTTTGTGTGGTCTGTTGTTATGGTGTTGTTATGTGTTTCATGTCACCTATGCAAATGTAATTTCCTGCAGGATAAATAAAATGAAACTAAACCGAATGATGCAAACAGTCTACTGGAAACAAAACGTCTGCCTCACTTTCCGAGTGGACATCCTTTCTTCACCTATTCGATTGTGCATGGTGTCATGTTGGACAGAGAGATGAAGACTGTAGCTCGACAATGCAAAAACCCATGTTAGTTAGATTATAACTGCCCATGTAAATGTATTCACTAACACAAACACACACAGCTCGCACACACATACCAGGCAAAGCAATAAAAATGCCCTGGCTGCCTATATGACAATATTAAATATTCTTCAGCACTGATCCTTTAGGAAGGGTAAGCATGTTAAAAGTCAGACCAAGAAGTTGTAGATGAAGTGTGTAATTTCTGTGCCACTAGTACCAACAAAAAGCATAGCAAAATAGTGAATTTTCTTGAGCAAGTTTCCAGAACATTCCCACTGTTTTCCATTGGTTAGACAAAAAGATAGTTCCACCCTAAACTCAAAGATGCAATTTGTTAAGCCAGCGTTGTTATGCTGGGCTGGTTGGGATACTCAAAATGTTTTAATAGCATCATAGTAACACTTATTTTGGGATAGAGGGAAGTATTATAATCATACTGCAACTTTAAAATTCTAGTCGTGTTGGTAGAATTTTAAATTTATCTCAAGGCAAATTTGACATTTGTATCTTAGAGCAGCTCAAAGGGCAGACATGTCCAAACAAAAGGTGATGGTTTTCTGGCCTCCAAAGGGACAGGGTATGTGGCTGCCATCCGCCATGGGCTTTAGAGTCTAGTTTCAGCAGGTGGTGAAAGACTCATGGCGCTGACGCCTTAATGAGGGGAAATGGAGGGAAATATCAGTGGGAACAGATGACCCTGTAAGGAGACAATTTGCAACAATCAGAAATAAAAGAGTCTGATGTTTGTGCTACAGTGGTCTCTGCTTTGAAGCAATTTGTAGGGCTGAAAAAACATTAGCTAGCAACGTAACTGTTTCAATAAGTTGCAACTTTAACATTAAGGGCTCTATTTTCGTGAGTGTGCAAAGCGCAGCACAACGTGCTACGGCCGCACGCAACGTCTTATCCAATTTTCTTGAGAGCGCTAATTCTAAGTGCAAGTTTCGTGCCAAAAAGCACAAATGGGCATGGGTGGGAGTTTTTGCGCCACTGTTGGTGTAGGCGCGCAAACTGTGGGTGTATTGTATGTAAATGAAGTGCCGCAAAGCGCAATTTGCTACTTTCCTTAGAATTTGGTTGTCGCGCTAAGACGTTTCAATACCACCTCTTAACTCAGAGCAAAGTTCAAATTAAGTTCCTGCATTTGCAGTTTGGAGATTTCACCAGCATGTTGTAATAAAGTTCATGTCCATATTCTGAAAGTATAGAACATAAAATTATGTCCCTACAATCTCTGTTGACGCCAACTAAAAATTATGAGATTGTGTTAAACTTTCTAGAGGTCATGGTGTATTTATTTTAATTATTAGGGGCCAAGCACCGAAGGTGCTGTGGCACCTATTGCTTTCGTTAGTATTATTATTCCTCCCTAATGGGAGTCTATGGTAGCCCATAGAACTGTACATAGGAAAATTATAAAATCTGGCACACTGACAGGGGTGGTCATGAATAGCCCCCATACCAAATGTGGGGTCTCTAGGACATACTGTACTCTATAGTGCCACCACCATGTCAAAAATTAACTTTTCTTTTGCGTGTATCTTTTGAACTGTTTGGCCTAGAGACACAATTCTTTTTTGTCTGATTACTCTCCTCTTGATGATTTATATTAAAACTCCACCCATTACAGTTACCCCCATCTTGGATTATACCATTTATTGTTTTTTCACTACTATTCCTTCAAACATTACCCAATTCTGCTAATCAAGGTCTCAAAATAATCTCCAGACTGAGCCACACAGATTAAATAAATCCACATTTTTATTTTTGCCTGTGTTGAAAAGTTACGCAAAATCATGTTGGCAGTGAAAATGGATTTGAGGCTGTATCTTGGCAACACTTTGTCCTATCAAAACTAAACTTATGCTTCATCAGCACCATGATCTGCGGGCACATGCAGAGTTTTGCGACAGCACCACCAATGGGTAAAAATATGTGAAAAATTGCTATTTTTGCCCATAACTTTTGTAACGTATGTCCTAAAATCATGAGGTTGGTGTCTATGGATTCTGTGGGTCATGAGGATTTCATCAATACCAATTTTTCCCATATTAAATAGACTGTCCTTCCACCATATTGAAATGTATGAAAAAAAAATTAATACATTGTCGGATTTAAAAGAAAATTGGTATGCATCATTGACATCATGTATTGATGATACTTGAGCAGTTTGGAGACAGCGCCACCTATAGTTCAAAAGATAACCTACACTTGAGTGCTGACTCTAACCTCAGGAAGTCTCTTTGCCACTCAGTAGGAATATTAACTGAGTGGATGTGTGTTAAAACATTGATTTATATTTCAAAAGATTGTGGGTTTGACTCCCATGGTGACCAGTGTTAGAATTAATGATAAAAGTACTGAAGATCTTTGTATTGTGTTTACTCAATAGTTGTAGGTTTATCACAGATAATTTCTGTTTGCTGCTATACTTCTTGTTCTTCTTAGTTATCATGCTACGTGCTATGATAGCTTAGCATGCTTCTCGGTTAGCATGCTAACTGTTGGGTTTTCTGTCTTATAAGGCTATTTGATCACAATCCGTAGGCAACATTAGTTTAACATGCTAATCAGCTAGCATGCTAATCAGTTAAATACATCATTACCCGTCTGTTATTTCTTTCTGATGTGTTTGATATTAGCCATATCAGCCAATATTTTTTTTTTTAATTCAAAACTTGCTGACTCTCAGCTTGGTATTTTTTTCCAACAACTGCAAAACCTGGTATGGTGCGTGTGGAGCTCAAAAGGTTGTTGGTTTGAGACCAGCTTGGGATGACTTGAAAAGCTTGAGTAATTGCAAAATACCTCATGACCTGTTTGTTCTTTCTTTCTGCTGTGTTTGATATCAGCCATATCAGCACTCTACCCTTTTGAATACATTTTAAATTGAAAACATGCTGACACTCATCTTAGTATATCTCTTCAGCAGCTGTAATATCTGGGTCAGTGTGGCCCAGTGGTCAGTGTGCCATGTCTTTGTGCTCTGGAGTTCAAACGTTTGCCAGGTTGGGGCAACTTGAGAATTTTTGAGCATTTGCTAAATACATTATGACCGGTCTGTTCTTTATTTCTGCTCTGTTTGATATCAACCATATTGGCTCTCCACCGTTTGGAATACTTTTTTTAAATTCAAAACCTGCTGACTCTTCAGCACTTGTGGTTATGTGGTCCAGTGTTAAGATGCACCATACCTGTGTGCTGTGGAGATTGCAAGATTGCTGGTTTGAGACCAGATTAGGGCAACTGGAAAATCATTGAGTAATTGCAAAATACATCATGACTGGTTTGCTCTTTCTGTTGTGTTTGATATCAGCATACCACAATTTAAAAAAAAAAAAAATTATATTCAAAACCTGCTGACTCTCAGCTTGGTATTTCTCTTTAGCACCTGTGAAACTTTTTTGTTTCTGTCACTTTTTTTTGGTGACTTGTGAAGTAGTGTGGGGTTGCTTTGTATGTCATATTAATGCAATGTGTTGTGCTTAATATGGTGTAATGCTTGCCATATTGGAGATTTTTGAATTCTGTTTACTGAATGGTTGCTGGGCTTTTCCCCAAGCAAATTTTTATTTTCCCCTTTGTTGAAAAGTTACATGAATACAGTGGTGGCCCATGCATTTTAAGTCTTGGCCTTCAGTGTGATTCCTGCCATTAAGAAAACACTGTTTCACAATGAATAAGACACCCTATGCCTATTGACATCATACATTACATCGCAGCCAAATAATAATACTAATTGACATTTTTAAAACACGTCCATGCACGAAAGCCAAAACCAAGAAGGTCTAACCAGGAAAAAGTTATCTAATAATATTTGCGATCTAAATGTTGCTTGCAATAATTTTTGTTTCGTAAGGGTACACGGTTACTTTTCGAACTCAAACTGACACTGAATGCCACAGCCAGCCTAATTTACACTTAGAAAACTCCTGATGTTGCTATAACAATGCAAATGCACTTACCAATTTACTTGATGTGAAAATCAGCCCTCCTTTCCTGTTTACATCTCGGGCTTTTAAATCCATAAGTATCTCTTTCTCAATGTCGATAGCATCAGTGATGACAGCTAACTTGTCAGCTAGATCACGCGCTCTTCACTTTCAAATTACGTACATCACTTAAAGCGTGATTGCGTCACTCAGGGCCAGCTAGAAGGCCTCAACTGGGACACACCCTAAATACCACACCCACCAAGAACAAATCAATCAATCTGATTGGCTGATGAATCTTACAATCTGAATTTAGGTGCCTATTTACTTGCATTGTTGAGGGATTCTGTAGAATCTGCAGGCTTTGGGCATGCATTTTGTGAAACAGCCATCACGCTTCACTTGTAAGGATCAGGGAATAAATTCTGATTGGATAAACTATTAGTTGTTTGCTATTCATTTGTAGATGAATTAGGAGTGGAAAGCGATTGAAAATAAATAGGCAAAAAGGTGAATGAGAATGAAAGGATGAAAGAATATTTGTTTATTAGACATGTTAGGCCAGCAGAGAAGGCTTTGCTGGCCCTGAGAATTCGTCACTACATGAATATAAAGTTGATCATGGTAACGGCTGTGCTCAGCTGTGATTCCTCTAAGCTTGGTATATCCCTTTGTTGACTGGTAACTCTGTGTAGTGTAGTGGATAGCACACTGAACCCTAGACTGGAAAGTTATGGGTTTGTATTTGTCCTGAGGCAACGAGATCTTGGGTTGTGTTGTGCAGTGGTTGCCATGTTGGTGCTTGGCCCTGTAATGGCTTATTATTTTTATTATTATGTTTATATATATTAATATTCATTTATATTTACAATTGAATTTATGATTTAATTTTGACTAGTAATTTCCTCCAGTTGTCGTAGAGTGATGATTTTTGCAAAAGGGGCCGGTGGAACAAGTTGGAGATAGTAAAATGTTTAGATTTAAATAGATTTTTTTGACCACTTCATTATTTTAATTATATTTTCATTTCATTTCAAGTGTAATTTGAATTTAGAAATTTAAATGAAAGAACTTAATTTAGCGCGAAATTTGGTTGCATATGCAAGCTTTACTTGTAACGTAGAGGGCTGCATTGCCTCACAACTCCAAACATACAAACACTCCTATAGCGGTGTCTGGGTTTGGTGGCAAGAGATGTTATATCTTGTGTTTGGTGGTAAAGCAAATGTTTTATAATTGTCCATGCCTAATTAAAGAGAAAAAGAGGAAGAAAGTAATGTACAATTTAAATCATATCTTACATGGTATTCTGGTATCTCTGTGCTGAACTGTTTCCATCCCTGGATTTATGAATGAGCCAGCTCTCTAGCTCTCAGTCTCATCTTGGCAAAACAGGAATCATTACTTCTCATACAGACTTGAGGTAGAACCTATTAACTATTAATCAGAATCAGAATCAACTTTATTGCCAAGGATGCTTACACATACAAGGAATTTGTCTGGGTGAAACACAGCTTCCAGTGCACAACAATACAAAACAGCAACAAGACATAGATAATAATAAAAAATAATTAACAATTGAATAAAAACATTGAATAAAAATTGAATAGAAAATAAAGTATATATAGAATACACAGTAAGACAATACATATATACACACACACACATCCATACACATACATACATATATACATACATACATACACATACATGCATACACACATACATATATACACATATACACACACAGACACACACATACATACATACACATATGTAGTGCAAATCTAAATACAAATCTGTTAAATACAGTGCAAGGGAATGTAATGGCAGAAGAGGTTGGATGTGTTGGATAAATATAAAAAGACTAGACTGTGAATTGCATATAATTATTGCTCAATGGGGCAGTTTTAACTGTTCATGAGATGGATAGCCTGAGGGAAAAAACTGTGCCTGTGCCTGATGGTTCTGGTGCTCAGTGCTCTGAAGCGTCAGCCAGAAGGCAACAGTTCAAAAAAGTAGTGGGCTGGGTGAGTGGGGTCTAGAGTGATTTTTCCAGCCTTTTTCCTCACTATGGAAGTGTATAGTTCTTGAAGGGAGGGCAGGGGGCAACCAATAATCCTCTCAGCAGTCCGAACTGTCCTTTGTAGTCTTCTGATATCTTATTTTGTAGCTGAACCAAACCAGACAGTTATTGAAGTGCAGAGGACGGACTCAATGACTGCTGAGTAGAACTGTATCAGCAGTGCCTGTGGCAGGTTGAACTTCCTCAACTGGTGAAGGAAGTACAACCTCTGCTGGGCCTTTTTCACAGTGGAGTCAATGTGGGTCTCCCACTTCAGGTCCTGTGAGATGGTAGTGCCCAGGAACCTGAATGACTCCACTGCTGCCACAGTGCTGTTTAGAATGGTGAGGGGGGTCAGTGTTGGGGTGTCCCTCCTAAAGTCCACAATCATCTCCACTGTTTTGAGCGTGTTCAGCTGCAGGATGTTTTGACTACACCAGACAGCCAGTTGTTTAACCTCCCTTCTGTATGCAAACTCATCGTCATCTCGGATGAAGCCGATGACAGTGGTGTTGTCTGCAAACTTCAGGAGCTTGACAGAGGGGTCCTCGGCAATGCAGTCATTGGTGTAGAGGGAGAAGAGTAGTGGGGAGAGCACACATCCCTGGGGGGCACCAGTGCTGATTGTACAGGTGCTGGAAGTGAATTTCCCGTCTCACAAGCTGTTGCCTGTCCGTCAGAAAGCTGGTAATCCACTGACAGATACACATGCGAACAGAGAGCTGGTGTAGTTTAGTCTGGAGTATAGCTGGGATGATGGTGTTGAAAGCCAAACTAAAGTCCACAAAAAGGATCCTTGCATATGTCTGTCCAGATGTTGCAGGATATGATGCAATCCCATGTTGACTGCATCCTCCACAGACCTGTTTGCTCGATAAGCAAACTGAATGGGGATCTAGAAAGGGTCCAGTGATGTCCTTCAGGTGGGCCAACACCAGTCTCTCAAATGATTTCATGACCACAGACGTCAGAGCGACAGGTCAGTAGTCATAAAGTCCTGTGATTTTTGGTTTCTTTGGGACAGGTATGATGATTGAAACAATATGGGACTTCACAGTGCTCCAGTGATTATTGAAAATCAGTGTAAATATGGGGGCCAGCTGGTTAGCACAGGATCTAAGACACGTGGGTGAAACACCATCAGGGCCCTGTGCTTTCCTTGTCTTTTGTTTCAGAAGACATGGAACACCTCCACTTCACGGATCTTAAGTGCAGGTTGAGTAGCAGGAGGGGGGAGGAAGGGGGTTGCAGGAGGTGTTGGTGTTTGTGTGAAGTGAAGGTCAGAGCAGGTGTGGGGTGTGAGATTGGGCCTTTCAAATCTACAGTAGAACACATTCAGGTCGTCAGCCAGTTGTTGGTCCACCACAGGATTGGGGGCAGGAGTCCTGTAATTCGTAAGTTGTTTCATGCCACTCCACACTGATACAGGGTCCTTAGCTGAAAACGTGTTTTCAGCTTCTCAAAGTATCCTCTTTTAGCCACTCTGATTTCCTTATTCAGTGTGTTCCTGGCCTGATTGTACAAGACTTCACCCCCACCTCTGTAAGCATCCTCTTTGGCCTGATGAAGCTGCCTGAGTTCTGCTGTAAACCATGGTTTGTCATTGTTGAATTTTAAATAAGTCCTAGTAGGAATGCATATATCCTCACAGAAACTGATATATGATGTCACAATATCTGTGAGCTCGTCCAGGTCAGTGGCTGCAGCATCAAAACACTCCAGTCAGTGCAGTCAAAGCAGGCTTGTAGTTCCAGCTCTGCTTCATTGGTCCACTCTTTAAAGTCTTTACTACAGGCTTAGCAGATTTTAGTTTCTGTCTGTAGGTTGGAAGAAGATGAACCAGACAGTGATCAGAGAGTCCCAAAGCTGTTCTAGGGACAGAGCAATATGCATCCTTTATTGTTGTGTAGCAATGATCCAGTATATTTCTGTCTCTGGTGGGGCATGTAATGTGCTGTTTGTATTTGGCAGTTCACGTGTGAGGTTTACTTTGTTAAAATCCCCAAGAATAATAATAACTGAGTCCGGTTATTGTTGTTCAGTGTCTGTGATCTGATCAGCCAGCTGTTGCAGTGCGGCACTCGTGCACGCGTTTGGCGGAATATAAACACTCACCAGAATCGGTCTTTGACAGATGACGTCAAACTCGCAATAATCGATAAGGATGTCAATTCTCTGAGGTCATAGGACAACATTTGGTGCTTCAGCTCTGCCTCGGCACTTTTAATATTCTCTTCCAACTCCACGAGTTCTCGTGCTTTGGATTTTTTGATGAATGAGGCATACTGTATGATCCGACCCCTAAGAACTGCCTTAAGTGCCTCCCAAGCCACGCCCACAGAGGATACTGAGGACCAGTTGGTCTCCATGTGAACATTTTCAGTCTTTAACATTTGTTGGAAATCAGGATTTTGCAAAAGGGATACATTAAAGTGGCAACTATATGATTTATTTTTCTCTGTATGTGGCAACATCTCTAAACTCACCAGGGCATGATCTGAGACTAAGATGTTTCCAATTGAGCGATCAATAACAGATGAAATGAGGGACTTAGATATATATATATATTTTTTTAAAAATCTATTCTAGAATAAATCTTACGAACTGATGAAAAAAATGTATAGTCCCTACCAGATGGGTTCAAAAATCACCAGATATCTGCAAGACCAAGATTTTTACACATCCTATGAAGTGTTACTGTTGCTCAAAGGGGCTTACACACTTTTGCTTCACTATGATCAAGGATTGAGTCCATCAATAAATTAAAGTCTCCTCCCAATATTATATCATGAGGGGTGCCAGCGGTTTGTAACATCCCTTCAAGATCTATAAAAAAGCCCTGATCATCAGCGTTAGGTGCGTAAATATTAGCCAAAATCAACCTTTTTCCCTGAATGTCTGCTAAAACAATAATGACTCTTCCTATTTTATCTTTAATTTGTTTGAGAAATTTGAATTGTAGATGTATATTTATCAGTATAATGACTCCCCTACTCTTACTTGAGCCAGCACTAAAGAAAACATGCCCACCCCATATCTTCCCAAATGTTTCAGCTTCCTGTGGGGAAAGATGCGTTTCTTGAAGACTATATCATATTTCTTATGCATAAGAAAAGAAATAACCTTCCTTTTTTATGGGGTGCCCCAACCCATTGACATTCCATGTGGAAAGAGATAATCCACTCATATTAACAACTGACATATTGATATAATAAAAAAATTAAAAAAATTGTGTGTCAAAAGCGTGTGTCAAAAGCAAGATTATACAGACCACATTCCCCATTAATGTGTAGGGCTTTACTGGTTGTTTAGATCAGTGTTACTATCAGAAATAATTAATAATTATTTCTGTAGTTATTAATTCATATTTAAATTAATTAATTGGATCTAACTCATTAAAACCTCATATGGGACTCCAGTAAATGTAGTGTGCTATGTTTAGGAGCAAGTTTGGTTATTAGCAATAATTAATAATTATCAAAGATAATTATTAATTATTAAAATCAATAGAACATTGATGAGAATCAATGTTAGCTTTTTTTAATCCTTTAAAAAAACAATTATCAAAGATAATCGTTAATTGTTAACATCGATGAAACATTAATTAAAATGAACACTAGCTTACTGATCATTCAAATTCAATCAAAGATAATTATCAATTATCAAAAATCAATAGAATATTAATAAGGATTAATATTGACGGGGCACCACCCTGGAATTAGGGACTAATAACCAAATAGTAAAACAGTCTCAATATTAGATTGTTTTCTTAGGAAAATCGGCATCCGAAGAATATCGATTTTCGGGAAAAAAAAACAATGAATGAATGTTTGAATCCGAGCATCCCATCAGCATGACACAGGGGTATGCAAAACAAACCAAAACACTTCTCTTTGTAGTATAAACAAAGTTTATTTATGCAGTAATATCAATTAATAATTAATACAATGCAGTCAATAAACTTCCGACTTACAACTACAAACTAAACAGTGATATGATTAGATATGGAAATCAAAATAATCCTATAACACATAAGGTGTGTGTGTGTGACAGTGTGTGTGTGTGTGATTAGTAAGAGAGAGAGAGAGAGAGAGATGATTAAGTGACAGCCCTAAAGCTGATTTCGTGATAGCGGGAGAGAAAGCAGCTGTGCTCATCACTCAGAGACGCGGTTTTACGAGCGGGGCTCGTAAAAGTCCTGCCTTATTTGACTCTTTAATGGATGAACTCAGTTTCTGTCTCACCCGCGATGGCGAAATTGCACAATCCAATTTGGTTGGACCACAATACAACAAAACAAATTTGTGATAATTAATACCCTGAGTATTAATAATGAGCGGACATGGCGGTCCGTAAACTGTACAAGCAAAAACCTTGAAACACAAGAATAACACGCTATAATATTCTATCTCTGCCCAGACGTAAACCTCTTACTTGTATCGCATGAGGACACAGGTAGAATGTGTTTTCCTCCGTCCTTTAACTTTGACCCGGTTCCTTGAGGCTCGTGTGATGACGGGAGGCCACACAGCTTGGTGAATAACAACGATTGCGATTGAAGAGCTTATCTGATGAAGGCAAATGCTTTGCGCAGAGTAATGTCATCCAAAACTGTCGCATGGATCTGTCGTGGGTAAGTGGGCGGAGCCAAATGCTGGCGGAATCGTCACAGCATGGATGTAAGCAGCAGTTTAAATATGCTTACTCTGGCGATGTGATTGGTCAGATTAAATGAACATGCTCCTCACGAACTTTGTTATGAAACTCCAGATTATTCAGTCTGTCAAAAGGTTCTTTGAAATGTCAAATTGTTGATCAATTCTAAACGGGAATAACAGAACAATCGTGCTTGACTAGCAATGAAACTGTGACTAGGAATCACTTGCCTGTTATCTTCAATCATCTCATAGCATTGCAAAATGTGAAATTCTTTCATTCTCATCCCACTCTTGCTATCTGTCAGCAGTATCCAAATATAACTTCTGACACATATCAAATAGCAGAAATCAGTATGTTGTCTCATGCTCTTTGAAGTTTTCAGCTTTCGCTTGGTTGCACTATTTCATACCATGCAGTTCTGTTTGTGTTCAGAACGAATACTAGAGCACTGCACACATTGCATATATTAATTTCATGTTATAAAGGTCTTAGATCTTGTCCAGTTTCATGTTATGTAGATGGATCTAAACTGACCTGTTTAAATGTGCCTGTGGTATTTTAAGCACAATTCCTGAAATTTCTATAATAATGACTGGTTTGAGAGTATTGCAGAATTTCTGGTTTAAACTCATTATGGCCAGGATGATGGCTATGATGGCACCGCGGAGTGCTCCTATTCTTTTGTTGTTTTTGCTTGTTTGTCTTGTGTTTATTAATCTTTTTCCAATCAGTTTTACCAGGGACGAACTGCTGAACATCTGGCAGCATATATACCAGACAATCTTTTCCCGGTTTTTGAATATTCGGATGCTTTGCTGGACATTTTAATCGGAGGCGCAGCTTTGCTGTTCAAGAGACGCAAGTGAGGGAGACGAGCAGGCGCGCTGGTCAAGCTCCGTCGGCGCAGCTTTCGAACAGCGCTGCCGAGTATTCATCTAGCGAATCTCCACTCTCTTCCTAACAAAATAGACAAACTACATCTCCTCACCCATACAAACGTCATGGTTACTGGTGTAACCTCCGTTCCCTGATGGAGGGAACGAGACGTTGGTGTCGATGTAGTGACACTAGGGGTCACTCTTGGGAGCCCGAGACACCTCTGGTCTTTGATAAAAGGCCAATGAAAATTGGCGAGTGGTATTTGCATGCCACTCCCCCGGACATACGGGTATAAAAGGAGCTGTTATGCAACCACTCATTCAGGTTTTACGCTGAGGAGCCGATATAAGGTCCGTCCATTTCAGCGGGTAGTTCAGCGTTGTGGCAGGAGGGACCAACGTCTCGTTCCCTCCATCAGGGAACGGAGGTTACACCAGTAACCATGACGTTCCCTATCTGTCACTCACTCGACGTTGGTGTCGATGTAGTGACACTAGGGGTCCCTATACAAAATGCCACAAGGCTGAACGGTGTTACGTGAGCTGGCGGTGTGTGGTGGGCAGACTTGCTGTGTGCCTCATAGCCAGCACACCAGGTCGATACGTAACCTCCCCAACACAGTTATGAGTGTCGAATGGCCCTTTTTGGGGACAAGTCGACTACCCAAAGATAGAGACAGGCTTAACCCAGTCGTGGCCTCTTTTCCCCTTCTCTTTTTCCACTCCCTAAAAAAGAAGGGGGATTATCTGACTGGGCCGCCAGGTCTAGTCGGGGGGTGTCCCTCCCAAGGGGAGGATACCGCGGAGACCACACCTCGCCCCAAGAGAGGGGGGGATATTTAAGTGGAAAAATACTTCACATGGTCTTTCCAACCATGTGGAGAGCCTTCAAGGTAGATCCTGCCCAATGGGGGAGGAGTTACTACAAACATGGAGACTGGGGCAGAGGGGCTCTGCCCAAGGAAGACGCAGTTTGCCAGCAGGGAAACAAACTAGTGGAAGATATAGATCGCATGGGGTTTAGCCTTACAGGGAACCACCACATGCGGAGCACCTACCCCAGAACAGGGCTCTTAGCGCGTGTACTGGGCCGGCAGTGAGTCTCTCTGAAAACTCGACTGCCACAGGGCTCGGAGAAAGTCAACCAGGGAACAAATTTTTTGAACACTACTGGGAATTAACGGTGCACGTCTTCAGTTCAAAAGGAGGTGGAAGGTGCTATGTGCAAGCGATACACCCGACCGGCTATCACGGGCTTATCCGCTTGTGTTGCATGCCACTACCTGGGACAAAACCGGTTCCACCCGGAGGTTGTAGAAATTTGCAAAGGTGTTGGGTGTTGCCCAGCCCGCTGCTCTGCAAATGTCTGTTAGAGAGGCACCTCTGGCCAGGGCCCAAGAAGCCGCTACACCACGGGTAGAATGGGCTCATAACCCTACCGGGGGCGGCATGTTTTGGGCGAGATATGCCATGGTTATGGCGTCAACGAGCCAATGGGCAATCCTCTGCTTGGAGACAGCGCTTCCTTTCCGCTGTGCACCAAAGCAGACAAAGAGCTGCTCAGAGACTCTAAAGCTCTGCATGCGATCCAAATAGATGCATAAAGCGTGCACCGGACACAGCAACGACAGGGCTGGGTCTGCCTCCTCCTGGGGTAGCGCTTGCAGGTTCACCACCTGGTCCCTAAAAGGGGTGGTGGGAACCTTGGGCACATAGCCCGGTCGGGGTCTCAGGATCACGTGAGAATAGCCCAGACCGAACTCCAGGCACATTTCGCTGACAGAGAACGCTTGCAGGTCACCTACCCTCTTGATGGAAGTGAGCGCAGTCAGGAGGGCAGTCTTCAAGGAGAGTGCCTTAAGCTCAGCTGACTGCAAAGGCTCAAAGGGGGCTCTCTGTAGACCCTGAAGAACTACGGAGATATCCCATGAGGGAACGAGGCACGGTCTGGAGGGATTCAGCCTCCTGGTGCCTCTTAGGAACCTGATGATCAGGTCGTGCTTCCCTAAGGACTTACCGTCAACTGCGTCATGGTGTGCTGCTATGGCAGCAATGTACATCTTCAAGGTGGAAGGGGACAGCCTCCCTTCCAACCTCTCCTGCAGGAAGGAAAGCACTGATCTGACTGCGCATCTCTGGGGGTCTTCGTGTCGAGAAGAACACCGCTTAGCGAATAGACACCACTTAAAGGCATTCAGGCGCCTCGTAGAGGGGTCCCTAGCCTGAGTGATCCTGTCTACCACCGCGGGTGGTAGGCCACTTAGGTCTTCCGCGTCCCGTCCAGGGACCAGACATGGAGATTCCAGAGGTCTGGGCGTGGGTGCCAGAGGGTGCCCCGTCCCTGAGAAAGAAGGTCCTTCCTCAGGGGAATTCACCAGGGGGGAGCTGTCGCGAGGAGCGTGAGGTCCGAGAACCACATCTGGGTGGGCCAGTAGGGTGCTACCAGGATGATCTGCTCCTCGTCCTCCCTGACCTTGCACAGGGTCTGTGCAAGCAGGCTCACTGGGGGAAACGCATATTTGCGAATGCCAGGGGGCCAGCTGTGTGCCAGCGCATCTATGCCGAGGGGAGCCTCGGTGAGGGCGTACCAGAGCGGGCAGTGGGAGGATTCTTGGGAGGCGAACAGGTCCAACTGTGCCCGACTGAATCGACTCCAAATCAGCTGGACCACCTGAGGGTGGAGTCTCCACTCTCCCCTGAGGGAAACCTGCCATGACAGCGCATCCACTGTAGTGTTGAGGTTGCCTGGGATGTGAGTGGCTCACAGCGACTCGAGGTGCTGCCAACTCCGGAGGAGGAGACGGCGGGCAAGTTGTGACATACAGCGAGAGCACAGACCACCTTGTCGGTTGACATATGCTACCGCTGTGTCTGTCCGAATTAGCACGTGCTTGCCCTGGATCAATGGCCGGAACCTCCGCAGGGCAAGCAGAATTGCCAGTAACTCGAGGCAGTTGATGTGCCAACGCAGTCGCGGACCCGTCCAGAGGCCGGCGGCTGTGTGCCTGTTGCAAACAGTGCCCCAGCCCATTTTGGAGGCGTCTGTCATGACCACGACATGCCTGGAGACCAGTTCTAGGGGAACACCTGCTCGTAGAAACGAGAGGTCGGTCCAAGGGCTGAAAAGACGGTGACAGACCGACATAATGGCCACGCGGTGTGTCCCGTGGCACCATGCCCATCTCGGGACTCGAGTCTGGAGCCAGTGCTGAAGCGGCCTCATATGCATCAACCCGAGCGGGGTGGCCACCGCCAAGGATGCCATATACCCCAGAAGCCTCTGAAAAAGTTTCAGTGGAACCGCTGTTTTCTGTTTGAATGCCTTCAAACAGTCCAGCACCGACTGGGTGCGCTCATTCGTAAGGCGCGCCATCAAGGAGACTGCGTCCAACTCCAAACTGAGAAAAGAGATGATCTGAACTGGGAGGAGCTTGCTTTTTTCCCAGTTGACCCGAAGCCCTAGTCGGCTGAGGTGTGAGAGCACCAGGTCCCTGTGTGTGCATAACACGTCTCGAGAGTGAGCTAAGATTAGCCAGTTGTCGAGATAGTTGAGAATGCGAATGCCCGTCTCCCTTAACGGGGCAAGGGCAGCCTCTGCGATCTTCGTAAAGACGCGAGGAGACAGGGACAGGCCGAAAGGGAGGACTTTGTACTGATGCGCCTGACCCTTGAATGCGAACCGCAGGAAGGGTCTGTGTCAAGGAAGGATCGAGACGTGAAAGTACGCATCCTTCAGGTCTACCGCTGTGAACCAATCTTGATGCTGGATGCTCGCTAGAATGCGTCTTTGCGTCAGCATCTTGAACGGGAGTCTGTGTAAAGCCCGGTTCAGTACTCGCAGGTCCAAGATTGGCCGCAACCCACCGCCTTTTTTTGGTACGATGAAGTAGGGGCTGTAAAACCCTTTCTTCATCTCGGCTGGAGGGACAGGTTCTATCGCGCCCTTCCGTAGGAGGGTAGCGATCTCCACGTGCAGAGTGACAGCGTTTTCGCCCTTGACCAAGGTGAAGTGAATACCGCTGAACCTGGGCGGGTGCCTGGTGAACTGAATCGCGTAGCCGAGTCGGACGGTCCGGACCAGCCACCAAGATGGATTGGAAAGTGCAAGCCATGCATCCAAATTCCGCGCGAGGGGGACCAAGGGGACAACATCGTCGGACGTACCGGCAGGTGGGGCCTCACGGCGGGGCGGAGCATGAGGTGCCACAGCACGTCATGGCCGTGCTGAGTCTAGGGACATCGAAGCACTTACCTGGCTCCTTGTGACCACCCCAGGAACAGCCTGAGATGGGGGAGGAAGAGGCCTGTCCTCGTAACCCATGGAGGCTGCCACATCGGGGGCGGCTGTGTGCCACAGCTGGGCACTCGGGGGCGGAAAGGGCACCGCTGGAGCGCCAATCCTGCAAGAAAAAGCCCGTGGACGGTAGTCGTGGTGACGACCGTACACACCGGGTATGTGACCCAGGGAGGAAGGAAGCCGCTCTTTGGCTGAACTGTTGGGTACCGCAGCCAGTTGGGCCTGCAGCGAAATCAAACAAAAAGGCAACAAAAGATTTTCCACCCTGCCCTCCACCGGGGGATGGAGTGATCTTTCTACCAGTGAGTGGGTACCCTCGTCCCTGGGTTACCCATCTCAGGGGCACTTCAAGGACCTCTGTGGGTTCTTCGGCGCCGGCTGTGAGACGGGTGGCGTCGGCTTCAGGGGGACACAGGTTGTCACCGCAGGGGGACGCCCTTGGCGACAAGCAGACGGGTGCAGGATCTTGAGCCACGCCGGGGCAGGATGTGCTGGATTGCTTCTGTCTGCTGCTTTACCGTCGAGAACTGCTGGGCAAAGTCCTCAACGGTGTCGCCGAATAGGCCCACCTGGGAAATGGGGGCAGCAAGGAACCGTGTCTTGTCGGCCTCGCCCATCTCGACCAGGTTGAGCCACAGGTGGCACTCCTGGACCACTAGTGTGGCCATCGTCCGCCCGAGAGACAGCGCCGTGACCTTCGTCGCCCGGAAGGCGAGGTCGGTCGCCAAGCGCAGTTCCTGTATCAAATCTGGGGCGGAGCTACCCTCGTGCAGTTCTTTCAGTGCCTTGGCTTGGTGGACCTGCAGGAGAGCCATGGCGTGCAGGGCAGAGGCGGCTTGTCCAGCAGCGCTGTAGGCCTTAGCCGTCAGGGACGACGTGAGCCTACAGGGCTTGGACGGGAGCTTAGGGAGTCCACGGCAGGTGACGGCGCTCTGCGGGCATAAGTGCACCGCGAGCGCCTTATCCACCGGGGGAATCGCCGTATTGCCCCTGGCCGCCCCGCCATTGAGTGTAGTGAGAGCGGGGGAACTGCGGTATCGGGGCCGGGCAGTAAAAGGTGCCTCCCACGACTTCGTCAGCTCCTCATGCACCTCCGGGAAGAATGGCACTGGAGCAGGGCGCGGCTGTTTTGAGTGGCGCCATGAGCCCAGAAACCAATCGTCAAGCCGTGAGGGTTCAGGGGAGAGCGGAGGGTTCCACTCTAGCCCGACGCTCGTGGCCGCCCGGGAAAGCATGTCCGTCATTTCAGCATCGGCCTGTGACTGGGCGACCGTCCCCGAAGGGGGAAGCCCAGCTGAGGCTTCTGCGTGCGACTGGAAAAGCCCGCTCTCCGATGCTGCGCTCGAGAGCTTATCATCTTCATGGGCCCCGAACAAGAAGCCAGACTCGCCGTGCGACGAGCCGGCGAACTCATCCGGAAGCCCAACTGGGGCAGACGAGCGTGCTGGGGAATGGGAGGTCCGCGGGGGGATACCCGGCGGAGGCGATCCCATTGAGGTCCCCAAATCGCCCCCAGTGCTAGCCGCACTGACCTCATACCCGTAGGTAGGAGGACCGAGGCGGGGAGCCACTGGGGTGGCTTGCTTTCGTTGTGACTGCAACGTTGCCATGGTCATGTTCTCGCAGTGAGAACATGAACCATTCATAAACGCTGCCTCCGTGTGGGTCGCGCCCAGACACGAAAGACAGCGATCATGACCATCTGAAGTTGAGAGAAAACGACCGCAACCAGGAATAACACACGATCGGAAAGGCATCTTTAGAAAGACGCATCTTTAAAAAGATGTTCCGTGTGTGCACTCTTTTAGAGAAATATACCCTTTTAGAGGGGAAAAACGCTCTTTCAGAAAATATACTCTCTAGTTTTTCTGCCGAAGCGCCCAGGGGCGTTCTCTGCAGTGCACCAGTGCAGAGGAGGGAGAAGCCGCTGAAATGCGCCGTCAGATCCAGCAGAGGTGAAAGAACAGTACTATTCAGCTCAATGAGCATGACCGTTCGGCTCCGAAGAGAAAATCTGAATGAGTGGTTGCATACCAGCTCCTTTTATACCCGTATGTCCGGGGGAGTGGCATGCAAATACTACTCGCCAATTTTCATTGGCCTTTTATCAAAGACCAGTGGTGTCTCGGGCTCCCAAAAGTGACCCCTAGTGTCACTACATCGACACCAACGTCGAGTGAGTGACAGATAGGGAACAAGGATTTTTCAACCTCTGCTGCCTTGTGCTTCACAGAAACCTGGCTGAGTGAAGCCATTCCAGACAGCGCGTTACATCTGCCGGGCTTTCAGCTGTTCAGAGCGGATCGCATCGCGGATTTAACGGGGAACATGAGAGGCAGTGGAACATGCTTTTACCTCAATGAAAGTTGGTGTACAGATGTAACAACGTTAAAGAAGATGTGCTGTCCTAATTTGGAAGCGCTCTTTATTAACTAAGCCTTTCTACGCGCCATGGGAGTTTTCTTCATTCATCGGTCTTTGTCAGTCACGTGTGTTTACTATGTGTGACGTCACAAAGGCTCAATTTTGAAGGTATCGGCTCTTCAGAGAAGTGAAGAAAAGAGATTGCATTACCTGCCGAGAAGGCAGTTGGATCTGTTCTCGTTGTTCCACCTAAGCCCAAGCAGCTGCCTAGCATGTTAGATGTTTCCATTCTAGTAATAACTATTGTTATTTTTACTTGTTGATGCTGCTAATGTTACACAAATATGTATCAGCTTATCTTATGGCCTTATGTGCCCACACAGCCTGAGGGCAAGAATTGCACATTGTTTTCTGTTGTACATTTGTAATGTTTACTTTTGCCCAAGTTGCACATTTCAAAAACATGTTTGTTCTAAATCATGGGATGTTACAAAGGGATGTGATGTTATTGTCTCTACTTAGTTCTTTGTCAGCATTTACTTACATGTACAAATACTTGAAAAATTGACTTACATTTACTTATAGTACTTGATTTGTCTACCACTGATTATTATTATAAAATGTATTATTACACATATTAATATTATATTATACACAAATATAATAATAATAATTATTATTATTGCAGTTATTATTATTATGACTATAGTAGTTGTCAACATGTGACTTCTATGCCTCTAGCATTAAACCTTACCCTGTGTGTACAACATTTGGTTTCCATACTTCACTTGGCTGTCAAAGTGTTGATAACAAGGAGACAATCAAGAATACCGCATTTTTGAAAAATGCCATAGTAAATACTTTATTGTGCATGTAAGACTGGGTGAAAAAGCAGTTTTAAAATGCATAACAGGAGATGTGGCAAGCAGGATAAAGCATCAGCACAAAATGTATTCTTACACTGTAGGTGTACACAGTGGAACTAGTGGAAACAAAGTTGCATAAATCGAAAAACATTTTTATACATCAGATAGATCAAAATACATCAGCACAGAACGCATTTCTACACTACAGTTGGACATTGGTTTGTCAGTGCACAACAGACAGTGATAATCTTATCCAAAAATGTGATGTCCTCACCTTCACATGGAAGTATCATGTTGATGGGTATGGTTCCTGTTAAGATTTTATACTTCTGAGAAACATTTCCGATGACCTTTTCATATGGATTCTTATATGTGCTATTTTTCAGGTCTCCTCTACATCTTTTGCAGCTAGCTGACACCTGCCTTTTGTACAGGCTGGGAGTTTGACCTCTGCACACAACATGCCAACACTTTCCTGTATGTCAAAACCTCTATCAGCCAAGACAATGTCCCCTGGCAACAAATTGTCAAGAAAACTGCTGTTCTGTGTTATATGTTTGCCACTTGTACGACCACCCCACACTTTGATATGAAACAAATAGATCCCTTGGGTGTAATACCTATCAAATACTTCATAGTGTGATTGTGCTTGTAGCTGAAAAACATTAGGGCACGTGCTTTCAGATTGGATGGTTTCTCTGTGACAATCTCAAAACAATCAATAATCACTGCTACTCTGTGTCCAAAGGACTCCACAAACTGGTGAAGCATAATTGTGTGCAAAGTGTCTCTGTCTGGCCATACAATCAAACACCTCAGGTTTGCATATAAAAATGACACTATTTCATTGAAAGCTCTGTACACTATCTTTGGGGAAACATGAAAGAGATGGACCAGGTGTTGTGCAGGCAGATCCAATCTGAGGCACATAAAGGTTAACAGAAGCATTTGAAATGGAGTGAGAATTTTATTTTGGTCTGACATGAGAGGCACCAAAAAATGTAATAAGGCCATAAAGGATAGGTGGGGGTCACATGACACAGTGTGAGCGGCTAGCTCTGAACACTTTGCTGGTTTTTTGATTATTTTCATGTTATAACCGGTGAGATTCGATACACCCAGTTACACATTTGCTCTTTGAGGTAAACATGGCAAAGAAGTCAAATTCCTCAGACTTTGGAGACATTAAAAGACACTTACGTGTTCAAGCTGAGGCCTCTGATGGGACTGCGAGCCGGGGACTCGATTTGGATGGCACGTCGGGAGATGAAATCCAGCGTCAACTGTCCAACATCTCGGTGATGCTGATGAAGGTTGTTGCTGACTTGGAGGATCTCGCTGTAATACGTCAATCGATTATGGCAATGGAAACAAAATTCTCTGAGTTGGTCACAAGAGTGACAGATGTTGAGAAACAAATCGATTGTCTGGAATCATCAGAAAGGGAATTATCCGCTAATCCTCCCACGTACAAAACAGACTTGGAATTTATTTTGGAAAAACTGGAAGATCTCGAAAATAGGAATCGAAGGAACAATATTTGAATTGTTGGAATTCCTGAACATGAGGCAGAGGGCAGAGATATGGTGAAATTCCTAGACGAGCTCTTCCCGAGTCTGCTCGACATAACAGGCCATAAGCTGGAAATCGAGTGAGCTCACAGAGTCCCGGCTCGCAGATCTGCCGAGGGAGACAGGCCCCGATCAATTCCGGCCAAATTTATGAGATCATCCGATAAAGATCTCGTGTTGTGCCAGGCGAGGAGCAAAGGAAAGCTTTCTTGGAAGAATCACAATATTTTCTTGTTCCCAGATTTTGCAAATTTGATGAGAGATACGCGATTGGTTCAAGGAATGTAAAAAACTCTTACATCAATGGAAGATCGCTTTTGCACTGATGTTTCTGGCCAAACTGAGAATAGACACCAAGGGTGGCAGCAAAGTATATTTATGCTCCAAAAAGGCACTGGCCTTCATACAAACTATGGGTGAGTAAACCATTGGGTGTTTCTTATGTGAGTGGATTGACTCGCTGTTCAGTGACTCGACTATCTGAGGAAGTTGGGTGCCATTTTTTGTTTCTTTCTGCATTGGCTCCGCCTAGCGGCTGGAGTTTGTTTTGACAACAACTGGGCTGTTTCTGGTCTTCCCTAAACAGTTCACCATAAGCCTGCATCTCTTTATCAATCAATTTCATTCAAATATAGCCTACTATTCACCCTCCCGTCGAATGCTGTGCTTGACGACTCAGCCCATTCGTATCCCAGAATGAGTTCTTGTTTATATGCAGCGTAAACTTTTCACACAAAAACTGTTAAACGCTGTGTGGTCCTGTGCTCGAGGATTCAGCCCGTCCGTTTCTTTTAAAAGGCAGCATATATCACTTTCACATGAATCAAGTGTTCTACCATCGGATGCTGTGCAGGCCCACACCTGCAGATTCAGCCACTCGCAGCACTGAGTGAGCTCAGTAAAATACAGCATAAACCATTATCATATGAATTGTATGCCCTCCCATTGAACGCAGTGTGGTCTCGCACTCGAGGATTCTGCCTGTTCATATCGCAAAGAGGGGGAGGGCTCTCGTTTTAAAGCAACTTTAATCACTTCATTTGAATGCAGCACGGGCTCTCCTGTTTGAATGCAGTGAGAGTCACCACATCTAGGCCGTGAGCTCTCCCATTCGATTCGCAGTATGGCTCTCCCGTTCAAACGCAGCACGGGCTCTCCTGTTCAAATCGCAGTAAGAGCTCTTCTATTTCGAATGCAGTGAGAGTCACCACGTGCAGTTCGTGGGCTCTCCCATTTTAATTGCAGTATGGCTCTCCCATTCAAATGCAGTATGACTCTCCCATTCAAACGCAGTACGACTCATCTGTACAAATGCAGTGCGGCTGTCCCGTTCAAATGCAGCATGGGCTCTCCTGTTCGAATGCAGCAAGAATCACCACATGCAGGCCGTGGGCTCGCCCATCAAATCGCAGTACAGCTCTCCTGTTCAAATGCAGTATGGCTCTCCCGTCCAAACGCAGAACGGCTCTCCCGTCCAAACGCAGCACAGGCTCTCCCTTTCAGATCGCAGCAAGGGCTCTCCCATTCTAATGCAGTGAGAGTCACCACGTCCAGGCCGTGGACTCTTCCTTTCAAATCGCAGTGAGGGCTCTTCCGTTCAATCGCAGCACGGGATCTCCCATTCGAATCAGAGAAATGGCTCTCCCATTCGAATGCAGCAAGGGTCACCATGTCCAGGCCGTGAGCTCTTCCTTTCGAATCCCAGAGAATGCAGGCTGGGATTATCCGTTCGAATCGCCATGCGAACCTTACATCAGTAGGATGCAGGATACGCAGCAGAGTAAATAATTTACGCATTTGGTGCTCGCTCCAAACAGCCTCGTCCATACACATGGAGGGCTCTCCTGTTCGGATGCTGCGAGGGCCCCCCGCTAGACCGTAAGCCCTCCCGTTCGTACTGCTTTGAAGGCCCTCCCACTTATATGCATTCTGGGGCTCTCCTGTTTGAATCGCAGTGAGGGTTCTTCCATGCAAATTCTGTGTGAGCTAACTCAAGTTTATTTGTGTCATGGGCTCTCCCATTTGTACCGCTGTGAGGACTCCCCTGTTCTAATGCAGTGAGGGCCCCTCCCGTCGACTGACTTGCGTCTGGAGGTGGCATAAGGTAGAGTCTGGGACAGGCCCGCCTAAGGTGGCAGGGGCCCGCTCTTGCCAAGGGCAGACCTGAGGGGCTGGGGGGTGGCCTTCCAGCCACATGTGTTGCGGAGTCCTCCAGTGCAACATCAACTCCTGTGAGAGCTCATTTCCATTAGGCAGCAACCGCCACTGTTTCTTCAGTGTTTCTGCCTATTTTCACTCTACTCATCCTCTACCTATACTGTAGCTCTCAGTTTCCTATCCCCCAAGTAGACCCTATTGTGAAGCTGCCTCAACAAGCGGCAACTGCTTGTTCTATCATCTGTGGCACTTCTGCCCCTCTCACACACAGGCTCAGCAAACCCCCCCACCCCTGCACGCCGTTTCAGGTCCCATTCCGTTTGGGGGGGGGGAGAGGCATCTCAATATTCCTACTTGAACACATTGCTTTCTGTGTATTCTGAGGCCTACACACACAGTCATAATATCTTACTGATAAAGGGAGTCCAAAACAGACTACAAATCCCATGAAGCCTTGCTCACTTTACACCTATGTGTGAAATTCCAAAGGATCGAACTCTCAACTCCTATTGGATGAGGCGCACGACAGAACGCCCTTCAACCATGATGTCATCAGGAGTAGAAATACCTCTGAGATCCTTCTGGGCATTGCTTCCAGCAACTTTGCGTGCAGTGCATAGATGCAACTCATCGCTGCTCTCAGGTGTAGCCTCGTTGCACAAGGAAGTAGTGCCCGACCGATATATCGGTCTGCCGATATTATCGGCCGATATTAGCCTTTCACCAATATATCGGTATCGGCGTATATTTTACCGATATGCGTTGATATGAAAACTTTTTTTCAGAAAATATAATGCAGAAAACAATGCTTTAGAATTGGTGTCATTAAGTAGTTTGTCCAGCAGAGCGCGCTCCGTCTCCATTGTTTACAGAGCTGAACTGACGGTGGCTCTGCAGACAGGGTGGAGTTGAGCTGTGTCGGTAAGTTGCTAACTAGTTTGTGAAATACATACTGGAAAGTTAATAAACAATGACCCCATCATTTTCCCTTTTCAATATTACTAATATGATGTTAACCTTGTCCCTGACAACCATGTCACTCATGTCTGTTTGCTGTTAGCCAGCTATAGTTTGTCAGTGCAGTCAGTAATTTAGCAGATTGAAAGGTAAACATCAGAGCATCTTTTTGCAGCTCAGCAGACAACGGTGCGGTGGTGGATTGTGTCTGATGAGTGTTGATTTCATGCTATGTTGCTACCTAGTTGGTGAGACACAATGCTGGAAAGTAAAATAAACAACGTCCGTCTTTTACTCTCAATGACAACGAGCTTATAGCTAACTAGCTAATCACGTAGCTACTTTCATTGTATCAGCTGAGTAGAAGCTAATGAGTAAACATGTATTTCACCAAACTGTTTTGTTCAGGATTCACAGTTTGGTACCCCCTTCAACTGAACAATTCCAGTCATGTCATTTATAAAATGTAATATTTAAAAGTCTGGTTTTCCACCATTGAAAGATTCCCCTGAACTTGTATAGCAGAATACAGTGTAACACGGCTGCCACTGTAGATCTTGACTCGGCAGTATTAATATAGTCAGCATTTGACTGATACTAAACAGTAATACTGATGTTTATTTAGCTATTTATTTTATTTTATTTATTCTTTATTTTAATGGTCAGCATTTGACTAATACTAAACAGTACTGATGTTTATTTAGCTATTTATTTTATTTTTATTCTTTATTTTAATGGTCAGCAATTGACATACTGAACAGTACTGATGTTTATTTAGCTATTTATTTAATTTTTTATTTAATCTTTATTTTAATGGTCAGCATTTGACTGATACTAAAAAGTACTGATGTTTATTTAGCTATTTATTTTATTTGTATTCATTTATTTTAATGGTCAGCAATTGACTTATACTAAACATACAGTACTGATGTTTATTTAGCTATTTATTGTATTTTTATTTATTCTTTATTTAAATGGTCAGCAATTGACTTATACTAAACATACAGTACTGTTTATTTAGCTATTTATTGTATTTTTATTTATTCTTTATTTTAATGGTCAGCCATTGACTGATACTAAACATACAGTACTGATGTTTATTAAGCTATTTATTGTATTTTTATTTATTCTTTATTTTCTCAGTGTTCATTTCTAGAATTTGTTGACAATTTATAATAATAATGTCAAATATTCTTTGATAAAAATATTTAAGAAAGCAGCCTTCTGAGTACCTTTGCATAGTCATATCGGTGCAAAATTGGTGAAAAATCCACATAGAAAAGGTCTGTTTTCATTCTAGCTCAAAAATTAACTATATCGGCCACTATATTGGTAATCAGTGAATTTACCCTCTCTAAAATTGGTATCAGTATCAAAAATCCCATATCAGTCGGGCTCTACAAGGAAGTAACGTACGACTTGAAACTGTGGCCATAAAATCTCCATCTCCCTGGACGAGTTGAGATTACTCTGTGTTCCACCGAACACTCTAACGGATCCGAAGGAGACTGCCAAGCACTCCACATCTTCATCCGTTTGCCTGCAGAAGTGAAGATAGAAGATTTCTCTTTCCTCTTCAACCGAGTCAACGTCGCTGATTTTTTCTCCAGCCCGCCGAGAATCAGCAGCCGTACCACCTGCCGACAGAGTGAGGAAACGCGCTCCCGTCATCACCCGAACCTGAGTTAAAGGACAGATGAACACACATTCTACATGCATCCTCACGCAATTCAAGTAAGAGGTTTACATCTGGGCAGAGATAGAATATTATAGTGTGTTATTCTTGTGTATCAAGGTTATTGCTTGTACAGTTTACGGACCGCCGAGTCCACTCATTGCTGCTTATTATTATTATTATTACTTAAGGTATTTCTGTAACGTACTGTTATCATGAATTAGATTTTGCTGTGTTGTGTATTTCCGCCATCACGGGTGAAACCAGCACACTGAGTTTATCCATTAAAGAACCAAAGACCACGGGACGGTTTATGAGCCGTTCACCACATCTCTGAGTGATAAACTAACAGCTGCTTTCTCTCCCACAATCGCGAAACTGGCTTAGGTGCAGCCACTTTATTCTCTCTCTCGTACTAACCACACACACACAACCCCCTCACAAACACACCTGTGCACACATTTGGCTAGTAGATAACTTTGTGATAAAGCTTTGTCCCTAAGTTATCATACAAGCGGAGACACACGGTAAACGGGCAGACGCCATTAACCGGCTTTTCTCCGCCCACATTCGCGGCCATATTCTCTGGCTGGAAAACTTGCATGACGCACTCTCCATGAGAGTCACGTCCGCCATTTTGTGTGCGTCACTCCTTACACACACACCCACACACATTCACACACACACATACCTTCCTCTCATGTGTTATAGGCTTATTTTGGTTACCATATCTAATCATGTCACTGTTTAGTTTGTAGTTGTAAGTCAGAAGTTTATTGACTGCATTGCATTGATTATTAATTGATATTACTGCATCAATAAACTTTGTTATATTTCAAAGAGAAGTGTTTTGGTTTGTTTTGCATACACCTGTGTCAAGGGGGGATGTCAGTGCTCGGATTCAAGCCTTCATTGTTTCCTTTTGAATGTCGATGTTCTCCGGACGTCGATTTACCTAAGAGAACAATCTAATATTGAGATTGTTATACTGTCTGGTTATTAGTCCCTGATTCCAGGGTGGCGATATTAATCCTTATTAATATTCTATTGATTTTGATAATTGATCATTATCTTTGATGACTGTTGAATTTGAAGGATCAATAAGCTAGTGTTAATTCTAATCAATGTTCCATTGGTTTTAATAATTCATGATTATCTTTGATAATAATTAATATTCTATTGAATTTGATAATTGATGGTTATCTTTGATGATTGTTGATTTAAAGGGTTAAAAAGCTAACATTGATTCTAATCAATGTTCTATTGATTTTAATAATAATTATCTTTGATAATTATTAATTATTGCTAATAACCAAACCCACTCCTGAACGTAGCTCACAACACAACAAGTCTGGTGGGGGGGATATTCGAGCTCGGGTCAAGTCTCGAGCCCTCCTCCAGGGACAGTGAGCCAAACACGTTTACACTATCCTCATGGCAGGATTACATTAACTTGCAAACTACTGAAATGAGTAGATCAGAGAGATGTCAATACAGAATCACAAATTTGGGGTTATTTAACAAGACCTGCTCTTTTAAAATGTCGTCTGCATGTAAAATTTTCTTTCAAATATTACACATCACATGTGTAATGTCTTTTAAAAATCAGCTGCAGTTAGAAATGTGTGATTACAGACATCAAACCTGTAGGGAGCACTTCAATATTCCTGACGAAATTTCACCTAATAAGCTGACAAGACTTGACAGGAAGTTGGTACAAGTTATACAAGAACTCTTCATTATAAAATATACTGAATCTGACTGATTGACAACAGCATCTCATTCCAAAACTTTTAAAAGTGGTCATGTTGAAACAGACAGACCTTTTGAGCACACAAAATGGATTTGAAGAGGGAAAAACAGTAATTCAAGACAGGGTGGGTTCTGTAGATTCGGAAGGCAAGCTCATTGAACTCACAGCGTGACAGTAATGGAAGTACAGAAATTTTTTTTCACCCTGTCATTGTTTGCTGTCTCAGAGATGATGAAGAGTGGCCTGATGGAGAGAATGGTCAGGGAGGTAGTGTTGGGGAGGCGTTGAGAGGGTGTGCATGTAGATAGCATCCAAAATACACTGGCAAGAAGACTATGAGCAGACAATTGCAGGATTTAATCCTGAATCGGACCCCCCGCCTATTCCCACGCAGAGTGACAGATGGTGTGAGATATTGCAGTCATTAAAGCTCGGAAACTCAGGCAAAGTGATCCTCCAAGTGTGCGCAGACTTCATTGATCCGAGAGTGTGGCATTCTTGCAATGCGCTCAAGCTCCTTACTTCTGACACCCAATGATAAAGAGGGAGTTGTGATGGGGAGCAAGGGAGGGCATGAGAGAAGAGCAACTTGAGTTTCTCATAAAAGCATTGATTTACTATTATGTTTTGTCATTCACTGTTTCTAGCTCAAAATGTATTATATTTAGACTGGAAGGGTTACAGGGAGAGTTAACAGTTAGTCTTGTTCCTTTTCGAGACCTTCAATGGTGTCATTGGTTCATTTTCTACTCTGAGAATATTCTGCCTCATATTGGACTGAAGTCACTTATCTTGAGTGGCTTCTTCACAGTTTTGGCAATAACAGCCTGCTGACTGGACACTTGTGCCAATAAAGAGATTTAAAAGAAGGATGCCATAGAGAACTCAAACCATTCACTTTAGCCTGGAGATAATGGGCCACCATCTATGACAGGTTTTCAGGGTGCTCAAACAAAGTTGCTCACATGCTTCACCACTCATTGCTTGAGGAATCATGGTTATTTGTCCATTATGCTGGAGATTTGTATTATTATTGCAACTTTCACCATTCCGTTTTGGAGAAAATTCCAAACAACCGTTTTGTAGAGTATAGTAGGTATACAGAACCTCAATTTTGATTTTAAACATGAAGATCAGGCTTGTTTTTCCCACTAGACACAAGCTTTTTAAAATAGTATTTTATTTGGAAAGAGCGCCACCTATATATCAATGGTGGTACTATTCTTTTAAAGTACACCCTAAAAAAGTGTAATAATTAGAATATTTACTATTTGTATTTGTTTGAATCAAATACAGAATCCTGCATTTTATTAAAAAAAAATTTTTTTTCATAATGTTAACATCCTGCCTGGCAGATGAAAAATGATCGAAAACTCACAGACTTCCATTGAGAAGGTCCCTACACATATCTAGGGATCAGGAAGCCCTTTCCCACCAACAGTCTAAGGTACTTTTACCTTAGTAACTTTCTAGATGAGAACTCATACAAGGAACGGAACACCCAAGGAGATTTTTCCACTTTTGCTTTCGCATTCACAAAAGTAACCCCTGTAGTGAAGTCATCTAGTATCAACCATTTTTTTCTTCTGATGTTATTGGCACAAGCGATTCAAAAGTAACAGCAACAATGACTAAATCAGTTTAAAAAGTACCTTATTTCATCCTACCTCATTATACAGCCTCCGAAGGCAGCATTTTCCCATTTTCGGATGCAGCCTGTGTTTTTTCTTTTTTTTCAATTTGGAATGCCCAATTCCCAATGTGCTCTAAGTCCTCATGGTGGCATAGTGGCTCACCTCAATCCGGGTGGTGGAGGACAAATCTCAGTTGCCACTGCGTCTGAGACCATCAATCCGCGCATCTTATCACGTGGCTTGTTGAATACCGCCGAGTCCTAGCGCATGTGAAGGCTTCATGCTATTCTCCGTGGCCTCCATGCACAACTCACCACGTGCCCCACCGAGAGTGAGAACCACATTATAGCACCCACGAGGAGGTTAACCCAACGTGACTCTACCCACTTTAGCAACTGGGCCAATTGGTTGCTTAGGAAGCCTGACTGGATTCAAATTTGCAACTCCAGGTGTGGTAGTCAGCATCTTGCAGCCTGTGTTTTAAGGTGAAGGTTTTAGACTGGGTGCATGAGCTCAGTGATGCTGCGTCCCGAAGCCGCAGTGACAGTAGAGGGAAGGCGGTCAGACTTCCACACTGCACATGCTGAACTCAGTGGACAACATGTTGAAATTGCATTATAAACCTGTTTATCAACAAAATCTTCTACAATAAAGACTTTTATTACTTAAAAAAAAAGATACAAGTTATTGATGCAAGTTAACCACACAGTAACAGGCATGTAATACTTCCCTCATGTAAATTACATTTCATGATAGTTTAGTTTATAAAAGAAAACAATTACCCACTCTCGATAGACATTTTATTTATATCTGTCATCCCAGGAAATATGTGACATAGTTATCCAGAAATCATTTTACTTTCTGTATAGTCACACAGTACAAACAGTATAGATGCGATGAAAACTCAAGAGCGCATGGTTATGTGTAATGAAGTCACACACTCACACACATACACGTGAAATGGGTGATCCTCTTTGGATACTTTGTTGGTTGTGTTATTTCTGTTAAAGGAATTGTAAAATTGGTGCAATCCTCTGAGTAGTAGGCTAGCAGCTAAAAGTTTGTTTAAAAATGGCGGATGCCGACTCCTTGCACTTTTCAAAGCTATTTGTGCGTCATTGTTTTTGACCAATCAGAGGCTGCAGCACCTACCACAGTACCTCTACACCGCAAAAATACCTACCCCAGTGTAGGAGCTAAAAATTCCCCTTTTATAAAATTAATATGTAGGAACAATTTATATTTGTCTACAAAACTACTTTCTCACATTTAAACATATGCTTTTATGCCAAAATGTTTTTAAGATAATGAGACATTAAACATTTGACTGGTAGTATACAGTATGTATTCATTGTTATTGACCACAAATTGTCAAGCAAGGATACAAAAGGTAAAAAACCATGACATCTGACAAAACCGGACATTTTTCATCTCGTATCTGACTTTACCAGTGCTGTTATTCTTTTATCCACCTCTTCTTAGATTGCTTTCAGCTGTTCAATACATTTGCCCAGTCTCGGAGTTCAGGACAGTCAACTAGTCAGAATAGGTCCAACAGACCTAATATAACTTTATATTAGACATATTATATTATACGTTATTTATTTATACTTTCCTAAGAAAGACCAGTTAGATAACTGTGCATCCCAGTTACAGCAAAACACACAGCAAAGAACCAACCTCAAAAGAAGGACGATGCTCCCTGACATTTAATTAACAGACAACATCTACAAGACCTGATTCAATGCTATCTCGTATTTAAAGACTATGCAAGCAGCTTATACTACTCGAGCATATAGTATGCAGCATAAATAACTTTGGAAGGTGAAACAGTCATGGTCATAAATTAATGAGGAAATGGTAGACATTGTAGGTCACCTTCGTATTGAGGCAGGAGACAAGGGAAGAAAAAAAAAAATGTTTACACTTGTGAGGGACACACAACTATACCAGGGGAACAACAGTGGCTTTGACAGTCACCCTTTCCCAAAACAATGGATGCTGCCATTGTTCCGCGGACTGCTTGCTGGTCTGAAGGACACAGCTTCAAAATGGGACACTTTCTAAACTCCTCCATGGCCACAAGCTCTTGCTTTGGTTTATCCAGACTCTGACACGTCCTTTGGAGACTAAACAATCGCCACAACAGAAGCCTGTCACATTCTTTCTCCTCTATTGAAGTTGCATCTAAAATATGCCAGTGAAGAATAAGTGGAGTTGGGAAAGAAAGAAAATCAATATACCCCAGGTTCTTTTTTTCTCCTCAAAAAGCAAAGTGTATATATTTTTTTTTTATCATCGATTCCCCTCAAAGACTTTGACCTAAACAACAAACACAGACATCTTGTGAAATGGAGAAAAAATGGAAAATATAAACAGGAAAATTATTCTTTCACCTGTCTATCTTGTGAAAAGATGTACATATATTTCTACACTCTGTATTGATAAGGGGCTTTCCCTGCTTGAGGTTAGTGTGTGTTGGACAGCAATTTAAGGATACAGCTGTAGATATGTAAGTACCAAGTCGGAAATTAATTAAATGACTTAAAATTCAGAAATAAATTAGGTGTAATGCTAAAATTGACATCTTGCTAGAGAAGAGTGTGGATGGATAATTTAGAACAGACCAACCATTAACATTGTTTTCATTTTCTCCATTTCATTGCCTTCACTGAATTTGTGTTGTTATTTTCCACATTAATATACTTCAACAATCTCATACTGCTTTTTGGAGTTACTTTGTCCTCTTCCAAAATTAATAAGCTTCATAGTGTTTTTTTTAGTTTTGGAGAATAACTTTGGCTAATGCAGGTCAAACTGCAACTCATTTGTCACATCACATTTTTGAAGATCCAAAACGTACATATATACATCATAAAAGTAATCCATACGACTCCAGTGGATTAATTAATGTCTTGTGTAGTGAAATGCTAGATGTAAGAAAAAGATCAATATTTTAAAAGGGTTTTTTTTCAAAACAATTGTTCGCTTCCAGCCAGCTCGTTGACGAGGGTGGAGTTCAAACTGCCTCTCATGTGATGTAAGAGTTAAAGCCTCCTCTGCATAGAAATTAATTTGTAGATACCCTATTAGTAGCTGTTCCTATGAACCACAATACTGTTTCCACACAAAAGCAGTTTATGCTTTAATGAATTAATTAATTGGAGTCTTATGGATTACTTTTATGATGGCTATATGTGCTTTTTGGAGCTTCAAAAATTTGTCACCCATTCACTTGCATTTTATGGACCTACAGAGCTGAAATATTCTTCCAAAAATCTTCATTTATGTTCTGCTGAAGAAAGTAAGTCATGCACATCTGGGATGGCATGCCAGTTTCACAGTAGATAAGTTTCCATCCAAGTTGCAAATGTAATTCATGAGACAAACCATATATGCGAATAAAGCAGTGTTAAAAAAACAAAACAAAAATCGCACTTCCAGAGAAATTGTAGCCACTGTGACTCTTTTATTAATAAAATACTCTCGGTTTAGGCACACAGACAAAACCATCTAGAAGAACTTTGTCTCATGTCTGGGAGCGACACGTCGCACAATTCTGGGAGCACTATGTTTGTGCATTCCTCCTATGTCTTCGCCGTGTGGATCTATTATATATTTATCAAAAGTGTCAATAAACCTGCTCTCAGCACAGTTCAAGTTTGCATTTTTGCTCTGCAAACTCTTTGCAGGCTTTGTATTTTTAGGTTACCGTTATTTCAGGATGACCAGAGCAACATTTCAGATGCAATGAATGTTACACTGGTTTGTTCAGTTATGAATTATTCAGTCACATGACTTTTTTTTTTATGCAAATCTTGTATTCCTAATAAATTCAATAGTTTATTTGATAAATGCGTTTCCATCACTGAATAAAAAAAAAATCAAGCGAGCTTATACATTGTTTATTGCATTTTGGAGATTTTATTCGCATCTTGGTGTTTCCATCCAGCAGCTTCTATGCGATATCCCAAAATGTGCATAAAAATACATGGATGGAAATACTTGTTTTATTGTCCCTGCAAAGTGTTAAAGCACCCAAGTATGCATACTTGGTCGTGATTGGTTAATGTCGTAAATACTAAATCCCTACATATACCTAAAAAGAGCAAAAGTCACGCAGTTTATTTACTATTTCCTTTTAGTTATTTTGTGTTTGTTTGTATGCAGACCTATAAATTGTAGTGTATTGTAGGTTTGGTTTAAATATTTTTTTTTATTTACTTCTGTGTCTTTTCTATAATCTCCTGATTATTTACACCCAGAGCTGCTGAGTTCAGCGTGAGCAGTGCGGCAAAAATAGGCTCAACGCCGAAACTCTGCTCACTGCCATGTCTGGGACGCTACACCTCGCGGCTCCCACTGGCAATGTGATGGCTGTAATCTGTTAATATGGCCGCCGAAACGAAAACGCACTGCTCACATCACATTCACTATTTGTGAATCCGGACTTACTCTTTTCCCAAATTCATTTTTTTTTTTTTTTTTTAAGTAACCAAATATATATATATATATATATATATATATATATATATATATATATATATATATATAAAAAGTTAGGGATGATTTTTGCCAATTGGGCTGATATACTACTTTATTTCTTCATGATAATATGAGACAATTAAGACAAAACACTGCATTTGCTTTTAAACAAGTGAACATTAAACTATAGTGTAATGTGACTACCAAGTAAGGACTAGTTAACATGAACTCTGAGAACTCCAAAAAAAAAAAAAGACATTATTCTGTATAATCTTTGAATATGACTCCCAGTAATCACCGCGTCATATTTCCAAAAACATGTGATACTATAAACAAATGAATAAAAAAAAAAAAAAAAAAAAAAAAACACATTTGTGTAAATATGTACAAGTACTTGTGTTAAAAATAATAATAAAAAATAAAAAAATAAAAAATCACAAAAATGCCACTTTGGTTAAAAAGGTAACAAAGTTCAAAAATCTATACATTTTTAGCATGCTTTTAATTCATAGCGCATTTCACTCACAAACTGTATTTAATAGAAAGCTCACAAAGTAAACTTGGAGCAAAATTGAAGAAATAAAAAATAAATAGATTTGAACAGTTAAGTGTGTCCGTGCATGCTTGCCATAGAGAATGCTTTAATACAGGAAGGTACCAAAGCTGCCCTTGCCGTTGTGCTTGAATTGATTTCCATGAATGGAAATGAACATTTCCTGTGAGAGTAGATTCTCATCAGCCTGCATGGCACCTAGTGCCTTCACCCGGCTCTTCTGAAGTCTATGTTTCTTGGCCGATGTGGCAACCAACTCTTGCTTGATGGCATCATTACCTTCAGTGAAGTCTAGAGTGTCAGAGTGGCTATGTCTGATAGCTGGGCACTCTTCCTCCACCACAATGATTGGTACATCATCATCATCCATATTTGACTCTGTTTTTTCCCCTGTGTCTTCAGACTCCTCATCTTTTTCCTCCCTCTCTGGGTCATCTGACAAAACAGATTAGACACAAAAGGCTTGAGAAAATATTTGTAAGCAGCATTTTTATTTTTTATCTAAAACCTAAAAAGGAATTATTTTCCCAAAAGTGAAATTCGGTCATCATTAACTTACATTCAGGTTGTTCTTTTCATGTGACTTTCTTATCTTCCGTGGAACAAAAAAGGTGATATTCTTGGGACTGTTCAGGTTACTTTTTTCCATGCAATTACTATGAATGAGAACTGAAGCTTTTAAATTTCAAAAGGTTTCAAAAGAAAAATTGTAATTAAATTATATTAAAAGGTGGTTTATATGACTCGTGATATAGTCCAAGGTTTCTGAAGCCATACGATAGCGTTGTGTGAGAAACAGACCAAAATTTAAGTTGTTATTAACTCTCTTTACCTCCAGCGAGCTGACGACCACTGCGATCAGATTTGATGAGATGAATTCAAGAACTGAATCGGTCTGATTCATCAATGAATCATTCAGAGAGGTTTTCTAACTGGATTTCTGATGAATTGAGATTTGACTCACAAGAATGATTCGGACATCTCTACTCCTCTTATGAATGCAACAAACGGATGTCAAGCAGTTAATGTTTACACAGTTTTTTGTTTTAGTCACAGTCTGTCTTTCATGAAAATGTCTTTTAAAATAAGTCAATATTTCATGTCATATTAATTTGTCAGTTTTTCAGACAAAAATGGCATAGAATTTTAGCGAACTAAATAATATCTTTTAGTTGATGATAATGTGCAAAATGACAAAAACTTGTCAAACTGTAACAGAACACATTTTAAATCAAATATTCAAAATAAATGTATAAACATTTTCTTAATTTAAATATGTAGCCTATCAAACATGTAACAGATAGGCTACATACAAAATACTCAACTGTCCTCATTGTTAAAACCTAAGATCAGAAAATAATAGCATATAATGAATAATGAAGAATTAGATACTCTTTAGAAGTTGTTCTACTTTATTCCAAATTCTTCATGCTATGTTATTAATTTTCCATGTTTAGTCAGTTTAGGATATTGCATTGCGTTTAGCGTGTTTTTTTACGGAAACGTTACAGCATATTCAGAACACGTTACGTAAAATTAGGCATTTTATGAATAGCGCTTAACTTAGTTCAAGTACACCTCTTCATTAGCTTCACCATTTGTGCAGATGTAAGTTGTAATATTACATATATGTTGTGGATACAGTGATTAAGCTCATGTATGAATAGGATGTGTTTGAGTGAGGTAATTAACCTGTTTTAAAGTGGTTCTTTTTGCTGGTGTTGTGAAATCCTCAGCATACTGGATTATTGGTTTAGATTAATCTATATTTAATATCATCTTCTATCCACCTTTTTCACAGGCAGCGAAATTGCCTATTATGCTTAGCGCGTTCTTCCAATGCGGATGCTACAGGCTTCCGCTTCGCAACTTATTCCCATTACCAAGCACTATAATATCACTAACAACAGTCAAAAACAGCAGAAAAGTCTGTGTTTACTTAACGTAAATCACTTTCTCACTAAATGTTTGACGGAAATCCCAAATAGATGAGAACACAATCACACACACACATTTACATGGTAAAGTTACTGTACTCTAGCACTCTCTGCACGTGCCCTGTATGTGTGTGTGTGAGAGAGACAGACATATAGCACACACAGAGAGAGAGAGAGAGAGAATCCACGAATATGACGCGCTAGATTTCATTGCGTGTCTTGTTGAGCAGTTCAATATGAAAACAGCCAAATCCGGGACACTTAGGGAATCTAGAAATACAACCGGATGTTTTATTAAGGTTCGAAAGAGGACATGTCTGTGAAAAGAGGGTGTATGGTCATAATAGGTTCCATTTAAAAATCGTAAGATTTATGGCATTATTTCTGCATTAACAAGTGCCGCCTTCTCACGCACTCTGCCAACAACAACTCTCAACCTCATTCACATACAGTCACAGCGTGACATGAGATATGAGCCTCGTAAAGATGATTAATAAAACAAACAAGGAGCTTGGTTTCAATGTTTTTCATCTTTGTTATCTTCAAAAATGATGGACATAATTTGGAATTATCTGTCAATGTTTGTTTTTTTTAATGCAAGTGACAGAGAATTAGTTTAATGCAATCTCTGCTTATTGCATCTGGTTTGACTCTAAATGTTTCAGCATTGGCAGCTTTTGTGGGGGCTTATTGTTGTGACATTCATTTTACAGTTTTTAAGCCACCTATAGTTGTTATAACACCCTTTAACAGCGCATAATTACCCAGACCCATAGCTGCTCGCCATCACCAGGAACGTTAGTCTAGCTGATAACAACAACTAAGCGGAAGTGTGGAGCATCCGAGAGGTAGTCTCTCGCCGCAATGGTGCCACCCATGGAGAAGTCAGGAAAAAGGTGGATAAACAGATGTTTCTTCTGTGTATATCTTGCAGTACTATTTTTTTCTAGTCATATTTTCATCAACAGTATGCTTTAATAAAATAGCTTAATTATCATCATGATGTGTCTTTTTTGTCTCGTATTCGTTATCGTTGACTAAATCTAAAACACTTCCAAAACGAATGTTTTCTTCAGTGATTTCGATGACGAGATTAGCACTGAAGTCAAGACTTTCACACAAAGCATATGGCTTTAGAACATTTGGAATATAGCGCACAAGCAGTATGGAACACTTTTGATACTTGAATGGCCCTTTGCATCCTTTTTTGATCTCAAAAGCTTCAGTCCCCATCCATTGCAATTGCATGGAACGTTTGCATTCCACAAGAAATAAAGTCATATGGGATTTGGAACAACAGGAGGGTGAGTAAACAATGACAGAATTTTCATTTTTGGGTGAACTATTTAATTATAAATCATAAATAGAGCAAGACAAATTGGAACAACATTAACACTGAATAGCAATCAACCCCAGTTGTGGATCGCTTTATTTCTTTTTGGTGAGCAGACAAATGCAGACCGATGCCTCGACACAACACAGTCTCATTCAACCCTCCAGTGGTGAGAAATCTGAATGGATATTGTCAGCCTGCAAATGACAGGGTACAATAAAGGATGGTGTCTGAAACACATCTACAGTTCATCCCTAAATTGAAGGCTTCTGCACTTGGCAAACAAAGACATTAATGACACAAAGAACAACTTCACTGTAATTCTAGACTAAAAGACTTGAGTTAATTCCTACACTGCATGAGAAAGAGGAAACTGTCAGCTGTTATACTGCGAGTGTATCGTATAAAAGGTATTTTTATTCACTTACTGCTAGGGCTGGGCAATATTGGTTCAAAAATTATATCGTGATAATTATGTTTTTGTTCTGAAATGGCTCTTTTTTTTTTTTTGTTTTTTTAATCAGAAGAACCGTCATTTCATCCAAACAGCCATTGTAGCCAAGTATATTAAAGATTTCAAATAAATAAAACTATCAAAGGCATGTTTCCCCACAATTTTTCACTAAATGAACAAGGGAGAACAAGATCTTATCATTTTCATTGATATGCACTTAGTTACATTTACATTTACTAATTTGTCAAGCATTTTTATCCAAAGCGACTTACAAATGAGGAACATAAGCAATCTGTCAGAAAAAGTCAACACGTAAGTGCAGCATTGCACTGTCACTGCACTGCACGTTATAAACACAGCAGCTTAATAAAAAGCATTATTTACCTTCATATATTCATATAAAAGTAACATTTCTGTCCTATTTACCTCACCTTGGGCTTATATTTTGACACTGTAAACTGGCAAATACACTGCACTTTCAATGTTATGCATCTGTTAAAATGCTGTAATCTCCTTTTCTGTTTTATTGTGCTGCCTTTGTAGATTTTGGTAAATCTACATTGTATAAATGTATGCGGTTACTAATGTTTGAATTGTGCGAATGCTTGAACATGCAATTCTTTTCTTTCACAATGCATGTGGATTGCTCTAAAAGCACTAAAAACACGAGCCATGCACAGAAGTGTGTGTCCCATGTTTATTCTAAAGTGTACACAGACCATGTTTATCAGTCTTTAAATCGCAGCTATTTGCAGTTTAATAGTCATATATTACCATATCGCCATTTTGATGTTATTTTGATTAATTGTGCAGCCCTGAAGGATCGTGAGATTAGTCTACTGATGCAGTCTTTATAAAACTTAATGGCCAAATAAAAAGCACATCAAAATAATTGCAATATTCACGATATTGCTTTATATCATCAGCAAAATTAATCGCAATTATATTGTGAATATTCAATATATCGCCCAGCCCTACTCACTACTGAGACAACTGCAGTTTTGATAGACACAAGAAAAATACCACACCCTGCATTTTCTGGGGGGTGGTGAACTACCACTTCAGAAATCAAATCAACAGGCCAAATAAAAAGAAACAGGCCAGCAATAAGAGCAAGCACATATAATCAAGCAACTGTTCCGAGCATCTGTTATCGGAACCCATCTCACCTGCATAATAATAAATGCATTACTTCATTATATTTTTAAACCTCAGAGGAAAACTGGCTCTACCTGTTCCTTACAAACTCTGAAAGAAAAACACAAACCTATGTTGATTAAAACCATAAAAATTTCACTCCTCAACACTTTTTTCATGTAAAAAGGTGGGAGTTCAATCCAGCAGAGAGAAGGACTACATAAATGCGTTCATTAGACAAAAGCAGGCGGTGAGAGGTGGGAACATAAAGGAAGCAGTGGGAGAAATGGAGTGTAATTTTATTTAAAGCCAAGATGCCTTCTGCGGAGTATAATTCAGAAATTAAGCACCATCCCTTCACAGCCGCCCTTCATTGAATGTCAAGCACATTTCCATTCTTTCCTCTTCACCAAGATGAAACTGGCTGGTAGAGAAAAAAAAAAAAAAAAAAAAAAAAAAAAAAGAAAAAAAGCACCATTCCTGTTGAAGAGAGGTAGCGTAGGGATGGCAGTCATTACGGACAGGTCTTCCAACACCCCCAGGGGGGCATTTTTAACCCAAAATGTATGCAGGCGAACATATTTTCACACATATTACCGCTGGAGAAAGTAGAGCATTCTCGCATAGGCAGACCGAGTGCTGCAGACTCCTTTATCAGTTATATAGGCGTGTAGTGTATGCAGGCATGCATGTAACCATTTACAGCAATGGGGAGTGCAGTTGTGGCCCATTTAATTTTTTGCAAAGATGATGTGTAAAAGGAAAGAACAGCAAGGTTACAGGATTCCTCACACAATAAAAATAAAGCAGACAATAAACATATTCAGAACTCTAACACGGTGGACCATGATGCCAGTATGAACAGCAAAACGGTTGAGGACAAAATAGTGTGTTTTCTAAGAAATTACAAGAATTACTGGATTTCAAAACATAAGAATTAAAAGGAAATGTTCACTAAAAAAAAAAATTGTCATTACTTACACTCATGTCACCCCAAACCTGTATGCTGTTATTTTTTTGTGTGACCAAAATCTAAATTGCTATTCGCTAATAATCTTGCCCTTCCATGAGCTGTTAACTTGATAACTTCATTTGTAATTTGTTTTGGGCAAAGGTGTCTGCCAAATTAATAAATGTAAATGTAGAACCACTGAGACCAGAACATCAAGTCAGTGACTGGAGAACCGGATCAGTCTGATTTAAGAACCAGATCACACAAAGCTATCATATGGCTTCAGAAGACTTGGAATTTTACACACAAGTCATATGAACTATTTTTATTGTGCATGTTTTTTTGTGTGTTTTTTTTAAGCATGACAGATGTGGATACTGTCAACTGTTGTGTATAAAAAGTAAAATTCCCCTTTAGTATTCCATGGGGGAAAAAGCAGCATACTAATTTGTAATGACATGGGTACGAGTAAATAATAGTAGAATTTTCATTTTTGGGTAAAAGAAAATATCCACCAGATCAGAAAATGTGAAAAAGCAGATGCATAAGCACGAGAACTTTACGCATCTTCTTCAGTGTGTCTGATATCAACATGCAGTGACACAGATGCGAAGCACACACACATCTCAAGAGAAGCCCAACTAACAACGCTACTTCACTAAAACAATGGACTCAACTGCATCTGGAAGAAACAGCATTCCGGTTTTGTTCATGCTCTTCTTGTCTTTTCTGACTTTAACATGCAGTAACGCACTGACATTGTGATTGATATTTGTCATCACAAAATCAGAGACCCTCCCCTCGAAATCCAAACACAAGTGGTCAAAAGAGATGCATTTAAGCGACAAGGTGTAAACAGTGGTGTGTCTTGTCTGACCACATGTGATTGGATCACCCGAGACACATCTTAATACCAAGTGTAAACATACAAGTACAGGTCCTCCATGGACAGGTACTTCCAAACAACTGCCCTTAATTAAATGGTTAATGTTGTTAATTTGAGCATATGCACTTCTGCTGTGTGAACTGAGGTGACATGAGCAGACAGAAGAAGAGATGGGCACCTGCAGCATTGGGCTCTGCAGGCAGATCCTCCACAGTAGTGTCACCTGGCTTGACCAAGATAACGCCGTAGCACTGATTGTTGTGGATCACATTATTCACCATGGTGATTTTAGGCATGACGTCCAGCTCGTCTGCAAAATCCTGCCAAAGGGGAAGCAGGGGAAGGTAAACACGCAGCAAGCCTACACAATAAATATGTACACACAAACACCCACATCACTTTTTGGCTTTTGCAACATCATGAAAAATAAAAGACTGAGGCTGGGGAGGCTAGCCACATGAACACAAACAAGCAAAGCTTTGGGAAGGTAGATAAAATCCAATTATTTCACTAGAGGTTATTAGGAAAAAATCCTTTTGGGATGCCTCTACCTGTGTGTGTATTTGAGTGTGTGTTTGCAGCACTTAAAATCTAATTTAGTTTGAGGGGAGATAATAACCCAGTATTCAAGTATAATCCAATTCAATAAAAAGACCAAGAACGAGTGTGTGAGCACACTGGCCTCAGAACACCGATTTGAGAAGCATCCCATAATACATTGAATCTCAACTGGTGAGTTGCAACACAAAAATGGGCCACAGGTTTGTTCTGACAGCGGGTAAATTACAATGTTAAATGCAAATAATAAAGTAAGTGAAATAAGTAAAGTAAGTAAAGTAACTAAGCAACTAAACAACAGTGAACTTGTTTACATTCAGCTGATCTGTTCGCTGATTAAGTTAGTTAGAAGTGGATACTGTTTAATACAGATATAAATAACTCGCTCAGGCTTTCAAGAAACAGGAAAAATTCCGGTTTTTAAATAAATTACATGTGGAGGACGTTTGCATTGTAGGGATGTACATGCAGATTTCAGATATAAAATCAGTGATTGAATGGCTAATGTTTACTCGCTGACATAAGATGATTTCCTATTAAGTCAATAGGGACATTGGAATGTTTGGGCATAGCAATATGGCAGCGCAGTGGCTTCACTGATATGACGTCATGAGCAATCCAGTTATATACAGTATACATATATATCAGTGGGGTCAACTTGATTGCATCACTGTTCTGCAAGCGTTGTGTGTAGTTCAAAATGGTAAGTGGAGAAAACAAGCCGCTAATAGAGAAGCCCCCTGCATTTTCCAGGTTTTCCGTCTCGAAACATTTTAGTTTTGCTGTCAGTTACAACAGCGATGGTGAAAAAACATTTACAAAACAGGCATTGTTTGCAGACGTCGCTCGACACGAGTGCTGTATACTGGTAATACATCATCATATGATCATTAACAATGAAATCATCAGGGAAAGATGAGCCAAAACTGGCAAGCACTCAGTGCTGATTCGGACAGGCATAAAACACTTACTAAAGCGATTGGGGTGTTCAGTGTCAGCAATGTGTTTCCCTACTCTACTGAAGATGTGTGATTTCCACGTATGATTAAAACACTCGAGCCGCGTCACAACATCCCTCGTATCCATTTGAATAACAAAGTTCCTTCTATAGTGATGTACAGCTTCCGAATATTTAGTATATGTACAGTAGTTTGAAATGCATTTTATGTCGATGCATGTATAGCATAATAATGCAGGTATTAAGCTAAAATGTTGATTTATTAATTAGAGAAAAGGATTTTAAGTTAAAGACCCTAACGAAAATTAACCATGGTTTTACTATAGTAATACTGTAGTAACCATGACTGCTGTCAACATTGCTTTCTTTGCAGAAATCATGGTTTTACAACAGTAATCATGTAGTTCCCATTTAGTAACCATGATTATACTATATATTGTAAACATGACAGTAACCATGATTTTGTGGTTACTATGTTTTTACTTCAAATACCACAGTTAAACTATGGTTACTGTAAAACAATGTTTTTTATTAAAGGGCAAACCTGCTGAAGTGTTTGTTACCAAATAGAGTATTCTTACTTTGGATTCTTTTTTAATTTGGATTCTTTTTCAGAACATGACAAATAACGAACCGTACCAAAATCGTGACCCTAAAACTGTGATATAAACCGAACCGTGAGAAATTTGAACTGTTACACCCCTACTAACTAACCATATATTCTTGGTAAAGGCAAGCCAAATAAGACAGAACATGGACTGGTTGTGTCTCATGCCCTCCTCCTCAAATGCCATGAACAAAACAACACAAGGTAAAAGAACATACAACACAGACTACATCATAACTAAGAGAATGTTCACCCAAAAATTAAAATTTGGACATCATTAACTCACCCTCACGTTGTTCCAAACCGTATGACTTTCTTTTTTTCCATGGAACACAAAAGAGGATATTAGACAGTATGTTAGTCTCAGTTACCTTTCACTTTTATTGCATCTTTTTTCCATGTAATGAAAAAGGAATGGTGAAAGGCGGTCATTCTGCTTAACATCTCCTTTTGTGTTCCACAAAAGAAAGTCATACAAGTTTGGAACAACGTAAAAGCACGTTTCATTTTTGGGTGAACAATAGCTTTAAAAGTTAAATTAAATGGAGCATAAAAAAAATAAAATAAAAAAAATGTTTTGCCTACCACAGTGTGAGAATTATTGACTGAATGAAACCATCGATTCGGTTTTGTGAAATAAACAATTTTGGTACTGTATTGGGTCACCACTTGGGATATGCCCAAGTAATCGACTAATCGAGTACTCGTTCTGCACCAGCTAGTTGACTATTAAACACACTACTGGAATATCGCAAATTGATTTTTCTTTGCACATTTGCCTATCATGAACAGCGCTGAATACTGTACTTTCCCTATGAATCTCTCACCAAATCTTGCAGTTACAATCGAGTCCACTGGGGGTGCTGTGGATGTGTCGTAATCGAGGTGTTGGATGAGAGAAGATAATATGATGGTGTCTGTGCTTTTGAAAGCAAAGCCTAGAGTATCACTAGCAATACTTGTAATATTTTGATTCTTATTGAATTTGACTCTGATATGCGGTTACTGTCATGCAAACCAAAGAACGAGGATCTGCTTTTATGGTGGAAAGAAACTGCGAAGCGGTACGAGAAGTGTCTGTATATGTGTGTTAGCTAAATCTCTGAACAAGGGCAGAGTGAATTTGATAAAATGCCAAATTTCACCACTTGTTTTTCTGATTAAGAACATGTGAAATAATAATGGACTTTGTGTACACTAAGTTTATATATGTGCATTAACCTAATATGTCAGCATTGATTTATATGTTTCCAAGTTCTGAGTGAGTGCAAATGTTTTACTTTATTAATTTTAATTTTTCATTTTTATTAAATGCATAATGTTCAATGCATTTTTTTCCCAAAAAGAAAAGCATAGTTTGTTGAAGTTACATTATTTTAAAACCGTTCTTGATAACATTTGTGAATAAACATGAAAGACGTGTCATACTTGTTATTTTTAACTTGCATTTTAATTTGAGTAATCGATTACTTTTTTTAAAATGCCCATCCCGTCAGGACCCAATTTTTGGCAAAACCAGCTGAGAACCACTGCCATAATGCTTCTACCCAAGAAACATTTTCTCAAGTGAAGCTAATGGCCCAGATTTAAAACAGAGCTTTCAAAAAGATTTGTGTCTACAACTGCAGAGTTCATTGGCTTTTCTATGATTTCTTCTGAGCTACGTGGGTGTACTGACCTCTGGTGACAAGGCTTAGAGTTATAAACGTCAAAGATGCCCCATGGTTGCCAGTGAAGTCCCATTCCACTAACAAACTAAAGAGGAAAATTTCCCTGGAGGTCTTTTAAAACCCTGCATTAATCCACCAAATAAATTATAGGATAGTCAAGCAGCTCTACAGTGTGGCCGTGTTGGGTCTGGTAAAATACTTGCTGTTGCCTGGGCAACATTAGCAGTAACCGGAGCAAGGCAGGCTAATCTATGAGCATTTAGAAAAGCCGAAGCTCATCCATCTTCCTCACCTTAATCAGGATCCCATCCTTGCAGTGATGGATGCCGTTGCCCACCAGACTGCATACACTACCGGGGTAGATCTCCACACCAGCCCCCTGAAGAAAGCACACAGTGACCATCAAAACGATAATGACATTGGTCAATGAAGAAGTGGCTCTTTAGTGAATGGCTGGCGGTAATTCAATCAAAAGAACGCTGCTGGCTAGAACTTCTGCTGAGACACACAGTTAAGACATTTCACATCTGTATCACATTCTGCACATACTAGAATCACTACTGTAAAGGCTAGCAATAAATGAGCAAGCAATGAATTAAACTGATAATGTTTTTTTTTTTTTTTTTTTTTTTTTTATGAATTCTTCAGGAATAAATTAAAGGGATATTTCACCCAAAAATGAAAAATTGTCATCATTTACTTACCCACCTGTCATTCCACACAGTTATGATTTCCCTTCTGTTTACAACAAAATGTGATGTTAGTCAAGATGTTTAGTGCTCTTTTGCATTCAATGAAAGTAAATAGTGACCAGAGGCTGTCATGTTAATGGCAAACAGCACCATAAAAAGTACCAAAACAATAGTCTATACGAATTGCGTGCTATATTCCCAGTTTTCTGAAGCTTTCACATCTAAACGTTATGATTTGAATACAAGAAAGTACCATTTCAAATTTGTTGCATTGCAACCATTTACAAGATACGAGAACCAATGACGTTTTGCATCATTGATGACAAACCTTTTTGATGAGTCATATTTCAATATTTCACCAATGTGAATGAGATTTACAGTAGCGGCACTGCTCGCCGTCTCCGGAGGCTGCTCAAAATTCTGCAGTGCCATGGAATTCAACTTGCATAGTTTTCAATTCAATCCAAATCATCAAAGCATAAAGTTTATTTTGCTCTAGCCATCACTGGATGATATATCTTTAATATAGCCTACACTATGCATTTTGAGTTACAAATATGTCTTTTTGTGGTTTGACAGTTGAATGAAACATATTCAAAGCTACACTGGCAGCCAAAAGTTTGGAATAATGTACAGATTTAGCTGTTTCAGAAAGAAATGTGTACTTTAATTCACCAAAGTGTCATTCAACTGATCACAAATTATAGTCAGGACATTACTGATGTTAAAAAACAGCACCATCACTATTTGAAAAAGTCATTTTTGATCAAATCTAGACAGGCCCCATTTCCAGCAGTCATCACTCCAACACCTTATCCTTGAGTAATCATGCTAAATTGCTAATTTGGTACTAGATAATCACTTGCCATTGTATCAAACACAGCTGAAAGCTATTTGGTTTGTTAAATGAAGCTTAACATTGTCTTTGTGTTTGTTTTTGAGTTGCCACAGTATGCAATAGACTGGCATGTCTTAAGGTCAATATTAGGTCAAAAATGGCAAAAAAAAACAGCTTTCTCTGGAAACTCAATCAATCATTGTTTTGAGGAATGAAGGCTATACAATGCTTGAAATTGCCAAAAAACTGAAGATTTCATACAAAGGTGTACACTACAGTCTTCAAAGACAAAGGACAACTGGCTCTAACAAGGACAGAAAGAGATGTGGAAGGCCAGATGTACAACTAAACAAGAGGATAAGTACATCAGAATCTCTAGTTTGAGAAATAGACGCCTCACATGTCCTCAGCGAACAGCTTCATTGAATTCTCCCGCTCAACACCAGTTTCATGTACAACAGTAAAGAGAGACTAAGGGGTGCAGGCCTTATGGGAAGAATTGCAAAGAAAAAGACACTTTTGAAACAGACAAACAAACAAGAGTGGGCAAAGAAACAGACATTGGACAACAGATATTTGGAAAAGTGTTATGGATCTTAATCCCATTGAGCTTTTGTGGGATCAGCTAGACTGTAAGGTGCGTGAGAAATGCCCGACAAGACAGCCACATCTATGGAAAGTACTACAGGAAGCGTGGGGTGAAATGTCTCCTGAGTATCTGGACAAACTGACAGCTAGAATGCCAAGGATCTGCAAAGCTGTCATTGCTGCACTGGAGGATTTTTGGATGAGAACTCTTTGAAGAAGTTTAAGATGTTCTGAAAATTTGTTTAAAATTGTAATAGTAATTTTTCACGTTGTTAATATCCTGACTATACATTGTGATCAGTTGTATGCCACTTTGGTGAATAAAAGTACCAATTTCTGTCCATAAGAGCAAAATCTGTACATTATTCCAAACTTTTGGCTGCCAGTGTACAGAGAGAAATTGCATAATAATTTCAAATCGTTTAGATTACGCAGTTACACCAGTTTCATACACTAACCTGCAAACTCATAAACATCACTTTGTTCATTTTTTAAATTCAAAAACCTTTGTAACTTCTGTGTGTATGGTAACTACTTCCACAACTGTCACCTGCTCTGCATCAATGCGTCCTGTGTTGTGACACCTGTGCCAAGTTCGTTTCTCAGTAAATGTTATATCACCCTCTTGTGGTCTCCCAACGCTATTACGCCAGACTACATGAAACAAAGCCAACTGAGTGAGTTGGAAAGCACGCAAATTACGCTTCTTATTTAAATATCAGCTAATGTTAATATATCAATGACTCAAAAATATATAGATAAAATAAAGTGCAGATCAATAATTTATATATCGATATTTTAAGACATGCCTAATATGGACTACTTTTTTGATGCTTTTATTGTCCTTTTGTGAACTGCACATTCATTGCATGGAAAAGAGCAGCTACAACATTCTGCTAAACTTCTGCTTTTGTATTCCACATAAGAAAGAAAATCAAATATGTTTGGGTGAGTTAATGATGACAGAGTTATTATTTTTGAGTGAACTAATCCTTTAATAAAAGGTTGAGAGGCAGGAACCACATGCTAGTGCAGCTTGCCTTTGAGCCATACAGGTCACACATGTTCATGGTAAGCTGGGCCGCCGATCTCACAATCACTCCTATGGTCTCGCACTGCATCACACAATTTTCCATTTCCAGCTTCCCCTGGCAAACACCTGACGACAGACAAAAAGTGAAGAATAGAAAGACATGGCAGAATGGTGACAGGAAATGCACGGGACAAAGAAGAAAGAAAGGCTTTCAGTTATATATAAAGACACACCAGGAAACGTGTTGTGTTGGAAGCAAGCAGGGAATAATAAACAAGGCCATTACTCTGACCAGCTCAGAAAATCTCATAGGAATCAAACCTTTAGCATAATTGCAAACAGGAATATGGAGTTACATCTCTCAAGGCTAGACATGCTTGAATGAATCAGCAACAGAATGAAAAGGACAACATCAGATGACTATTTTGATACTGTGTTGCTCTGGAGATTACATGAATGTTTAAGCATTCAAGAGTGGCAATCCCTCAAGATTTACTAACTGAAGACTAGAGGACAAACTGCTGGTGAAGAGGGAAAGGGACAGGGTGATTCTTTTGAAGCTCACATAAGATGCCTTCAATGGCGTCGCGCTGGATGAATTTCAGATTTGAGAGTTTGACGTTTGCTCCCGTCGACTCCACAAAGGCGTCACCCTTGTTACGCTTCTCGATCACCACCTCATCTGGCAGACCATATCCTGAGTGGAGACAAAGAGAGAGATGCTTTGAGAAAGTGGTTTTGTTGACCAACAACTTGCATCACTGACACTCATGCTGTTTTGCTTGACGAAGACCTGACGGTTTAAAACACTACAGCTTGATTTCAACTAGATTTGCATTTCCTGAAGGAAATACCAGTGCTTGCAAGGCAGCAAAGGAATGGTGTTATAGGTTCGGGAAAGCTTCGGTTTTATGCTTTGGTTCTGCTTAAATGTAAAAATGAATCAGAGCTGCGTTTGCATTGACAAATGCCCATCATTTTAACACCACACAACACTGTCTTTGCAGTGTAAATGTGGCTATATGTAGTAGATGCTGACCAATATATCTGATATACTGACACAGATAGTTGCTTTTTGGAATCGGTTATTGGCAAAAAAAAAAATTTTAAATCAAAGCTGATATTTGCAGATATTTTATTATTATTGTTATTCCTTCATTTCCAGTGCTGGAGGGTTCTACAGTTAGAACTCCTTGGTTCCACAGTATAAAAGCGACCTCTAGGTGAAATAAAAACAATCAACTCCGCATCAGAATCAGAATGAGCTTTATTGCCAAGTATGCTTACACATACAAGGAACATGGAGTTAGTTTTGCAAGTGACCTCACTATGCACAGAGCTGGACATTTAAGATGCTTTTTTAAAACATAGACTAAGAGAAGCCAAGGTATGTGTACAGTACACGTTAATATTACATTTAGTCATGATACAATAAATCAATCATTTTAGACAATGAAAATGTAAAAAGTAGGTGGTTTTATCAATTAACTTGTTTAACCAATTCCTGCATTAAACAGATGCCACAGATTAGCTGTTCAAATGGTTAGAACAATATTACAAAGTCAAGAGCTGTGTCCGAAATTTCTTACTTGTTAACTCGTTCACTATTTCCTACATAGTGGAAGTCTGTGAGTGCATTATATATCAGCAAGGAGGGAACAAAATGAGTGAGTGAATTCGGACAATGACGTATACACAGTGTCGGAGAGAGCGCTGGAGAGGACAACTAGCATGACATATGTACTTTTATCTTACATGTAGGATAATAATTATCATAACAACAACAACATTAATAATACTTATATACAATTTTATAAGAATAATATACACACACAATGAATCTTCATTCTGTTTGTCATGTTTATAATGATTAAAATTATAATAATACTGTTAAAAACATTTAAACAAGCATACATTATTGTATTTATTTATTATTTTTTAGCATCTAGACCAGGGTTGTCAAACTCAGTTCCTGGAGGGCCACAGCCCTGCAGGGTTTAGTTCAAGCCCTGCTCCAAAATGCCTCCTTGTAATCTTCAAGCACTCCTGAAGACCTTGTTGAGCTGCTTCACGTGTGTTTAATTAGGGTTGGAGCTAAACTCTACTGGACTGTGGCCCTCCAGGAACTGAGTTTGACACCCCTGATCTAGACACTCTCCCATCCAAACTGGGCAGCATTCTGAGCGCCGAGACGAGATAACATGTGCGCATAGCGCCCTCACATGACTGGAACACAATACTGAAGTCATTAATAACAACATTTATTCGTCTAATAATTAGTTACCTATATGTGATAACTGTGTGCAGTCTTCTGAGTTATCAACAATATCACCTCAGTGAATTAGTGAAAAAAAAATAACCATCTCAAATTTCACCTGTATAAATAAATCATTAATTTTCCAATTTATCTGTATGATTTTGGATCATTATATTTTATTATGTAATTTTTAAATCATGTATTGCTATGTCAAACACTACAGCCAGCGTGAAAGGCACACCTAAATCCCGTTCAAACTGTCAGCGATTTTGTCGCTGCAAGCGCCAGGAGACCATTCATTTTCAGTGAGATCTGGCGACTTCCGGCGACACGAGTGACAGCAACCTTTGGCGACAGGATGTGGGCGTGTCAAGCGATGAGATAAGTTGAAAAAAGTTAAACTTGATGAAAATACAGAGCGATATCATGCAGCAGCAGCCAAGGAGAAAAGACAGTGAAACTCACATCATCTGTGAGATAATCGAGACGAATGCAGGAAAGACAGGAGTTGTTGTTGTCATCGATTTCACTGTTCTATATCATGTTTCTGTAACAACTTACACGGATATAATAAAACAGTGATGCGTGGAAAACCGTGTCAAAAAATGTCAGCATTCTGAGTGATCTTTGTGTTGATATAATGCATTGAGTATTGATGCAGTTTATAACACTTTCCCGTCCAGAATGCTAATTTTTAGTAGCAAGCAAACTGATTTCTTATCAAACTGGATAATGTACCAGAAATTGTCGACATTGTTAGTAGTGCCCGACCGATATATTAGTCGGCCGATATTAGCCTTTCATCGTGTATATATATCTCATATCGGCGTAAATTTTACCGATATGCGCCGATATTAAAACTTTTTTTTTCAGAACATAATGCAGAAAACAATGCTTTAGAATTTGTGTCATAGCATAGTTTGTCCAGCAGAGCGCGCTCTGTCTCCATTGTTTACAGAGCTGACGGTGGCTCTGCATATGGCGAAGTTAAACGGTGCGGATTTGAGGAGATCTCTTCTCGTTAAATTGCTAACTAGTTTGTGAAATACATACTGGAAAGTTAATAAAAAAAAATTTACCCATCATTTTATAACTAATTTAATGTCCCTGACAACAATGTCACTCATGTCTGTTTGCTGTTAGCCAGCTATAGTTTGTCAGTGCAGTCAGTAATGTAGCAGATTGAAAGGTAAACATCAGAGCATCTTTTTGCAGCTCAGCAGACAACGGTGCGGTGGTGGATTGTGTCTGTTGAGTGTTATTTCACGCGTCGCTGTTGCCTAGTTGGTGAGACACAATGCAGAAAAGTAAATAAAGTCCATCTTTTACTCTCCCTGGCAATGAGCTAACAGTTAACTAGCTAACCACGTAGCTACTTTCATTGCTTGTCAGCATGTAAACATGTATTTCACCAAACTGTTTCGTTCAGGATTCACAGTTTGGTACCCCCTTCAATGGAACAATTCCAGTCGTTGCATTTACAAAATGTAATATTTAAAAGTCTGGTTTTCCAGACATTAAAATAGGATACGTAATAAAAGTAGATTTAATAAATAGTATAATTGCCCTGTGTAAATAATAATATATAGGAACTGTATCTAAAATAAATGAGGGGTGATAAATACTAATACAACAGGCTGGAAGAATAGACATTTATTCATTTTAATATCCTAATATATATATATATATTGAATGTGTTGAAACTTGACACCGGGCGACCCACCCTAAAAACAGCACCGTTAGATCGGTTTCATACTGAAGAGCCACTTAAGTTTTTTTTTTCCTCTCTCGTAAATGTAAATGAGTGTAAATGCCAACATCATCATATATGTTGAAATGATTGATGTTTGTCATGCAAAACATGAGCTCATTGATGTCATTAAAGGAGTCTGCTTTTTTTATTCCATCAGTTACTCCTGGTCGGAGGCTTCCGTAAATATTTAGTTTATACGTAGGGTTATGTCCTACATAAATGTGAAGGTGCAATGCTCAAATATTTAATAGAGTGTAAATTGTGACTTAGTGCCCATTTACGCCACAACTAGGCTAAGTTGTAACGTACGTATAGCTGGTGCAACCAGCCCCTGATGTTTATTTAGCTATTTATTCTTTATTTAAATGGTCAGCATTTGACTGATACTAAACAGTACTGATGTTTACTTAGCTATTTATTGTATTTTTATTTATTCTTTATTTTCTCTGTTCATTTCTAGAATTTGTTGACAATGTATAATAATAATGTCAAATGTTCTTTGATAAAAATTATTTGTTTAAGAAAGCAGCCTTCCGAGTACTTTTGCATAGTCATGTCGGTGCAAAATTGGTGCACAATCCACATAGAAAAGGTCTGTTTTCATTCCAGCTCAAATTAACTATATCGGCCACCATATCGGTAATCAGTGAATTTTCCCTCTCTAAAATCGGTATCGGTCAGGCTCTAATTGTTAGTGAGTTTAATGCATACATTAAGAGATTATGCGTCTTGTTCATGATAGGATGCATTGAGCACAGCTGTAGTTTATATTATAGCACTCTCCCCTGCAGAATGTTCATTATTAGAGGCAAAACAAATGATTCCTTGTCAAATAAGAATGATATACTGTATTTGTTTTACTGGCAATCTAGCTCATCTGTGATTAGATTTTCTGAAGCTATGGCCAGTTGTGCAGCCAACCAATAACATAAGAGCAACAGCAGTAGGAACGCCACTAGCGACAAGAAATAAAGAGACTAGCGATTTTCAAATTTCCTTTGTTATAAACCATAGTTTTGCCAATAAAAGAAACCATTAAAATTGCACTCTGCAAAATTCTGTACTTGAATAAATAAAAAACTGAAGGTAAATTGACAGGCCCTTAACCCTGATGAATCACGGTCATTTACCACTAATAGGCTTAACATTCAGCAAAGAGCATCTCATTATAGCAAAACCTCTCCATAAAGGGCCTTATTCTCTATGGAAATTAAAAAGTCTCTCAATCTATACATATGGTTTCTAAGTAACAATGTGACTAAATGACCATCAGCAAGCATGTTGAATCTATAGCAGGCAGCAGACTGATGAGTGAAAGGTCAGTTTCAGATCTCAGTTTCGGATAGTGGTGGCACATCAACAAGAGCCGCAGAGTTTGACAGCCCAGATTCATTACACACTGCTCTTTGACAGATGGTCCTGAAGCAGGTTTTTTTTCCCCCAGAGACTTCTAACAATGCCAAGATGAACTTGAGCACCCTGATCAGCTCTCAAATACTCCTTTCAAATACCAAGGGCTGAATATAGACCAATAAGGTTACACCGCTATTCCCACTTCTACACCTGCAGGTAACAGCTGTGGAGTCGCTCGAAGATCTCATCGTAATTGACAGCAGAGGGACGCTTTCAATGGGGAAAAATGCAGAGAATCACAGACAAGCTTCGTCCTCTACAAAACACATTCTTGAATGTCTCAATGACTCACTTTACTAAGAAAAATTGAACTGTTTACAGCTCCTTCAAATAATCTTTATGATAAAGTTGTAGCCTGCGAAAGAGGCATGCGCAATGCTAAATATCAAAGACCTTTAGTAGGGGAAGAGGGGTTCATTTATGGTAATCTGGCAGTGGTCTAATTGAGTTGCTCTTCTCTTGTAGTCAAGCCAGCAGCCGTTTGTGTCGTTATCTCCAGTTTCAGGGCTTCCTTGACATGGCAGGAGGGACTGCAAAGCACACAAAAACCTCCATATTTTAAGTGTCCTCCAGGCCTCCTTCCTTTTCTTCATTTGACTTCATCACTATCTAACTTTGCAGGTCGTCCATTTGCATACAGAGACACGACCCTGACCCTGCGCTCTGTCTGCTTGCCTGCCTGCACATTCCTCATGCATTAATTTCCGTCCCCCATCACTGGAAGGTGGTTATTGCACCATCGAGCTCAATTACCTCAGCAGGCTTCCTATCTCACGCACTGGTTGCGGCGTTCGTTTTAAACACGCTCAGGGAGCCATTCTGACAAACAAGGCCCAGTGCCAGACAACTGACTTTCTGTTATGAAGAATACATCACAATTCTCTATTAAAGGAAAAAGAATAGGACTTTAAAGATGACTTCCTCTGAATTTTAGATAAGAGGATGAAAGTTACAAAGTATCATTTTCCAGTCAGTCAGATAACAAAGGTCAATGCCTCTACACCACTCTAGCTAAAATTGGCTAAACAGCAGCACAAAGTAAATGTAGACATTACTAGCATCACTAAACAGTATTTAAAGAATAGTTCACCCAAAAAGTAAAAATCTGTCATATTTTACTCTAATGTCGCTCTAAATCCATATGATTTGCTTTTTCTGTGTGGAACACAAATGCGACCACGTGACATTATGGTCACAACTTCAGTTTAGAGACATGATGAGAACCAATTTGGTCTGATGTTATCGACATAGCCTCAAATTTGATTTCAGCGCTATATTAATGATTCGATTTGAGAGCGAATAAGGACTTAAATTTCATTCTGTTCACTGCAAGAAGTGATTGTATCATTTCAGAAGCCTCAGAATATAGTGCAGGAGTTGTATCGATTATTTTGGGGGGGGGGTCCTTTTTCGAGCTTGAAAGACAGAATTTCATTTTGGCAAATAAACCCTGAGAAGAGTTTTTAAAAATTCACCTTTTGTATTCTACATAGGCCTGTCGTGATTATTAAATAATGGTCTGATCACTGTTATTTGAGATAACCGCTATGTGCACTTTCAATTCTAATCACATCTTAATGCCCAAAATAAAGGAACTAAGAGAATATATAAATGCCATGAATACCATGTCATTTGTGTGTCATTCAGTTGAACTCAGAGCATCACTGAGCCGCACTGCCTACGTCAACAAGATCTGCTCCTGTCCGGAAAAGCGTGTGAAATGCTTCTCAAACGCTCTGATGCGGGCGCCAAGCAGAGGCTCACACCAAACTCCCGTTAAAGATATAAACAAATATAAACTTTGATAGTGAACGAAAAAGTGATCCGGCTTCACTTTAAACGATCGTGTAATGGCAATTATTCCTGGTCATAGCGGGTTCATACACACAGAGGAGACACACGCTTCTATTTCTGTGCAGTGAAACGAAATCTCAAAGGTTTTGCTTCATGAGAAATAAGGGCTCATGGGTTTAATCAAAGAGCATGTGACAGTGAAGAAATAAAGACAGAAATTTTACCACTGCATAATAAAATATGGTATAAACTAATATTATATAAATACAAATATAATAAAACTATACATTTAATAAATGTATACATCACTTTTAGGAGATTTCAAAAACAACCTAAATGTAAAATTGACCCAAACTAAAGATGACCAAAAAGAGACATGTTTTAAGTATTTAGAAATATTTTGATATTGAAAACATTATTTTTCATGTTATTCATAAGATTTTAAAGAAATCATATATTCCCATTTTATTATTCAATTTATATAATGTAAAATATGAAATGTGTAAAAATGACTTTTTACAGTGTATGAAGCACACATGCACCTTAAGAAATGACAGTTAATTGTGAAAGCCCTAAGAGAGATAAGTAATTGTCATAGCACTAAAACAGACAATTAAACGTCATAATTGCAATTATTTGTTTGACAATTAATTGTCAGCCAAATTTCATAATCGTGACAGCCCTAATTCTACAAAAGAAAATGAGGTTTGAGATAAATTAGCATGAATAATTAATGACAGTATTTTCATTTTTGGGGAACTATTCATTTAAAATAGCAAATAAATCGGAGCTAGTGATTGCTCCAAATACATTGAGCCTTAGTGCTCATGTGGGTGTCCCAGGTTCAAATTCATCCTGCATTGTGCCTCAATCCCACTCCCTCACCAATGCTTTCCATCTCTAATGACTTTTTTTTTTTTTTTTTTAAAGAAACAAAAAGGAAAATACAATTTTGCTGATCAACTGAAACTCATTCTGCATGCCAAAGAGAAAAATTGTTCACATGAATTATCAGAAAAAAATAAATATATATAAAAAAATAAATTATATATATATAAATAATAAACCTGTTTAATCTGTGTAAATCAGAAAGTACTGCTAGTTAATAGTGTGAGTGATATGATTACCTTCAACCTCGATTGAGTCGACAATACTAATGGAGCTGGTAATGCTGTAGAGGCCAGGGCATACTATGACCACATCCCCCTCATAACACGCATTTACTGCAAGCACCGGGTCACTGTGAAACTGGGATCAAAGCACACATAACAAATTAGTTGAACACAAATCATCTTGGTCCAGAAGAAAAAGCAATAAAAATTGAATTTCAAAGTACTAGCCTGATTTGGTCTAAGGCATGATTTTCTGTAAAGCTGCTTTGAAAAGGTGTATTGTGAAAAGCACTATACAAAAATAAAAATGACTTAACTGGAATAACGCATTTAGAGCAAAAACAGTCGGACACACACTTAAAGATTTGTTTACCTAAAACAAATTTTAATTCTGCTGTCATTTACTCACCCTCATGCTGTTACAAAACCATAACTTTGAGAAATTTTGAAGACACAGCTCAATTTTCCATACAATGAAAGTGAATGGTGACTGAGGTTGCCAGTCCTTCACGTTCAGTCCAACATCTTTTGTGTTCCACGGAAGATAGAAAATCATACAGGTTTGGAATGTGAGGGTGATTACAATGACAGAATATTTATTTTTTATTAAAACTATTCCTTTACACTTCTTGGTGCTTGATGCACATGCAGAGAGCTAGATGGTGCTAGGAAGTGTAATAGAGCTTGAAACCATAATTGCCAAGGAGACTGCTGATGTCAATATTTACTGTATAGTGAAAAAGTATAGTCATGTTTTCCATTTAAAATAGTCTAAAAATCATTAAAACAAGATACATCTACTTGAGAAGCAACATATAATATTTATACTTGCTTTAAGAGAATGTATCTTAAGTGTATAAGTTATATGTATTTTTTCACTTGGTTATACTTCTGCGAGTGCAGTAAAGACAAAATATACTTATTTTCAAGATCTATTCTCTAAAAGCAAGTCTAAATATCTCATATGCTGCTTCTCAGGTGAATGCATCTTTTTTTTTTTTTTTTTTTAAAGGATTTTTAGATATTTTAACATTTTTATTTTTAATATTATATTTAACATTCTCAGATAACAATTTTTTCTTCTGCAGTATAGCTGCTAAAATAAATGTACGTTGTTTTAAAAGGAGTTTTAGTTATTTATATTGGAAAACAAGCCAAAACAAAAACAAATCAAAAACGTATTTTGTTGCAGTGTATAATGGGGCGAAGATTAACCTCTCTCACCTTCCTGTTCACTTCAATCCATCTTTAACTCACAAAAAACAAACTCTCTCTTATTAATAAAGCTGCATATTGCCAATTTTCTTCACGATAAGAAATGCACAGTGACATATGATACAATAAGTCGCGAGCCATCACGTTATAATCTAGCTGCAGCAAGCGCACGCACTCGGGCGAGCGCCCCCACAAAAGGGTGTGCATCAGCCGGGTGCAGTTTCAATCTCTCCCCCTTAGATCGGGACACTTTGCGCAACTCTTAGAAGAGACGCTGACCGCACAAAGTGTCATTTTCAGAGTTTATAGTTATTTACATGACCTCCTCCCTTATTATTTGAAATTTAATAAAGCTATAACGCATTACATATAATGCTCAACACGCAGGTTTTGTGGAATTCGCTTATTCCACAACAATTATTCGTATTTTTCTACAATTCCCTCATACTTTGCGATCTACATCACCTGAAGCTTTTTGGAAAGTTTAGAGTGCATCTGTACTGGGACCGGTTTTCCCTCTCTTCTCAATCAGGCGCAAGCTGCAGTGCTGCTATCGCACGCCATCATTAGAGTTTAATGTGATCTCATGTTACGTTAAATGACATCAAATGACTATTCGACAACGAAAATATTTCTGCATTTTTTTTTGTCTAAGTTGTTGCTAAAGTCGACTAATCGTTTCAGCCCTACACATCTGGGGTGGCAAGAGTGTGAGTAATTAATGAGAGAATATTTGGGTGACCTGTTCATTTAAGACAGTGTGTCCCAGTGGATATGAGCAAAGGCATCCGAGCTCACACATCTGCACCATTTTAACGAGTTCTTGAAGGATAAACTGGCTCACAGAACAAGAGAGATCAAACATCAACTAGTGAATGAACACAGCTTTACAAACCACTACAAATCCTGCATTACAACACCTTGACACATTAGTGATCATATCCTCCGAGCAGCTTCTTTCTGCACAAACTACTCTGATTTCAACCCCCTCAATGCAACCTAACGCTCACAAAGAGCCAGTCAGCCAAGACTTTAATATTGCCATCTCAGTGGAAGATGCAAGAAGCTCTTCACAGCACTTCAGATTTTACTGGCAAAATCATTCACTCAGTCCTTCTGGTCATAAAATTATACTAGCGCGCGTGAAATCAATGATTTGATTTTTTTTTTTCCTAAGAGCTCTAAAGCAGCAGGCACTGTCAGGAAGATATTAACCTTTAAGAGGTAAAGCCCAGGAAATTAAAAGGCAGTGGTCAGAGGTAGTGAGAGGCATAAATATCAGCATTTGTGCAGGATTTGTGCTCTACCTTCCTTGTCTGAAACTACTTTTTTTAAATGATCCAAAAGCCTCTATTCAGATTCAGATCTCTGACTAGCTGAAGTGACATTTCCAACTCAAATACCACATTTTGCCTCTCAAATGCCCTGTCATTACTTAAAACCATGATGTTCTCCTATTCCTTCAGACTGTTGATGTCTTGACCTCCTCCCACAATCCCCAATTACAACACTAGTATAGCTGAAAAGTACACAATTACAGACTGCAAGAGTGAGTATAAGGTCTTCTGACCAATGTGCTACTGTGTCATAAAAGGGGGGTGTTACACATACCTGCACTTCAAACTCTTCGTTGGAGTAGTGGGGCATCAGTTTGTCAGTTATCAAGCTTTGAAGCTGGTGAACTGTGGCTGAGGCAGATACCAAGTGGACCACTCTGCCACCGGCAGGACGTAACCCCTTTGCCCTGTATGACTGCTGACCAGAGTTCACCTTGTAGCCCAGAACATACCTGTAATGAACATCCAGGTGGTGTGGGTCAGCAAACCATTGAACTAACAGGCACCCTCATTCAGCAATCACTCACACACAGCGGTGGACAGGCGGAAGAGGAAAGTTTGTCGGATCAAGTCTGATGATTAACTATGGAGCAGTGCGTATCGAACCAGAGGTTTGGAAAACATAAATAAGTCAATAATTCAAAAATCATGAATGGCCAGTAGCAAAATTAATCACATTTATATTGATTACAGTACTCTCCTGATTAAACTGGGTTGGGGAACAGAGGCACGCTGTGGACACATATGTAAATGACAACTTTCCATCAAAAACACACAAAGCATTGATATTAACCTGAGCAGCGGGTTCTCAATAATACGCAGCTTGCGCTTAAGTGCTTCCAGCTGCTCATACATGCACATCCCTTCCACCATGGACACGTTGTCTAGTTCTGACTCAGAGTCGCTGTTCAGGTCACTTCTCAGGCTGGAGAACTCCTGGAATTTCTCTGAGCAGAGCGTCAGCACAGAGTGATACTCAGCTACAAGACCAGCTGGAACACGATCCTCCAGAATATCGTAGTAACTGTGGAAAACACATGGAGGAAGAGTTCAGGGAAGACAGACAAAGCTTAAAAGGTGATGTGTGTAATTTCTGTGCCACTAGCACCACCAAACGGAATTGCAATCTGTTAGTTTGAAAGGCCCGACTGGAGCGGCATAACAGCATTGCTTCAAAAAATGAAAGTGGATGAGTCGTCGGTTGAGACTTAACCAATGAGTCTGGAGCAGGACAACTTGTTTTTCTGAACAGTGGAAGACAGGGGAAGGTTTAAAACTTGTTTGACAATATAAATTTTTCGATTCTGTTTGGTGCCACCACTAGTGGTGCACAAATTACACCCTTCCACTTTAAGAAGAACAGTGATCCAAGAAAGAGAAGAAATGGTGCCATTAGATTTTTATTTAATTTGTCTAACATATTTTCCAATATTAAGAAAGTTTGTGCCAATATAATTTTAAAAGCAGACATTCAAGGTATCAAAAACACAAACATGAATATTGAATAGCTCATTTTATAATGACACTATAATTTACTTGCAAAGTAATTTCCTCTGCATTAACACAAAGCATGCAATGAACTTTATTTCTTGGTACACACTGCCACCTGGTGGTCAGAGCTTCTTTATGATCATCACAGAGTTGCAATAGACCACAATATCTGGACTATTATGAGATCCTGCTTCAGGGAAAAGACAGGACATGCGGAGGACACTTACAGTCGGAGACGAGGTTCCACACACCGAACAAAATAATCAAAGTCATCATCCTCATCTTCCTCATCCCACTTCCTCCAGATATGCTTATAGAAAAACCTGTAGAGATTAGACAGCATGTACAAGGGTGAATGAATAATGGAGACGAGAGATGTGAGAATGACAGAAAATTTTGCTTAACCAGTCTGTTCAGTATAGAGAAGGGCCCCTTAAAAAAAAAAACTTTTTTTTAAAAAACTAAATTAGTATGAAACTCTGTCCATTTGAATTACTGTTTTGGTACTAAAGATGGCTCGCATTATTCCATTCCTTTGATTAGATATTCAAAGTGTCTTTTGGCTACAGTATTGTTTAATACAACAGTTAGCCACAACATTAAAACCACCGACCTACTATTATGTAGGTCCCCCTCGTGCCGCCAAAACAGCGCCAACCAGCATATCAGAATAGCATTCTGAGACGATATTCTTCTCACCACAATTGTCCAGAGCGGTTATCTGAGTTACCGCAGACTTTGTCAGTTCAAACCAGTCTGGCCATTCTCTGTTGACCTCTCTCATCAACAAGGCGTTTCCATCCACAGAACTGCCACTCACTGGATGTTTTTTGTTTTTAGCACCATTCTGAGTAAATTCTAGAGACTGTTGTGCGTGAAAATTCCAGGAGATCAGCAGTTACAGAAATACTCAAACCAGCCCAACTGGCACCAACAATCATCCATGCGATTATCTAATCAGCCAACTGTGTGGCAGCAGTGCAGTGCATAAAATCATTCAGATACGGGTCAGGAGCTTCAGTTAATGTTCACATCAGCCATCAGAATGGGGGAAAAAAAATTTATCTCAGTGATTTGGACTGTGGCATGATTGTTGTTGCCAGATGGGCTGGTTTGAGTATTTCTGTAACTGCTGATCTCACCCACTCCGTAGTCACTAAACAGATCTATCATTGTCAACCTTAGTTTACTTTCGAAGTAACCAAGAGATGGTTGTTCACACACACACACAGACACACACACACACAGACACACACACACACACACACACACACACACACACACACACACAAAAATAGAAAAAAATATCAGTAACTCGAAGGGATAGCTCACCCAAAAATGAAAATTCTCTCATCATTTACACACCCTCATGCCATCCCAGATGTGTATGACTTTCTTTCTACTGCAAACACAAATGAAGATTTCTAAAAGAATATCTCAGTTCTGTAGGTCCATACAATGCAAGTGAATGGAGACCAAAGTTTTGAAGCTCCAAAAAGCACATAAAGGCAGCATAAAAGTAATCCATACGACCATTAATTCATGACCCCCTCTACAGCAGAAAAACATCAATGCCTACTTTACGTCATCGCATCCTTGGCCCCGCTCACTGGTGTTCAGTTTGTTCACAGAGAAAGAGAGCTACAAACATTTCAAGTGGCGAGTATATCCAGAAACAGCACGAGGAGGCTTGTGCATCCTGTGACCACATCATGAGCGCCTGCGCAGTGCGCACGAAAGACAGGCATCAGAGTACGAGCAGCTCATCGGCCAGCGCACGGCTCTGAAGGGCAGCCAGAGAGCTCTGGAGCAGAAGCACCGAGCACTGGAGAGCAAGTCAGGCACTTTACAATCCTCTCTCCCTAACCGCTCCCTTGTGCGCCACTTTGGACCATGTATGTGCATTTTTTTTTTTTCGGCTCATATCAGCACGGATTGCTTGTGAACTAGTCATAATACGATTCAAGCTTTGCATAGGAACTTATTGAAGGATGGGTCAGCTAAAAACACTTTGATGCAAATCGCAAAAAAGTAAACAGTTCAATTCATGAATATTTTAAATGCCATGACTGTTTGATAGTTTATGGTGCGGAGTGTTAAGTTGTCCTTAAGAAGGGCAGTTTAATATATTTGGATGCAATGTATTGGATGTGTGTTGTGAATAAACACTGAAATTTAGTTTTATATTGTTGTGGAGCCTGTTCATTATCTTCCGATTGAGTTTCAAATATGGCTGTATTTGAGGGACTGCACTATGTTAGCCAATCTTAACGGTGGCCGTTTATGTTAAAGTTTTAAGGAGGCACTTATGGAATTACTATGTGATATAAATCGTTACTGTGATATAAAATTATTCATATTGTGATGTAATATTTTAAAGGAACAGTTCTCCCAAAAATGAAAATGTTCTCATTCACTTACCCTGATGCCATCCTAGATGTGTATGACTGTCTTTCTTCAGCAGAACACAAATGAAGATTTGTAGAAGATCGAGCTCTGTCAGGTCCTTATAATGGAAGTTCACAGGTGCCAGCACTTTGCCTGTCCAAAAGTCATATTTAGGCAGCATAAAAGTAATCCACACGGCTTCAGTCGACCAATGAATGTCTTCTGAAGCAAATCGATAAGTTTAAGTAACAAAATAAATCGATAATTAAAAAGTTATTAACTTTTAAAAAGCACTTCCTGCCAGCAGCTGATGCGAAGTGTGATGTAATCTCGTTGGCGAGTTCACGTGAGAATTCAGAAGTGCCGTTTATTCACAACAGAAGAACGAACGACATACGAGAGTTCGGCCATTTCAAACAGCATCAGAGCCCTGGATGGAAGCGCCGATTTAGAGTTAAAAATGTTTCAGTTATCGACTTGTTTTACATAAACGTATTGATTCGCTTCAGAAGACATTCACTGATCAACTGAAGTCGCATGGATTACTTTTATGCTGTCTAAATGTGACTTTTGGACCCTCAAAGTGCTGGCACCCGTGTACTCCCATTATAAAGGACCTGACAGAGCTTCATCATCTTCTAAAAATCTTTACTTTTGTTCTGCTGAAGAAAGACAATAATTTTGAGTGAACTATCCTTTTATCCTATCGACCACCCTTACTTCAAAATATATTTGTTTGTATTCCACAGAAGAAAGAAAGTCATACGAAACTGAGACAGCTTGAGGTTGAGTACCTGATGAGAGAATTATCATTTTTGGGTGAACTCTGTGTAAGATGCACCATCACACAACAGCAGAAGTTTTCAGTTTCCAATGCCAATGTAGAAATACCCAATTCGCAGGTGTGTTTTTCATCCATGATTATTTCGCAACCAAACATATCCGATAATAGGGGGGTTACCGAGATCAAGTGAGTAGTATTTGGATGGGCATGTGATCTCAACATGGCATTCACTCTTATGTAGAATAAAATAGGCTTTCTTGGCCGCTGATATGACAGAACTTGTAATCTCATGTAAGTGAACATCGCTTTTAACAAGTACTGTTCACTTCATTAGGTTTAAATCTTTATGTGGGTCTTAAGAGCACCTTTAATTGGTAAACTAACCCGAGATGTTCCAGGGCCAAAGCAGTCTGATCAAAGTCCCCAGACTCATCATAGACGACAGAGAGGTCCAGAAGTGGCACTTTATGTAGCGTAGCCTCCAGAAGGGCCTTCATGGACTCTTCAGTAAGTTCACAGCCTCTGGTCTCACACTGCATCGGTTGCACCAACTCCACCTTTGCTTTCAGCTCCTTGCAGTCCACATCAACAACCTACAACAATAATTCTCAGCTTTCTAAACGTCCCTTTGTGCAGATCCTTCAGCCATAAGCACTCAATGTTAATGTTTTGACAGTAAATTTTAATTAACTCTATTTTAATTATGCAGTAAGTATTTGCCTTTAAATAACTTACATCAACCAGCACATCAAATACAGAAGTGTGCCATATAGCCTGCCAGTCACATGGCTCTACAACCTTCTCCAGGTACTCAGCAGTGAAGGCCCCTACTTCCGATGTTTTACAATCACCTGTCAAAGATTTCAGTTAAATAAAATGTAAATACACTTTGTAAGTCCTTTTTAAGTCAGATATTGTTGTGAAATGTCTGGCTTGAACACATTCATAAGTGTTTGAAAGGTAGAAGCAGTTACCCAGCATGTAATCTTGATATGCTTTGAATCTCTCGTAGTACAGAAGGTGATCAGTCTGAAAGGTGTCTGGCAGTCCTCCATTTGCAGTTCTCTCTGCTCTCAGTAAATGAGTGCACAACCTCTCATCGCTATTTAGATAATGGGTGCCGCTGTCATCATCGCCGTCATCATCTTCTTCTGTCTGAAATAATTCTAAAAACAAATGGGGGATTCAGATGAAAGCAGTCAAGAAAATGTCCTGGTAATATTTAAAGAAATAGTACACCAAAAAATTTAAAATCTCTCATCTGCTCTGTATGTCCATAAAATGCAAATGAATGGTGACCATTGAACTTATTGATCATGCAGAGAGACTGCAATGACAAGATTTACAGTGAAAAAGGAGTTATATTTTAGTCTGTTATTACCCAAAACCGACTGGATCGCTTCAGAAGACATGGAATAAACAACTGGAGTCGTATGGATTACTTTTATGCTGCCTATGTGCTTTTTGAAGCATAAACGTTTTGGTCACCATTTACTTGCATTGGATGGACCGACAGAAGTGAGATATTCTTCTAAAAATGTTTGTTTGTGTTCTGCAAAAGAAAGTCATACACATCTGGGATGGTATGAGGGTGAGTAAATGATGAGAGAAATTTCATTTTTGGGTGAACTATCACTTTAACCCCACATGAATACTAAAAAATACAAATAATATGAAATTTAATTTTGAATAAAGAAAATGAAGTCTACATTTAGAACCATTAAGATTTTTGGCATTGTGACATTTTCAGGCCACCGCATTTTGCCTTTCAGTTCTTATTGCCTTACATATTACCTTGTTGCTTTCAACAAAAATGAAAGGCAGTACCAAGGGAGCACTACTATGACATTTAAATAATAGTCTTCATCTCTTTTTCCACATTGCGGTAATGAAAATAGGCCTATCATGACTATCACATTGCAGTAGTGAGAATCGAGGTGTAAAATGAGCGTAACTGTCATGACAGTAATGTCACAATATATGGCAATAAAATAGGCTCAGTTTTATTTATACAAAATGCTTATTTGTTTCGTTTTATTTTGGAATAAAAGGACCAGGACATTTTCTTGACAGGTTTTGTGCACAAGTACTGCCTAAATTCAGATGAACACTGTTGAGTAATGTGGCCTACAGCAGTTATTCTCAACCTTTTTCTTTCTGTTGACCAAGACAATATTCGCAGGCCTGCCTCACCCCTGATGTGTAAATATTCTGAGTAAAACTCAGAGGGCATGTGTGGAATGGGATGGAAATTCAGTGCAAAAAAATTATAATAATAATAATACAAAAATAAACTGTTTGAGTGAGAGCGTTTACAAATAAGTAAGAAATATGTGTCAGTTTACATGTTGTAGGCCAACATCTTAAGTTCTAGTATTTTAATACATTTCGATAATTTGAATTTAACTTGTTTATTTAAAATAAGTCATTTTGAGGCCCTTCTGGAGGTTTGCTAAGCCCCCCTGGTTGAGAACCATTGGCCTATACAGAACAACATCCTGGACAACTAAATGTGTTTGGAGACTTTGGACCGCTTTCCATTTTTAAATCAGCAGGGTCAAACAGTCTCTAATGTCAAGAGGTTAACAACACTGGCAATCATAGAGAGCACAAACATGACGAACCTTTAGGAACACAAGTCGGTTTGATCTCATTACAGTTACACTCCGTCTCTCCCGGTCTCTGCTGATCGGCATCATGACGTTGATGAGTGTCTTGAGGATCTTCACTGGTCACTTTGACGACGGTTTCCACGCCGTTTTCACCCTCGGCGTCTCTCATCTCCTCCGGCTTTGAACACACAACCTCCTGAGACATCACTGAAGCTTACAGCTTTAATATATCAACAGTAAACAAGTGAGAGCCTAAATACAGTGCCTTTTAATTACTGAGTTCATCAGTTAACTGACGGTCTCCTCCCTTCAGTTGTATTTTCAAAAGTTGCCCGGGTGGAGCACGAGGGCCCAATAAACTGACGGGGCGGAGCAAACCGACACCCAGCGCTTTATTTAATATATTTTCATGACTTCCATACACAGTCTATGTGTGTGGTGTGATCTATATCATTATAAACAACTCGTGTAAATTCATTCACCTCTTTACATTATTATTATTTGATTGTTTTTCTTTCCGTTGACTGTGGTGAACGATGCCGTGTTCGATTGCTCTGGTCTGATCGATGAATAGCTGATCTGCTCGTCTGTCCTGTGTGCACACACGTGTGTGTTGAAAGCAGCAGTGTTTCCTTAGACAGAGAGGGTCGTGTGTTTTGAGTTATGGAACGTAAGTATGATACGTGGTTGAAATTGAACGCATTCCTGTATCTTTTTGTTTGATTTCTAACACTGTTTTTGGATTGATTTGACTTTCACAGTTATAGTGCAGTCCCCAATCCCATCAGAAGAAAGCGCTATTTTGGGATTTCAGGTGAGTCGTGTTTAATATCATATCATTCTGTTATTTGTTTTAGAAATATGTCCATACAAAAAGAATGGGATCACGCTGCCTTGATTTAGAGAGACTTTACCAAAAGCAGCAATGGAGCTGTATGTCACTCGTGTACTTGTTTCTTTTCTAGTCGCAGCGTAAAAAAGCAGCAACAAATTTCACCAAAGCTTTCCTGAAGAACAGCCTACCCCGGTTGAATGCTGAAGCAATTGAGGATGTGATGCAACACAAGGCCGTGGTGCTGGAATATAAAAGACAGAATAAGAAGGAGGGAAAGAAAAGAAAGGCCAAGGGGCTCAATGCCAAAGAGAGACGACAGCTGAAAGTATTTCAGCTTAAACCTGAACATCAAAAGTATGAATGAGACATTTCATTTAATCTCTCTCCCCCTACAGATGTATTGTATCATGCATTTCACTATATCTGGCAATTAATTAATTATATTACTGAAATCACTCATGCATCTGTCAAAAGACCTTCTTACTGAGCCATAGTGTCATCATTCATCACTGTGTGGTGTTATGTTTGTAGATATGAACTGTTTTTACCTCTGCATGAACTATGGAAACAGTACATTGTGGAACTGTGTGGCGGATTAAAACCAGAAAGGTAAAGATGCATGTTGTAATTGCAATAAGACACTATTATTTGGCTCATAAATAGGATTTCACATCATGTTTGATGTTTTTAATATCCTGCTTGATATATATGTATATATTTAGCAACCCACAGATGATCCAGCAGAAGTTTTTGAAAGCTGATTTCCATGGTGCTATCTTAAAAGGTACCAGATAATTAAAATGGTTGAGCAGTAGGCTAAATCCAGATCTCTGATTTACTGCTCATATTATGATCTTAAAGTATAGTCTCATGTTCTCTTTCATATTTTTTCCTAATAGTAGTCAGATCAAAATGCCCATCGTATGTGGGTCTAACTGGCATCCTGGTACAGGAACTGAAGTACATCTTCAAAATCATCACAAAGGAGGACAAACTAAAAGGTATGGGTCTAAATATAAATAAATAAACCACCCAAAATTATACTTTTTTGTACTGTGCCTGAAATGCTGGAATTCCAGACAAAGGAAAGCAATCTTAGCACTTCTGCTGTTTTACTGTCTACCTCCAAAAACACATAACTGCTTAATTAGGTGTAATAAATAACAGTGTTTATTAAAATCAAAAGTTTTATGTTAACATTAGTTGATGCATTAAACACTAATAATGAACAATACTTTTACAGCATTTATTCAGTAGTGAAAAATATTTTTTTTTATCAGTTACGAATGATTGCTAAATTTAAATCAGCTTTATCGGTTCAAGACCTGGAGACTGTTCTTCATGCCTTTATCACCTCTCGATTGGATTATTGCAATTCCCTTTGGTCTTCCTCAATCCTCTCTTTTCCGTCTTCAATTGGTTCAAAATGCTGCGGCCAGATTTTTGACATCATCTAGAAAATGTGATCATATTACCCCAATCCTGGCCTCTCTGCGCTGGCTTCCTGTTTATTTCAGGTTACAATTAAAAAATTAAATTAAAATACTGTTGTTTGTTTTTAAAGCTCTTAATGACCAGGCCCGTCATATATTAGGGATTTAATACAGCCATACTTGCCTACTAGGCCTTTAAGATCTACTGACAAACTATTATTGCATATTCCCCGGTCATGTTTTATACATAAGGTTGATAGAGCCTTTGCAGTTGCTGCCCCTAGGCTATGGAATCAGCTACCACTTGACATTAGACAAGCTTCATCACTGTCTATTTTTAAATGCAGGCTTAAAACGTGCTTGTATTCTCTAGCGTTTTGCAGTATCAATTGAGATTGTCTTGTCACGTTTTATTGTATGTATTTTAATGTATTTGTTTTATTTTACAGTTTTTATTAATATTTGTTAATGTTCATTTCAACATACACCAATGAGCCAAAACATTATGACCACATAGAGGTGACGTGAATAACGTTGCTCATCTCCTAACAAGGGCACATGTCAAAGTCTGAGTAGATTAGATGGTAACCGAACAATCAGTTCTCGTAGTCAACGTGTTGAATGCAGGAGAAATGGGCAGGAGTAAAGACTTGAGCGACTTTGACAAGGGCTAGATTGTTATGGCCAGACAACTGGGTCAGAGCATCTCTGAAGTGGCAAGGCTTGTGGGGTGCTTCCGTGAACAGTGGTCCAAGGAGAGACAAACCACAGACCGGCGACAGAGTTTTGGGTGCCCAAGGCTCATCAATGAGCAAGGGCAACAAAGACTATCCCGTCTGGTCTGAACCAACAGAAGGTCTGCTGTGGCACAAGTCATAGAAAATTGTAACGATGGTTACTGGAGGGATGTGTCACAACACACAGTGCATCGCACCCTGCTGTGTATGGGGCTGCGTAGCTGCAGACCGGTCAGAGTGCCCATGATTACCCCTGTCCACCGTCGAATGCGCCTACAATGGGCATGCGAGTGTCGGAACTGGACCTCGCATGCCCATTGCGTGCCCATTGTAGGTGCTGCACACATTGTTCGGGAATGGTTTGAGGAACATGATGTAGAGTTCAAGGTGTTGCTCAGGCCTCAATTCCTGGGGCTGGTTGCATAAACATAGCCATTAACTTAAGACTTTGTCTAAAAATTAGTCTGACTAGCCAAAGATGCCATAGAAAGCCTATTGCATAAAATAAACTCACAGTTGTCTTTAGTAAGACAGTCTAATTTGCATTGCATTGTGGGAAAAGTAAGACACTGAACAGCTTTAAAGAAAATGGCTGACAGTGGACACTCAATACCGTTTTCATTCGCTGAAAATATGTGCTTCAAAATTGATTCTAATGAACAAATTTAGTGCTTTTAACCCAAATAATAAAAAAAACATGACATTTTGTGACCATCATTGAAGTCAAAGTCTTCTGCAAACTTTTAACTCAAGCCCCCTCTGGCTCAGCTAACAGTTATTTTCCATGACAACATAGAATGTAATCAAAAGTTAGCCTAGGTGTGTGCTGTCTTAAATTAGGCTGAACTAAGTTTTTATGCAACTGACTGAAAAAATTAAGACCAACATTTTAGATGACTTACTAGTAAGACTAGTTTAAAACAGTTTTATGCAACCGGCCCCACATCTCAATCCGATTGAGCATCTGTAGGATGTGCTTGACCTACAAGTTTGATCCACGGTGGCTCCATGTCACAACTTACAGGACTTGAAGGATGTACTGCCGATGTCTTGGTGTTAGATACCACAGGACACCTTCAGGGGTCCATGCCTCGGCAGGTGGGCATGTTTTGGCGGCATGCGGAGGACCAAAAGCATATTAGGCAGGTGGTCATAGAGTTTTGGCTCATCAGTGTATAGTAATACATTTTTTTAAAATCAAAAGTTAACATTAGTTTATGCACTATTAACTAACATGAACTAACTATGAGCAATAGTATTTTTATTAACTAACATTAACAAAGATTAATTAATGCTGTAAAAAATATATTGTTAATTGTTTGTTCATGATACCTAATGCATTAACTAATGTTAATGAATGTAACCTTATTGTAAAGTGTTACCACATCTTTTATACAAGATTGTAGGTCAAGATGCTTTTTTTTAAAAAAAAAAAACACAAAAATAACAATAGTTTAAAAATTAAGACTCAAGAGTTTCATAAAGATGCCAAACCAGTCTTCTGTCCACTAGAGGGAGGTGGAGCCTGTGAGCAAAAAAGCCTTACAAAACGAATGAGTTTTTCCTCTGTATTTTATGCATTGTAGTGTGATGGAGTTTTCCTGTTTTTCTTTTTACATGTAAACATATGATAGAAAGCTGTTATATCCTCATTAATGTTATGCGTCAACAGAGATTGTGCATAAGTATATTTAATTCTGAAACGGTGTTTTTCTTCTTAAATATTGTAGAAATATGTAATACGTTATGTCCCTCTGAATGCTTGCTTGATTTTCTTCCTCTCTTCAGGTATACCTAAGAGGAACAGTGTGTTCAGTGTGGAAATTGGTGACTTTGTAACTCACATCTATGGCAGCAAGTTTGAACTGCGTTCCAGTGAGCGGTCGGCAAAGAAATTCAAAGTAAAAGGAACTATTGACTTGTAGTGGAAAGTCATTAACATCATTTGTAACGCTTGGTACTGAACATTTTGAAGCGAAGACAACCAATCCACATTTCTTCATTCTTTCATTATGGATGCCTGTTTTTGCATATACCATTTTTTGACAACATAACTTTTTATGTGACTGAGGAAACACCAGTCCTTGTTCTTCCTTTATGTTGGAATGCCTTTTATTTGGCTGAAACTACAGTCCTAGCTGGACATTAAAGACAATTTTGCCTTTTATTTTTAGATTGTCCACTAGAAGAAGACCATAATTAAATTATTTGTTTAAAAAGATTTAATCTTCACCTCTGTTATTATTTTCCCCCACTTGGTCTCTTTTATTATCCAAGGTCGTTATGGAATACTATATATATATATATATATATATATATATATGTATGTATGGTTCATTAATTTTCGTCTGTCCATAGGTTCCCATAAACACTTTCATTATGACCTCATTCTGTCAACAAAGGTGTACTGAAAAGCAAATATCACTTCTATAAGAACTGCTTTAAATCTCTTATAAACAATGCTAATGTCAGACTGCGTGACAGTAGATTCAATACATTTAAACAATGTTTTAAATGCATATTTACGTTGAAAAATTATTTTCAATAATGTGAGATGTTCAGGTAGGTCATACAATTTAAATACAAAATAAAGTACTATAAGAGTAATACTTTCTCCAGCATACTAAAATGAGCACTGTAGACAAGATTTCCAGTTCAAAGTATAGTGAGGGGAATTAGTATAGTATATTTCAGTTTGGTGGTTTTCATTGGAATACATTGTGTAATTTTGTGTCTTTATATATAAACAAGGAAATGTGTTTCTTCTCAGAGAAACTTGGCATGATATTTGGTCTGTGTTTTTCCCCCATCATGAGACTTGTCTACACCCCTTGTAATAATGTCATGGAATTTCCTTCTTCCTAGAAAGGGAAGACTATAGTTTTGGCAAGTCATTTAGGACATTTACTTTGTGCATGGCATGAGTCATTTTTCCAACAATTGTTTACAGACAGATCGTTTCACTTTTAAGTGACTATATGACAATTCCAGTGGGTCAGAAGTTTACATACATTAAGTTAACTGTGCCTTTATGCAACTTGGAAAATTCGAGAAAATTATGTCAAGCCTTTAGGCAGTTAGCCAATTGGAGGTGTACATGTGGATGTATTTTAAGGCCTACCTTTAAACTCAGTGCCTCTTTGCTTAACATGGGAAAATCAAAAGAAGTCAGCCAAGACCTCACATTCTTAAAATAGTGATCCTAACTGACCTAAGACAGGGAATGTTTTCTACAATTAAATGTCAGGAATTGAGTTTAAATGCATTTGGCTAAGGTGTATGTAAACTTCTGACTTCAACTGTAAATATATTAAATATAGGTCATTTAATATTTAGTACTGAGATCTTATTAGAGTTCAGCAGCACTGTTTGAGTAAACTTAGAAGAATCTACTGGTTATTAAGTACTGAAATAAGACAACAATGAACATCACTCTTGCGAATAAAGTCCATTCACACCAGAATCATGAAGTGTCATTTCAGAGAAAAGAGGTGTGTTACATTTAATACCTTCTCCTTTTTTGTCTTCTCCTCTGAGGTCACTGTAGTGTGATGTGCACTTCCTCTAAATCAGATTAAAAAAATAAAGTCTCCGGCAATGAGTCTGTGTATTAAATGCATATGCCTTGCACATATGCCAAGCCAGTTGCTTTTTCGGGTATTAAAAAAAATATTGTTTGACTCGTTGTACCACCCTTTACTGGCTGTCTATTCAAGCATTTTGAAGGGCAGTGTTCTGCTGTTGTTTTTGATAGTATTATTTCATAAATCGGATAAAGATTTTCACCAATCTGACACCCATATTGTTTATCTACAGGTAAACAACTTCAAATATAATCTTTGCTGTAGTTTACGCCAGCCCAATTCTTTGCACAGCTTGCATTTTGTAAAGCTACATGATTTTATTATGTGCGTGATCGATTTGAAAATGTAATTTGTCTGTACTTACGTTCATCTTTTTACAAGAAAACAATGGAATGGTAAAAATCTGAACAGTAATGACAATCACATTTTTGTGTTTACAAACATGATCACTCAAACGCACGTTGCATTTATGCTTAAATCATTTGTATTAGTGTCACCTGAAGGCTTGAACAGGGATGTGGAATATAAATTGAATTGGGAATAGCGTTGGGTGTAATCCAATTACAAAGTAATTAGTTACTGTAGTCTAATTATGTTTTAGTCAAAATTAAATTTTAAATTATTGTAATCAGTTTACAGTTACTGACTTTCAATTAATTAAATTAATTTTAAGTACATAATATGGTTATGATTATTTCTAATATATTATTTATGTACAATACATGAATTATGGCCCCGTAATAAGTCATTGTGAATGAGAAATGTGAGGTGCTGAGTGTATGACTTGTATGTAACAATAAACAAGGATGAAATATAGATATTATTTTGAATTTGTTGAGTGGAAATGTGTTTTAGAAAGTAACTTAGAAGTAATTAAAGTAATTATCAGATTAATTAACTAATTACTTAATTGAAAAAGTAATCACATACTTTTTCAATGAAGTAATTAGTTAAGTAATCTGATTACAGTTTTAGAGAAATAATTAGTAATTTGTAGTGGATTACTATTTTTAAGTAATTTTAACAGCACTAATTGGTAATATAGAAAAGACAGCTAAATCTAAATGGCATATTTCACACTATTTTTGAGTCTCATGCAGAATGCAGTTATTGTTCATTAGTTATTGTTTTTAGTGCCTTAGTTTTATGTGTCATTACTGTACTAAAATAGCTGAAGAATGGTTTACATATTTATCCATAGCATTTAGTTTAATTCACAGGTGAAAAGTTTTCCATATTTTTTTCAATTCATAATGTCTGTTTTATAGGCTGTTGGCATGTATCTCATATTGTCTGTGTTCTTTTGTTTCTAACATCAAATTTAAAATAATCCACTCAACCATCCTTCTGGGATGTATCCTTTTCCTGTGACAAAAGGGATATGAGGAAGATATCTAGAGGGGGAAAGTCATCGGTTTGTTTAAAGTTGTTGGTGAATATGAAGTCTGTCAGTGACTGTAAGTATAGGACAATTCAAGTGACCCAAAAAATCAGGAAATGGAATCGGGACATGATTCAGGCCAGATTAAAACCTCTGCCACAGTGAGCCAATGGTTTTTCTGTGCACCGTGAGCATGTGCACTGTGCTATGCCCTTTCAACAGGTTAAGCATGTTTACAAGATTTTTTCAGAAAAATGCTGTGTGACCAAAATGAACAAAAGAATGACAAATTGATGTGAAAGGTTAAAACAAAAACATCTATTATAACAATAAAACACATCACTGTATTTGATAGCAATGCCATTTTTTCATTTGATTAACAAGTGATATATAAAATATTGTGATACCATATGTTACCTATAAACTCAGTACTCAACTGTATAACTGACTTGGATCAGATATGACATTAGTTTGAAATATTGTTATGTCTGTATGTCTTCAGTAAAGTATGTATCTGAGTGTTGTGCCTGTCAAGAACAAGGAAGCATATGACTCTAAAACAGATACATATCTTCTCAGGGCTCTGGTACTTCTAAGTAGATCAGGAATTTCCCCTTTACAGACAGGAAAGACAAGTTTATGAAACCGGTATAAAAGGGCTGTCTTATTAGTGTTTCTGACCAGTTAAGTAAGAGACTTGGAGATTTGCTGAACACTCTGCTTGGCCAAGGAATCAGATTAACATTTGAAGAAGAAGTCACAATTTTTATTGTAACTCCAAGGATGAATCTGTAAATGGACACAGAATTGGTTTATACAGGGACAACTGCCCGCATTTTTCACCACAATCAGGTATTTGGTATTTCCTTATTGAAGCCCAGTTGCTCTTCATTTATAATTATTTTATGTCTCGACACTTACTAAACCAACTTGACAGATACATGTATCCAGCTGTTAGCAGTCTATTGAAAAAAACTTGACTTTGTTGTTGTTTTTACATGTTTTACAGGCAATGGAAGAACTGATGTTTTCTGATCAGAACCGTCTACGAATCCAGTCAGTGGAGAGCACTTTCCACCACACTGGAAAGACACTTCTGATACCTGGTCGCATTTTGGTGGGAGAGGGATGTTTGCTGAAGTTGTGCAGACGTGGACCCAAACCCAAAGTGTTCTTCCTCTTCAGTGACATCTTAGTCTATGGCAGTATCATGCTGCCTGGTCGCTGGAACAATAACCAGCAGATCATCCCTTTGGAAGAGGTGTACCAGGAAGATCTGGAAGACGGAATGGCCATGGCCAACCAATGGCTCATCCGCACACCACGCAAGTCCTTCTATGTGGCGGCAGCATCGGCTGAGGAGAAGCTTGCATGGATGGGGCGTATTGAGAAGTACAGGGCTCTGCACTTGCAAAGCAAGGGCCTCCTTATCGACAGGACCGCTGTGGAGAATTTTGCTGCTACCTGGATACCTGACATGGCTTCAGCCATCTGTATGCGCTGCTCTGAACACTTCAATGTTACCAACCGGAGGCACCACTGCCGGAGGTGCGGCTTTATAGTTTGCAGAACTTGCTCCAAGTATCGGGCCTTGTTACCCAACATCTCCTCCAGGCCAGTTAGAGTTTGCCGGCATTGTATTATCAACATGCAAGATGGACAAGAGCAGGGACAGAAAACCGAAAAGGGAAAGTACTGGAAGAAGAACTCACTTGAGGACTCACCGTCACAACCCAAATTTGACACTTCCAGCGAAGGAGAGCTCGAGGAGCAGGACGGGTACCAGGTGCCTACCAAGTGGTTCAAAAGCCAGCAGGAGAATTTCTCCCCATATAGTTATTTAAAGCCCGAGCACATAATGCCTCCTGTCAGTGGACTTTGAAACTAGACAGAAGTTAGAACCCACTATTATGCTGAACTATGCTGGAACAAACATCAGGTACACAAAGAACATTGCCAGCAGTTATTAAGTATTTTGCACTAGAGTCACTTCTATGTCTTCTATTTTGCACTGTTATTTTGTGCTGTATTTTTATTTATTTTTGAATGTAGACTCATTGTATAGCAGCTGTTTTATAATTGATATGGCGCAAACCAAAATGTACAAAATGTGAAATATGTGTACAGTGTAATCTGGATAATAAACAATATTATTATAATATACTTTGGGGAACTTTGTGTTTCTTAGATGCTTGGTGCAACTAAATAAAAAAATAAAATAAATAAATAAATAAAATACAACATAACAGAACTGAACATACAGGTGCATCTCAATAAATTAGAATGTCGTGGAAAAGTTCATTTATTTCATACTTATTAGAGAAGAAGACTAAGAATGATTCTTAATCAACATATTTGAATGTATATCATATGCACGTCAGAACTAATTTATGATTCTTCTACTATGTAGCTGTCATGCAGTAGTGAACTTTCAGTATGCTGAATTGATGATGTTATGCTTTCCATGATCAGTTTAACTGATAAGATAAATAGATTATAACACAGAGATCAACATTTTGCTAATAGTGCCAAAAGAGAAAAATTACATTGTGTGTGTGTGTGTGTGTGTATTTTTTATTTTTTTGCTTGTTTGTTTTGCAACTCTGACTTGTTCTACCAGTTTGGACAGTGCTCAGAGGTTAGAATTGGCTGGCCTGTGCAAAGCCTATTGAACACTTTTGGAATCAATTGGAACAGCGAGCCAGGCCCCATCACCCAATTTCAGTGCCTGAACTCATTAATGCCATTCAGATACAGGCATCACTGAGATCAGACACTAATTTTGGGCGAAGGAACCTGCTCACAGACAACGGTCCAATTAATCTCAAAGGTGTTTAACAGGGTTCAGGTCTGTGCTTTCTGCAGGCCAGTTAAGTTCTTCACACTAGACTCATGTGGACCTCGCTTTGTGCACAGTGGCATTATCATGCAAAAAGGGCCCTCTCCATGGAAACAGACAATTCTCTAGAATGGTATGGTGTAAGAATAAGATTTGTTCTCACATGAATTACTGGAAAGGCAAACCTCGTTAATTAGAAGGAAGTGTCCACATACTTTTGGCCTTATAGTGTACAGGTGCATCTCAATAAATTAGAATGTCGTGGAAAAGTTCATTTATTTCAGTAATTCAACTCAAATTGTGAAACTCGTGTATTAAAGAAATTCAATGCACACAGACTGAAGTAGTTTAAGTCTTTGGTTCTTTTAATTGTGATGATTTTGGCTCACATTTAACATAAACCCACCAATTCACTATCTCAAAAAATTAGAATACATCATAAGACCAATAAAAAAACATTTTTAGTGAATTGTTGGCCTTCTGGAAAGTATGTTCATTTACTGTATATGTACTCAATACTTGGTAGGGGCTCCTTTTGCTTTAATTACTGCCTCAATTTGGCGTGGCATGGAGGTGATCAGTTTGTGGCACTACTGAGGTGGTATGGAAGCCCAGGTTTCTTTGACGGTGGCCTTCAGCTCATCTGCATTTTTTGGTCTCTTGTTTCTCATTTTCCTCTTGACAATACCCCATAGATTCTCTATGGGGTTCAGGTCTGGTGAGTTTGCTGGCCAGTCAAGCACACCAACACCATGGTCATTTAACCAACTTTTGGTGCTTTTGGCAGTGTGGGCAGGTGCCAAATCCTGCTGGAAAATGAAATCAGCATCTTTAAAAAGCTGGTCAGCAGAAGGAAGCATGAAGTGCTCCAAAATTTCTTGGTAAACGGGTGCAGTGACTTTGGTTTTCAAAATCATTTGTATTAGTACACAATGGACCAACACCAGCAGATGACATTGCACCCCAAATCATCACAGACTGTGGAAACTTAACACTGGACTTCAAGCAACTTGGGCTATGAGCTTCTCCACCCTTCCTCCAGACTCTAGGACCTTGGTTTCCAAATGAAATACAAAACTTGCTCTCATCTGAAAAGAGGACTTTGGACCACTGGGCAACAGTCCAGTTCTTCTCCTTAGCCCAGGTAAGACGCCTCTGACGTTGTCTGTGGTTCAGGAGTGGCTTAACAAGAGGAATACGACAACTGTAGCCAAATTCCTTGACACGTCTGTGTGTGGTGGCTCTTGATGCCTTGACCCCAGCCTCAGTCCATTCCTTGTGAAGTTCACCCAAATTCTTGAATCGATTTTGCTTGACAATCCTCATAAGGCTGCGGTTCTCTCGGTTGGTTGTGCATCTTTTTCTTCCACACTTTTTCCTTCCACTCAACTTTCTGTTAACATGCTTGGATACAGCACTCTGTGAACAGCCAGCTTCTTTGGCAATGAATGTTTGTGGCTTACCCTCCTTGTGAGGGGTGTCAATGATTGTCTTCTGGACAACTGTCAGATCAGCAGTCTTCCCCATGACTGTGTAGCCTAGTGAACCAAACTGAGAGACCATTTTGAAGGCTTAGGAAATCTTTGCAGGTGTTTTGAGTTGATTAGCTGATTGGCATGTCACTATATTCTAATTTTTTGAGATAGTGAATTGGTGGGTTTTTGTTAAATGTGAGCCAAAATCATCACAATTAAAAGAACCAAAGACTTAAACTACTTCAGTCTGTGTGCATTGAATTTCTTTAATACACGAGTTTCACAATTTGAGTTGAATTACTGAAATAAATGAACTTTTCCATGACATTCTAATTTATTGAGATGCACCTGTACACTATAAGGCCAAAAGTATGTGGACACTTCCTTCTAATTAACGAGGTTTGCCTTTCCAGTAATTCATGTGAGAACAAATCTTATTCTTACACCATACCATACTAGAGAATTGTCTGTTTCCATGGAGAGGGCCCTTTTTGCATGATAATGCCACTGTGCACAAAGCGAGGTCCACATGAGTCTAGTGTAAAGAACTTAACTGGCCTGCAGAAAGCACAGACCTGAACCCTGTTAAACACCTTTGAGATTAATTGGACCGTCGTCTGTGAGCAGGTTCCTTCGCCCAAAATTAGTGTCTGATCTCAGTGATGCCTGTATCTGAATGGCATTAATGAGTTCAGGCACTGAAATTGGGTGATGGGGCCTGGCTCGCTGTTCCAATTGATTCCAAAAGTGTTCAATAGGCTTTGCACAGGCCAGCCAATTCTAACCTCTGAGCACTGTCCAAACTGGTAGAACAAGTCAGAGTTGCAAAACAAACAAGCAAAAAAATAAAAAATACACACACACACACACACACACACACACACACACACACACACACACACACACAATGTAATTTTTCTCTTTTGGCACTATTAGCAAAATGTTGATCTCTGTGTTATAATCTATTTATCTTATCAGTTAAACTGATCATGGAAAGCATAACATCATCAATTCAGCATACTGAAAGTTCACTACTGCATGACAGCTACATAGTAGAAGAATCATAAATTAGTTCTGACGTGCATATGATATACATTCAAATATGTTGATTAAGAATCATTCTTAGTCTTCTTCTCTAATAAGAACTAAACACAATGCATATGGTAAGAGAGTAATCAAGTCTTTAAAAAAATCAAACTTTTCTTTTGCCTTTTGCTAAATTCCCACCATAATAATTCTAATGAAGCCCATTTGCACAGTGTGTGGAGAATGTTTACACAACAACTAACAAAACCAGTTCACCAGGTGAGATGAACTTTTATATGCCTCACTGGTTACTATTATTAGACACGTAAAAATAGAACAGGAAGCCCGCAAATGTGGTAAAAATGTAATCAACCAACCGTCAGAAACTTCTTTGTGAAAGTGGTGTGTTGTAAATTATTTTCAGGCTATTGCGGTATCTACAGTACAGAGACTACAACTAATTTATTTCTGTCTGAGAGTTTAACTCTTCTAATCATGTAAAGTTCAAAGATCATTTGTCTATGCTTAACTGGGCACTGAAGAGGTTTTTATGAGGTTTCTTTTATTACTACAAGATCCATTTCTTAAAGAGACAAAGTGCAATGGGACAGGCAAGAGTATAGCCTATACAAGGTAGGATAGTAAATACACCACAACTATACAGAAATTCCAAAAAAAAAAAAGAATACATAAATTGACAATGGTGAGACAATGTACACAGTAAGGTGTGAAAATGCGCATGTTAATTTTGAATGTATACTGGAATGACATGCAGGAAGATAAATTTAAAGAAATTCAACACTGTCATATAACAGAGGAATTGCATTAGTTCAACACAAGTTTTGCAACAAAACATAAATAATGACATAACTGATTTACATTTAACTAATTATGCCTATTTATTCCCTGATATGCATAATATTTTTCTCAACTAAGTTCAGTACTGTTTTAGTAAAACAGTTTTCTAACATTTTTATAAATAAAAATTGACATCAAACTTGAATCTATTGTACATTAGAGTATTTGGGAAATTAAGTGTCCTTCCATCATGGTCAATAAAATGAAATGTAATTTATTAAATTTAATGTAAAATAACGCTATATAAATTAAATGCAAATTCTATAAGTGACATTTCTAACATTGATTACCTTTGATAACATCTAATATTTCTGTAAATAGTACACATGTTGTATCAAAACATGTTTATGAGCAAATCATATTTCATTCAAACTGAACAATGAATTAAAAACTTCACTTACAATAATACACAGTATTTTTCCATTTAATTCTTCATACATTTTAATAAGAATGCTGCTTCCTGCTACCACAATTAAAATTTGGAAATTTAATTTGGAATTTAAAAAGTACCGTCATTTAAATTATGAATGGTGTGGGGTGTGCAAACCACTTAACGCATACATCAGGTCTTTAGAGACCCGGGACCTCATTTCACCCCGTGTACCTCATCCATTTTTTGGAGTTGTGATCACACCTCTTTAGTATTCTTCTTTTTTTTATTTTTTTTATCCCCTTTTCTCCCAATTTGGAATGCCCAATTCTCACTACTTAGTAGGTCCTCGTGGTGGCGCAGTTACTCACCTCATTCCGGGTGGTGGAGGACAAGACTCAGTTGCCTCCGCTTCTGAGACAGTCAATCCGCGCATCTTATCATGTGGTTCATTGTGCATGACACCGCGGAGACTCCCAGCATGTGGAGGCTCATGCTACTCTCCACGGTCCACGCACAACTTACCACACGCCCCATTGAGAGCGAGAACCACTAATCGCGACCACAAGGAGTTTACCTCATGTGACTCTACCCTCCCTAACAACCAGGCCAATTTGGTTGCTTAGAAGACCTGGCTGGAGTCACTCAGCACACCCTGGATTTGAACTCACAACTCCAGGGGTGGTAGTCAGTGTCAATACTTGCTGAGCTACCCAGAGCTATCGTTAGTCTATCTCTTACAAACAGTGTAAAAAATTGTTTTAAAAGCCAAAATTGCAAATAAATAAATAAATTAAAACCAAAAAAGTTTTATAATGTTATATAATGTTAGTTTTATAATATAACCAAATTAGAGACATTAGGTATGTAATAGTGTTGCTTGTTTTATTTTTGCACTTCCATAAACTATATATTTTTATAGATTATTTCATATATATATAAGTTTACATTTTAAATACTGTAAATAATTGACCTTGAGGCCTTTATTGTGTGCAAACCTATGTGAACAAGTTCAACTAAATGTCCAAACCTGATTTTTCAGTTGTTTGCCTACGGTTGCCTACTTTTCATGTTTGTTGCTATATTCAGCAGGAAAACAGCAAAACATACAGAATGAGGAAGTAGCTGCTCTTTTTTGCTTGCCAAAAAATGACTGTTATACAACCTTTGGCAACTTGCAGTAAAAACAAATGCTGTCAGATAAATGACATACAGTCAGTTCTGAATAAAAGGGTTTCACTGCATTTCCTGCTTCCCTAATTGTATGTATTTAATTTAATTATTTAAAAACAACCACAGTATTACCATAACATTCTTGCTTTCTTGAGAACTTGCTCTCATATTTGGAGTGTGGTTTATTGCCTCATGAGGTGGTTTTTGCCTCAGCATTTGTTTTAGTTCTCAGACTGTGTGAGATTGTGTTTGCGTAGCTTATGACATCTCATCTCAGAGAAATTGATGATGGGTCAGCTCTCCTACAAGCCATGTACCTTACATAACAAAATACAGAAAAGTGAGACACTGTGGTTTAGTAGCCAATTGTTTCTCAATTTCAATGATCTCTTGAGATGGGAAGGCAAAATGAGAACATGATAGTGACCTTAAAGTACCAAACTACATGCTTTCTATTAACATTTTCTAAATATGAAACATCCTCCTTGTCTTCCATACTCAAGAAGCATTATAGACCTTAGTCAGAGAACACACCATATTAACATTTTCGTGAACGGCAAAGCGGTTGTGAGGGATAGACATAGAGTCAGTTCAATGAGTTGTACTAAATACATGTTCTAAAATCTAGACCACATCTAATTATAACAAAATGTGTTTACTGTAGTTTTTTTTTTTTCAACAGAATTTCTTTTGACATTACATATTTTTAATGTTTCGCCAGCTGAATGTTCGACACAAAGATATTAAACAGTCCAACAACCTATTAAACAGACTGTACATCTATTCCTCACAGCCTTGTTCAAAATAAAAAAAAACAAAAAAAAATATATATATACTGTATATATGGCATTTACCCTGACTAAGGTCCATTACCAGTACACAACAACAATGTTTGGTAACACTTTACAATAAGGTTCCAATTGATAACATTAGTTAACATGAACTAACAATGAATGATACGTATTAAGCATTAATTAATCTTAATGTTAATTTCAACATATAGTAATACATTTTTTAAAAGTTGTATATGTTAACATTAGTTAATGCTCTATGAACCAACATGAACTAACAATGAGCAATTTTATTTTTATTAACTAACATTAACAAAGAAAGATTATAAAACAATGTATATTGTTCATTGTTAGTTTATACCTGTCATATGAAGGCAGTTAATAAATCTCTTAATCTTAATATGAAATGATTTTTATTGTAAATATTCTGTATCATATAATGTTATAATTAATTTCAGTTACTAAGTAAAAACATTTCTCATTTGAAAACCATCAAAATAAGCTCTTTATTCTTCTTTTTTTTATTTTACTTTTGTTAAGTAAGTTTACTTTTGTTAAGGGTGCCATTTACCCTCTTGTGATCAATCTCAATACTCTAATTTGGCTACAAGGTCTCTTTTGGCAAAAGTAAGTACAGCAGAAAGCACTCGCATGTACATAGAGGAATTCCACATTACTAGAAAAATCAGTTGAGCAAGGTCAACCCAGTCCAGTTTGCCCAATACTTCCATGACATCAGAGTACAGTTTTATCTTCTGTTGAAGAAGCAGCTCTATTATGATTTCATGAAGAGGTTGGAACTCACCACTAGTCATCCACCATCCCAAGGCACCTCCCAAAGCACCACCTAAGATATAATAAAAGGAGATTGATAGTGACATATAAAACGCTACAGATAACATACAGATAAAATGCTAAAGATAGAAAATCTCAGTTTGTAAAAGGTAGACTTGTACATGTTGTTTAATGATGTTATACCTCTCTGTAAAAAACAAATCAAGAAAAATCAAGATGACTCAACTCAAAATGTTGTAGTAACTAGCTTCTTCTTAAGAAAACTGCTTAACGTTCTTTGTTGTGAAAAACTTTAGAGTAATGGGTTGAGTAACAGCACGAGTATCAGTTTGCCCAACCAATGGTAGAGAGTTTGGGAACCTGTCTGACAACCTGTTTGTTATTATTTTTGCAATTACGTTTGGTGACGCTAATGGAGCAGAAATCGCACACTTCACATTGTACTTGTATTATTTCTGTTGAAAAAAAAAAGTGGTTCGTACTAAATGGCCTAAAAGTTGAATGTATCAATTTCCTCTTCTTCTTTTTTTTTTTTTTTTTTTACAGTGCAATACATTCTGTTGAGGAATCACAACATAAGTAACTCAATTTAAGGGAAATTAGATTTTTTCCAAATAGAAAAATACATTCATTTTTTATTGAATATTAATGGAGCAACATAATTTGTGTGAAAAGAAATAATAATGGAAGATTGTTTTGATTAAAATTATTTTTTTTTTTAAAGGTGGCGAGAGAGACTTTTACCCCATGTTTGGGTAAAAGGCCCCCAAAGAGGTTAAAGTGATATCTTGTAAATATAGGTACTATAGTTATAGGGCAAAATTTCTCAACTTACACAAATAATTTTGAGAAAGTCAGATGCTTTTTTGAGTAATGAATAAAGATAATGCTTATTCAAAATAACCGCTTCAGAAATGGGTTAACTATTTCCTGTTAATTTCAATCAGATTTGGCATTTCATAAAATCTCAAGTATTCTATAAACAAACTAATCTCCATTGTAAATGTGAGCCCACTTTAAAAAAAATGTCAGAACAAATCTATTCGCCCCACTTAAGAAAAACAATGTTTTGTTTTGTATTGTTTTTTACCCCAAATACCATCCTTTCACTTATTGGACAGTTATTAAAACAACTTTAGATTTAATCACCTTGAACAAAATTGAAAATGAAAAATAAGTATTTTGTCTCAACATAATTTGATAATTTCAGGGATTCTCATTAACTGCATAAACATGCAAGATTTTTTGTATTATTAAATTTGAGACCAAATTACCTCAAAATCAAACTCGAGACACTGCACTCACTGATCTCATGTATCAGAAATATTTTGCAGTGTATAGTGACAAACAGGTCTTAAGGAAAGTACTGTGGTGTTTTTTTTATTTTTTATTTAATCTTTTTGCTGTTTAGTGTTTTGGGAGAAAATAAAATCAAAAGTGCCTTTTACCTCGGGGGGTCTTTAGCCCCATTGTACCCTAATTCCAAAAAAGTTTAGCATGCTGCCATACAACTTTTATATATTGATCTAGATATTTTACAATATTTATACCAAGTAGCCTACTTTACCTAGGCCTACTCTTATTTTGCTACCAGGATTAGTCGAGTAATTATTAAAGGTGATATTATAACTCCACCCTGAGGTTAAGAATTGAAGTAGATCAAAGTTTTTGGATGATTGCAAGAAATCACAAACAGAACATAACCACCATACCAATAAATATTCCCAGTGGGCCTCCAACCAGTCCTCCTATAAAAGCACCTCCTCCAGCTGCTGCAACTCCTTTCTTCAAATTCTGTATTGCTGCTTTTATCTTCCTGTCTGCTGATATCCTAGAGCAAAGTCTCATTACATCATCTATTCGTCAGCTCATCATGATGTGTGGAAAAATAACCTGTAGAGAAACATTAATAGATTATGAATGTGACCTTTACTAGATAAATGCAAACAACTGAAAAAGGCAAGTGGAAACAGTCTATTTGCAACCTAAACACTAAATGGTTAATGTGTCGCATATGGTTTGTATAAAATAGTTCTATAGATTGAACTAAGGGGGCGCTCAAACCCAACGCGTTATTGGGCTACAAAAGGCAGACACAGAGAAACCAATAAAACAGCACGCTCAAGTTGTGCTTCAAACGTTCAAAGACATTACATACATGGTTACATATATAAATAATGGAAAAAGAGTTTGATTTGAACTAATTACTGCCATACTTATAATGAAAATTAAAATTCCCTCAATCCAAAGCTAAATTCATAGCTAAATAAACTAAATAAAAAAGAAATGTCCCTTTTTCAGGACACTGTATTTTAAAGATAATTTTGTAAAAATCCAAATAACTTTACAGATCTTTATTGTAAAGGGTTTAAACAATATTTTCCATGCAACAATTAATGAACATGCACCTGTGGAACAGTCATTAAGACATTAACAGCTTACAGACGGTAGGTAATTAAGGTCACAGTTATAAAAACTTAGCACACTAAAGAGACCTTTCTACTGACTCTGAAAAACACCAAAAGAAAGATGCCCAGGGCCCCTGCTCATCTGCGTGAACATGCCTTAGGTATGCTGCATGGAGGCATGAGGACTACAGATGTGGCCAGGGCAGTAAATTGCAATGTCCGTACTGTGAGATGCCTAAGACAGCGCTACAGGGAGACAGGAAGGACAGCTGATCATCCTCGCAGTGGCAGACAACATGTAACAACACCTGCACAGGATCGGTACATCCGAATATCACACCTGCGGGACAGGTACAGGATGGCAACAACAACTGCCCGAGTTACACTAGGAACACACAATCCCTCCATCAGTGCTCAGACTGTCCGCAATAGGGTGAGAGAGGCTGGACTGAGGGCTTGTAGGCATTTTGTAAGGCAGGTCCTTACCAGACATCACCAGCAACAATGTCGCCTATGGGCACAAACCCACCTTCGCTGGACCAGACAGGACTGGCAAAAAGTGCTCTTCACTGATGAGTCGCGGTTTTGTCTCACCAGGGGTGATGGTCGGACTCGCGTTTATCGTCGAAGGAATGAGCGTTTAACCAAGACCTGTACTCTGGAGCGGGTGTGGGGCGGTGTGTCACAGCATCATCAGACTGAGCTTGTTGTCATTGCAGGCAATCTCAATGCTGTGCGTTACAGGGAAGACATTCTCCTCCCTCACGTGGTACCCTTCCTGCAGGCTCATCCTGACATGACTCTCCAGCATGACAATGCCACTAGCCACATATTGCTCGTTCTGTGCGTGATTTCCTGCAAGACAGGAATGTCAGAGTTCTGCCATGACCAGCGAAGAGCCTGGATCTCAATCCCATTCAGCACGTCTGGGACCTGTTGGATCGGAGGGTGAGGACTAGGGCCATTCCCCCCAGACATGTCCGGGAGCTTGCAAGTGCCTTGGTGGAAGAGTGGGGTAACATCTCACAGCAAGAACTCGCAAATCTGGTGCAGTCCATGAGGAGGAGATGCACTGCAGTACTTAATGCAGTACCCTCCCCCCCCCCCCCCCCTTTTTGAATCTTTGAATCTTTTTATGTTCATACAAATATTTACACGTGTTAAATTTGCTGAAAATAAAAGCAGTTGAAAGTGACAGGGCATTTCTTTTTTTGATGAGTACTTCACAGCCTACAACCTATTTTTCATGGAATACCTCTGTTAATTTCTGTTACTTGTATTACAGTTACTTTCAGATTCACTTTGGGGGAAGTCATTATTGTCAGTGTCTTTTATGTATATGCACTTACATTTATACAACTGTTAACATTTTTTGCATTCCCAATAAAAAAATAAAAAAATAAAATTGGGTTCTGGCTTTTTATTTGTGTTACGCTGATGATCATGTTAATGTGAACCTATTACTTAAACACATATCATTAAATGGATAGATCAAACTTTCAGTTCTGACTGGTCGATCAGCGTTTGGCACAGTTCATCTTTGCAACACTAAACTTTGCACATTTGCAGGTTATTATTGTATGTCATAATAGGCTATATCATTTTACTGTATCATGAATCATAACATCTCGGTTACTGTCGTAACCTCCGTTCCCTGATGGAGGGAACGAGACGTTGTTTCGATGAAGTGACACTAGGTGTTACTCCTGGGAGCCCCAGACATCTCTGATCTTTGTGAAAAGGCCAATGAGAATTTGCGAGTGGAATTTGCATGCCACTCCCCCGGACATACGGGTATAAAAGGAGCTGGAATGCAACCACTCATTCAGGTTTTGCACTGAGGAGCCGAGACAAGGTCCCACCCATTCAGCGGGTAGTTCGGTGTTGTGGCAGGAGGGACACAATGTCTCGTTCCCTCCATCAGGGAACGGAGGTTACGCAATTAACCAAGACGTTCCCCTTCTGTCACTCACTCGACGTTGTGTCGATGAAGACACAACGGAAGCTGCTCGGAGCTTCTAAAGCTCTGCGTGTGATCCAAGTAGATGCACAAAGCACACACTGGACACAGCAAAGCCAAGGCTGAGTCTGCCTCCTCCTGGGGCAGTGCTTGCAGGTTCACCACCTGATCCCTGAATGGGGTCGTGTGAACCTTGGGCACATAGCCCGGTTGGGGTCTCAGGATCACGTGAGAGTCACCCAGGCTGAACTCCAGGCACAGTTCGCTGACAGAGAACGCCTGCAGGTCCCCTACCCTCTTGTTGGAGGTGAGCCCCATCAGGAGGGCAGTCTTCAAAGAGAGCGCCTTTAACTCTACTGACTCTAGGGGCTCAAATGGAGCTCCCCGTAGACCCTGAAGGACCATGGAGATGTCCCACGAGGGAACAAGGCGTGGTCTGGGGGTTTAACCTCCTTGCGCCTCTCAGGAACTTTACAATCAAGTCGTGCTTCCCCAAATACTTACCGTCAACTGCATCGTGATGTGCCGATATAGCGGCTACACACACTTTCAAGGTGGAGGGGGACAGCCACCCCTCCAGCCTCTCCTGCAGAAAGGAAAGCACTGATCCGACTGCGCATCTCTGGGGGTCTTCACGTCGGGAAGAACACCACTTAGCGAACAGACGCCACTTTAGGTCACACAGGCACCTCGTCGAGGGAGCCCTAGCCTGAGTGATCGTATCTACCACTGCTGGTGGTAGGCCACTTAAGTCTTCTGCGTCCCATCCAAGGGCCAGACATGGAGATTCCAGAGGTCTGGTCACGGGTGCCAGATGGTGCCCCATCAGAAAGAAGGTCCTTCATCAGGGGAATTTGCTGGGGGGGGGGCTGTCACGAGGAGTGTGAGGTCCGAGAACCAAGTCCGTGTGGGCCAATAAGGTGCCACTAGGATGACCAGCTCCTCATCCTCCCTGAACATGCACAACATCTGTGCAAGTAGCCTCACTGGGGGAAATGCATACTTGCGCAACCCCAGGGGCCAGCTGTGTGCCAACACGTCTGTGCCGAGGGGATCCTCGGTCAGAGAATACCAGAGCGGGCAGTGGGAGGATTCCCAGGAAGTGAACAGGTCCACCTGCACTTGACCGAATCGACTCCAGATCAGCTGTACCACCTGAGGGTGGAGTCTCCACTCTCCCCTGAGCATGACCTGCTGTGACAGCGCATCTGCTGTGCTGTTGAGGTTGCCCAGGATATGAGTGGCTCGCAGCGACTTGAGCCGCTGCTAACTCCAGAGGAGGAGACGGTGGGCGAGTTGCGACATTTGATGAGAGCGTAGACCGCCTTGGTGGTTGATGTACGCAACCATCACCATGTTGTCCGTCTGGACCAACACGTGCTTGCCCCGGATCAACAGCAAAAGCCTCCGCAGGGCGAGAAATACTGCCAGCAACTCGAGGCAGCTGATGTGCCAACACAGTCGCGGACCAGTCCAAGGGCCAGCGGCTGCGTGCCCATTGCAAACGGTGCCCCAGCCACGCTTGGAGGTGTCCATCGTAATCACGACGTGCCTGGAGACCTAGGGGAACTCCAGCCCGTAGGAACACTAGGTGGACCAAGGGCTGAACAGACGGCGACAGACCTGCATGATGAGCACGCGGTGCGCGCCGTGGCACTATGCCCATCTCGCGACTTGAGTCGAGCGTGACCGCCGCTGAGGATTCCATATGCCCCAGGAGCCTCTGAAAAGATTTCAGTGGGACTGACGACTTCTGTCAGAACGTACTCGGACAGTTCAGCACCGAATGCACATGCTTGTTTGTGAGGCGCGCCGTCATTGAGACCAAGTCTAACTCCATACCGAGAAAAAAGATGCTCTGAACCGGGGAGAGCTTGCTCTTTTCCCAGTTGACCCGAAGCCCCAGCCGGCTGAGGTGCGTGATCACCAGGTCCCTGTGTGCACACAACAAGTCCCGCGAGTGAGCTAGGATCAGCCAGTCGTTGAGATAGTTGAGAATGCAGATGCCCACTTCCCTTAGTGGGGCAAGAGCTGCCTCTGTGACCTTCGTGAAGGCATGAGGTGACAGGGACAGACCGAAGGGGAGGACCTTGTACTGGTATGCCCGGTCCTCGAAAGCAAACCACAGGAAGGGTCTGTGTCAAGGTAAAACCAAGACACGGAAGTACGCATCCTTCAGGTCTACCGCCGCGAACCAATCTTGATGCCGGACGCTAGCTAGAATGTGTTTCTGCATCAGCATCTTGAACAGGAGTCTGTGCAAAGCCCATCTCAGAACTCACAGGTCCAAGATTGGCCGCAACCTGCCGCCTTTTTTGGGTATGATGAAGTAGGGGCTATAAAACCCCTTCTTCATCTCGACTGGAGGAACAGGCTCTATCACGTCCTTCCGTAGGAAGTTCTCGCCTTTCACCGCAGTGAAGCGGACGGCATTAAACCTGGGCGGACGCCTGCCGAACTAAATCGCATAGCCGAGTCGGACAGTCCTGATCAGCCAACGCGACAGGTTGGGGAGCACGAGCCACGCCCCCAATCTCCGTGCGAGGGGGACCAAGGGAACAACCGTGTCGAGAGGTGCTACTTGTGGCCGTGCCGAGTCTAAGGACATCAAAGCACTTACCTGGCGATTTAAATTTTTTTACAGCTATGTGTGTGTGTGTGTGTGTGTGTTTTAACAGAAGAATTAATGTAAGTGATTTTATAAAATTATAAGCTTCACATTTCTGCATTTAAACCTTCCAAAATTTGGCCCCATTCACTTCGATTGTAAGTGCCTCACTGCAATCTCGATTTTTTCTTTTTTCTTTCTTTTTTTTTTTTAAGAAAGGGAGGGACAACTCAAAATATTTTTTTGTGGTAATCAATATTGTGCCACAAATGCTGTCGATTGAGTTTAACTTGTATTGAACCTGGAATAGACATACATATAGAGAACTTTTATAGAGATAGAGAAAAGTGTGACAAATAGGCCTACTGCTTAAATAATTAAAAATTACATTGTTACATTTAAAGTAATATTTCAAAATTTGTGTTATAGGCAATCCCATATTCCCTTGCTAAATCAGGATTAGCATGTAACAATAAGTGAAAAGATGCAGATATTAATCCCACATCATTGGTTAAATTTTGCATTGAAACAACTTTAATGAATATAATAGAACAACCACATAGTCACGAATTCAAGGACTTCCTCCACTCACCACCAGAGGTCTCTCTCACCCGAGTTCTGAGAGCTTCAGGAACTACACTTCCCAGCATGCCTACCTGGACTGATTACTCCCACACCTGTTCCCAGTTCCGATGACTATGGCTGTGTCTCGTTTGGAAGGCTGCATGCTAGGTAGGACGCGTCCGTTGAAGGCTGCAGTATACTGAGCGTCCTCCTTTAAACAAGCCTCGTTTAAACGAGACGGCCATCATAGGACAAATGGAAACGGAACGTAACATGGTTGCTATGACAACACGCCACACTTTAACAAGCGCGAGCGCTTTGAGTAAGATGGTATCAAAGTCCCTCTGGAAGGGAATGCATGAGGTACATTTTAGGAGAATTATAATGATGTAAAGAGAAAAGACAATAGATTTTACAGGTGTACTTTCAGTCTTATATTTTAATTATATATTAATATAATTATACATATTATATACTCTGCACCCATCTACTGAGGTACTTCAACTTGGGAATTAACATTACTTGCCTTTGAACATCATATTTACGGGCAAATTGGCGTTATTTATTTATTTTTTTAGACATTTCCGTTGAAGCAAAGAATTGTGGGTTGTGAGTGCCCACGAAGTATACACCTCATGCATCCTCCGAAGGTCGCATTCGAAGGCTGCATTCAGAGTCTCCTACTCGCTTTTTTGAAACGAGACAGCCTCGATGACGTATGCGGCTGACAAATGTGACCTCCGGAAGACGCATCCTTCCAAACGAGACAGCCTATTTAAGCACTACATTAACTCAACTTTTTGCGAAGTCTTGTTTTGCCTAACTGACATTTCTGAGCATTTATACTGTTGTTACTGCCTGCCTGTGTTTGACTCCTGCCTGTTTACCCACCGAACCTGGTTCTTTGCTGCCTACCTTTGATTACGTCTGTTTACCTGGATTTCTACTTTGATTGTTTGCTGCCTGCCCTGAACCTTGCCTGTTTAAGACCACATCTCTGATCTGTCTACGCTTTTCTATTGCTGGAGATTTACCCTGCCTGTCTGTTTATGATTTGCACTTTCACTAATAAACCGCACATGGATCTAAACCCCAGTTCTTCTATGTGTACTATTTGTGTGACCACGTGTGTGTGTGTGTGTGTGTTGGTGTTTTTACATTTATTTTACAGTGCTCATTATTCTGCTGAAACTATCGGACCTTAAAATGTTTTTGACAAATTTCGACAATGTGTTCAAGTTCTGCTTTGGCATTGTCCAGACAGTGACAACATACCATTCATTTTTATTTATTTTTTCACTTCCCAAGAAGTCAATTCATAGTACAGGTCCACTGCCTACATCATATAGTGTTGTTGAAATTGCACATATGGCAGCATCAAGAGAACGTATGTAAAACATGGTTCTTCTAGTTTGTCCCTAAGTGCTGGAACTAGTAATGTTACTAAGTAACAAACCCAGTGTTTAAAGCATCTTTGATCCCCTACCAACTGCTTTTGAAGATATCAGCATGTTTAGAACTAATAGAAAACTACTTTAAGTACCATAACACCTGCGAGCATGCTTATTGCAGAAGAAAAATTAGTTGATTGCAACAAAACAAGAAAGAGAGAATAACCATAAGCAGATGGTGCCTTCTTGGCTTAGACTAAACTGGTGGCATTCACCCTCTAGTGATCAATCTCCATACTGCACTTCAGCGTTGAGCTCTTTTTTGGTATACGTGACTATACCAGCAAACACTTGCTGGTACATAAAGGCATTCCCCTTAACTTGGCCAAACAGCTGAGGAAAGTGCGACCATCTCATTTTTCCCAATACTGCCATGATATCATAGTACATTTTCTCCCTCTGTTTATGAGGCAGCTCCATGATGATCTCAGGAAGTGGTTTGAACTGACCACTGGTCAACCAACCTCCCAGGGCACCTCTTCAAGCACCACCTGGAGAAAGATAATAGGAGATCAAAAGGGACATTTACAGAGACATGCTGGTTTCAGATGACAACTCGTATAACTTATTTTAAAAATAGAACACAATCGCATACAGGGGGATATCAAGGGACACTGGGGCTAGTTGTCACACTTTTAACTTATGTGAATACTTGTCAGGGTAGATTTATTTTTGAAAGTCATTCTTTATAGACATATACCTTAAAGTACTACAAAAAAAAAAAAAAGCTATTGAACATTTCCAACAATATTGCCCTGGAAAAAAAGATACAGTTCAGGAAACACACATTGACATCAGTATGGTTTTATTGTGTTCACTTATCAATTACAAGAATATGATGGTACCATATACTTCACAAAACAAATGATCATATAAGGTTTTGCGATATGTGTTTGAAAGCAACATACAAAACCACTGCTAGAGAAAATAAACATTTGTGTAATTGGACGTTTGAATCAAAAACCTAATGGCAACTGAAATATAGCCCTTGTGACAATTTCTCCGTGTGACAACTAGCCCCAGTCTCCCCCTGTAGCCAATATTTGTAGTGTATAGTGATATTTTACTTCTGCATTTATTTTGCAAACATTTTATAACTATAGGCTACTATCTAAATATATATCACCACCTGGTGGTTAAGAAGTGAATATTTGTGTATGGCATAAAAAAAAGAGAAAAATCAGATGTATAAACATACCAACAAACAGTAGCAAATTCTCAGGGCCATCAAAGCCTTCTCTGCTGGCCTAACATGCCAAATAAATACATATTTTTCATCCTTTCATGCTCAATCACCTTTTCCCTATGTTTTTTGATCGCTTTCCACTCTTACTTAATCTACAAACAAACAGAGAAAAACAAAAAGTTTATCCAGTCAGAATTTATTCATTGATGCTTACAAGCAAAGTGTGACAGCTGTTTCACAAATCACATGCCCGAAGCCAAGCTCGTTAGCCTAAGCAGTGCGAGTTTGAGCTCCACCCCCTCAACAGTGCAAATGAATGGGCAACTAAAGTCAGATTGTCAGATTCATTAGCCAATCAGATTGATTTATTTGTTCTTGGTGGGTGTGATCTTTAGAATATGTCCCAGTCCAGACTCCAGGCCTTCTAGCTGGCCTTTTTTTTTTTTATTTTTATTTTTTTTATTTTTTTAAACTTTTTTTTTATTACAGAACAAGAACACTTACAACAAAATATACATACAATGATCACAATGAACTCTGATACAATTATAGTAGCAACAAAAAGTAAAATTATAAAGAAAGAAAAAACAATAACAAATAATAATAATTAACCAAATAAAACCAGGGGATAACTTAAAATGAATTAACAAGAGACAAGGTTTCAAGTATTCTATACATTCGTTTTGCCTTTTTATTTCTTATATCTTTTAGAGTCTCAAAATAATGCATCAGTTCAGTTTTAAATGGTATGATGTTAGGTTTATTGTTTGCCCATTTTTGTTTGTGTATATGGTATTTTCCATATATAATTAACAGATTTATCACCAAATTTTGTTCCAAACTCTTATTCTTAAATAATAAAAATATATCTTTACCAGTTAGTCGAATCTTTAATTTTGTGTGTTTAAGTATTAAATATTCAATATCAATCCAAAAAAGTTGGGTAAACACACATTCAAAGAATAAGTGTTTTATAGATTCTTCCTCTAAGTCACAAAAAACACATGTAGTCTTCGTGTCCTTAAAAAATCTTGAGACTACTTGTCTCACTGGGTAAATTAAATGAATGATTTTATATGTGACTTCTTTAACTTTATTGGTGAGACAGTATTTACTAGGTAACTTCCAGACCTTTTTCCATTCAATCTGATTATACAATGAATTCCAATATGGTTTGCACTTAGGTAACGATGTATTTCTGCATATTGTTTTTATAAAGAAGTTGTTAAATTTTTTATCTAAAATCTCCACACCATTAATACTTATCTGAGTATTATATACAGAAATACACTCAGAGGATATATCACCCGATAACTCTTTAGCAGTCACCGGAATCTTATAGTAATTAAGGAATTCACAATAATTAAAAAGTTGTCCATTACTCTTAAATAACTGTCTCACCAGTACAATACCGTTATGATACCAGTTTCTAAAAAATAAAGATTTGTTTTTAAACACAATATTCTTGTTATTCCATATTACAGATTTGTGTGGAGAGAAGTTATGTTTATAAATGAGCATCCATAACAAAAAAGCCTGTCTATGAAAACCAGATAGCTTTATCGGAACCATGTTTACATCAAAATTACATCTAAAAAAAAATTCCAAACCTCCCAACTTTCCAAAAATCAGGTCAGGTATAATGTTCCATATTTTGTCTTTAAAGCATAAATAATTCTTTATCCATTTATTCTTAAATACGCAATTAGCAGTATTAAACTCAAGTACATTCAGACCACCTTCTTCAATTGGATTGCATAGAATCGTCTTTTTTAAATAGTGTGGTCTGTTCTTCCAGATGAAATTAAACAAAACAGTATCTACTTCTTTTATAACTGATTGTGGAACGTCTAATGCAAGAGCTGTATAAACTAAGCGCGATAACCCTTCAGTTTTAGATAATAATATTCTACCTTTCAATGATAGATCTCTCATTAACCATGAATTTAATTTTTGTTTAATTTTCCCAATAATTGGTGTAAAATTCAAATTATTTCTCTCCTTCTGATCTTTACAGATCTTGATACCTAAATAATCTACCACCTCCTTCACTGGTATACCATGTATGTTATCAAGGTTACAAGTTCTCAAAGGAAACAAAACACATTTTTTGATGTTTAAAAATAAACCAGATACAGATGAGAAAGTATGAAGACAATCAATAGCTTTTTTTATTTCAATTTCATTTTGCAAAAAAAGGGTAGTATCGTCCGCTAATTGGGAGCATTTTATTTCTTTCTTCAAAAGCGTAATACCGCAAAATTTATCTCTTTTAATATGTATGGCCATAGTTTGTGTTACAAGTAAAAAAAGAAAGGGTGAGATTGGGCAGCCCTGTCGTATGCCTCTATTGATTTTAAACCTTGATGTTGTTCCATATGTCAACTTAATTGAACTGTTACAGTCATTATATAATGTTCGAATAGCTCGTTTAAAGAATTCTCCAAAACCAAAAAAAATGTAAGGTCTCCAACATGAAATTATGATCAATAGTATCAAATGCTTTAAAAAAATCAACAAACAAAATAAAACTATTATCTGTAATAAAATCGTTGTAATCAATTAAATCCAAAATGAGCCTTATATTATTACAAGTGTGTCGACCTTTCATAAATCCCGACTGACAATCATCAATAATGGGATCAATACAATCCTTTAGTCTTTCAGCAAATATACTTGCGAAAATTTTTGCATCATTATTAATCAATGTAATCGGGCGCCAATTTTCTAAAAGTAATAAATTTTTATTGGGCTTTGGTAATAAAGTTATCAAACCTTGTCTCAGTGAACTTGGTAAATAACCGTATTGTATAGCCTCTCTAAATACAGCTAACAAAAAAGATGACAACTCGTTTTGGAAATATTTCTAAAATTCACTAATTAAACCATCATTCCCAGGTGACTTATTGTCTTTAAGTTTGTTAATACAATGAAGTACTTCATTTAGAGATATCTCTTGGTCACACATTTTCATAGAAGACTCACTTATCCTTTTAGCATCCTCTTTAATAGTATCTAAGAATGACTGTGCATTACTCGATTTGTCGTCATAAGAATACAATTTCTCATAAAATTTTGCCACATATCTTGATATTTCCATAATATTTTCTGTTAACTGTCCATTAATATTCAGTTTGACCATAGATGTGAGTTCTACATTTCTTTTTTCCATGTTAAAAAAATATTTTGTACTTTTTTCTCCTTCCTCTAACCATTTCTTCCTTGATCTAATAAAGGCACCCTTTGCTTTATATTCATATATTTTATCTAAATCTAATTGTAATTGTAATAATTTATTTTTCCCTTCTTGATCTAAATTGCAATTTCCAGAGAGATTTATTATTTCACATATAATTTTTTCTTCATTTCTTTTCCTCTCCTTATGGCTAAAGCTCTTATTTTATATTTCATTAATTCCCAATTTAAACCGAAAGTATTTGTTGAATGTGCCTCATTCCAACAATCTATAATAATATTTTTAACATCCTCTCTGAACTGCTCATCTTTCAATATGTTTTGGTTCATTTTCCAGTACGTAATTGTTTTTACATCACTGGATTTTGTTGTATCTAGTGAGAGAAAAATGCCTTTGTGATCTGTAAGAACAGATGGCTCTATAGAGACCTCTTTAACAAAATTCACTAAATACCTTGAAATTAACCAATAATCTATACGTGACTGCTGAGTAAAGTTCCTTTTACACCATGTAAATTGAATTTTATCTGGATACTTATGTCTCCATATATCAATTAAGTCAAAAGTAGAACATAAATTATTCAATTCTGGAAGAACAGACCTGACATTTGGACGAGGAGGAAAACAATCCTTTTCAGAATCCCATATTGTATTAAAATCTCCTCCAATTACTAATTTTGCATTGCTAAACTTTTCTATTATTTTTTGAATCTGATCTTCGAAATGTAAAAAAAAAAGCTTTATTTTGCGTGGTAAAGTTTGTTGCATAGACATTTCCCAAAATAAAAATTTCAGCATTCTTTTCTATTACCAATATCACCCATCGACCTGAGTCATGCAATTTAGTTTTTTCTCCCCTTAAATGTACCTTTTAAAACTGCAACACCAGCTGATCGATTATTCCCATATGACATCCATAAATCATCCCCCCATTGACTCTTCCAAAAATTATAATCTGACAAAGAAGCATGTGTTTCTTGAATATAATAAAAGTCACATTTAAATCTCTTGCAAAATAAAAATACTGCTTTCCTTTTCAGCAAATCACGGATTCCCCTGACATTTATAGAACAAACTGACAAAGATACCAATGTGCTGTATTAACAATACCTTATCAAAAGTGAAACAAAATATGTTCCCATCACCTCAATAATGTAACTACAACCCATATTGACCTTAATAATACTTAACTTAAGATCTTTAAGAACTCTGATGTACAGCATATGAACATTTTGGATATATTTCAATAATATCTGTATGAGCATTTCTGTCCTCAACGTAGTCCATTCCACATAATGACTGTACTTGTTAAAGACACATAGTCCATTAAAGTTGTGACCACATGCATTTCTTATTCAAGATACTGTATTTGCACACAATCGTATTCAGTATTTAGGCATATATCTCTTTTCCATCAACGAAGGCTCGTACGCCGATGAAGTAAGCCTTCTTTCCTACCTGCCGAGCAGCCTCCACTTTTGGCCACAGTTGTTTACGTATGGCTTTGTCCATAGTTGTTAAATCCTCTCCAAATCGTATCTCCTTTGTCTTCAGATAGGTACTCGTTTTCGCAGCTTTCCAAAGCATATCACGTGAGGATCTGGACACAAATTGGATGATGACGGTTCTTGCTTTCACGGTATTTCCTTCAAGTTTTCTTCCAAGCCGGTGTACGATATCTACATCTTGTTGAAGTTTGCTGGTAAGTTCTGGAAGAACTGCACAACAAATATCCACCACTCGTGCCTTTATGTCTTCGCCTGCCTGTTCCACTAGTCCATACAGTCTCAGATTCCATCTTCTTTTGTAACGTTCTACCTCGTTGAGCCTGGCTTCAATCTCCGACATTTTCTTACCATGTGCACCGCTGACCTCATGATTTATCTTCATCTCCTTCTTAACATTTTTCATGTCTTCTTTGACGTCTTTTACTTCATTGAAGAGGAATTCTGTCGTTTTCTTCAGAGCTTCAATGCTCACCGTATTTGCCCTTAAGAGTTCCTCTAATCCGTTGACTCATTTATGCATCACACGATGTTTTCTTGAATTTCAGACAAGGAAGGTTCATGTTTACCTTTCTTCGGATCAGGAGTGCTGGGGGTCGAATCCGGTAATGTAGCAAATGAAGTGTTATGCACCGAATATGAGTGCAATGCTTGAATGTCAGTGCCGCAAATGTGTACTTCATCATCTTTGCATTTCATCTTTGTTAGCGACTTTGTTAGGCTTTTTTCTTTGGTTTTACTTTCTCTCTCTTTCCGTTTTTCCGCCATGGAAGCTTATTGGGTTACACATCGGCGAGTTGCAAAGTTGAAGAAAAAGTTACAGCACCTGATTAACTTTATGATTAGTTATAAGACCGTACATCTGGATGTCCGTGACTGGCCAATTATTAAACAAAAAGAACGATTTAAGGTGAAGGAACAAACTTTTATCCTCAGCTTCTCAAAACAACCTCCTCACCGGTCGCCATCTTGCGCGCCCCCCTTCTAGCTGGCCTTGAGTGATGCAGTCACGCTTTAAGTGACATAATCTGAAAGCAAAGAGCACAAGATCATCATCACTTCTGCTATCGCCATTGAGAAAGAGATCCTTATGGATTTAAAAACATGCAATGTTCTGCATGACCTTGTGATTGCTTAATTTATTAAACAGGAAATGAGTGCTGATTTTCACTTCAAGTAAATTGGTAAGTGCTTTTTGCATTGTTATAGCAACATCAGGAGTTTTCTAAGTTTTGAAAAGTAGTTCTGCATTCCATTCAACTCGGAAAGTTGGATTTTACAACTTCCTACTTGGAAAACTGCAATGGAATTAGGGATTCACCGATCCGATACCTGGATCGGTATCGGCTCTGATACTGAAGCTTTTAAATGAATCGGGTATCGGTCTGACGAGCCCGATCCAAATCCGATACTGTGTGTTAGTCATGTTCGTTACTGTCAAGCTCAAACAAATGACATAAAACAACCATTAAAACACAATTAAAGTAGTTCATATGACTCGTGCATTTTATTCAAAGCCACCTGAAGACATGCGTTAGCTCTGTTAATCACAAAAGGCTGTGTTTAATAAATAAATATATCAAATGCACGTGCAGCTCCAGCGCGTTATTGAATGGCGCTGCTCTGTTTACACACACATGCGTGCCTATTTTTAGCCTTCACGTGGTGCGCAATATTTGAGCACTATTCACGAACAACATCTCAGATGTAGATGTTCAATAGTTCGGTTCACTTATTATATGCATTTAGAATGGCACTGGAGGTGTTTTTTTTTTTTTTTTTACCAGAATTTGAATAAGAAGCGAATTAAACTACTGTGAACCTGCCTACAAATAGACACATACAGGACATCCTGGAGAGTTCAAAATGTCAAAATAAAAGAGTGAGGGTTTTAAAAGTTAAAGGTGCACGATTGAGATATATTACTATATATTAATATTATAATGTATTATTATTAATATTATCATTTGTTTACAAATTATAATAGTATTTCAATTGAATGGTTTCCAAAAAAAAATCTGTGTGAATGAAAAGTGAGCTGATTTCTTACAACTAAATTGAACAAAAAGTCCAGATACAAGTTGAAAAATGTTTGCAAAAAAAACAACAAAAAAGTTTCTTTTCTACTGAAGACTTGACTTTAATTTTGCTGCTACATTATTAAGTCTTTCTTAATAAGCTATACATTTATATTGAAATAATGTGTAGTTAGAGGTTTGTGATTCTTTACATATTAAAGAGTACTCCCAATTAGTTCCACACAATAATGTAAAGATATTCTAAACTGATTATGCAAAAAACAACAACACTGGTATCGGATCGGGATCGGTATTGGCCAATACTGAGATTTCCGATATCGGAATCGGATCAGAAGAGAAAAAGTGGTATCGGTGCAACCCTAAATGAAATGCATCATAAAGTCAGAATTACAACTTGTAGGCTCCTGCAGAAAATCTCAACTCTCAACGATTTCGCCAAGATGCAGGGGCATGATGTTACACAAACATGTCCACACTCAGGGAGATATACAAAGTGATAAACATTCACTTTATTAATTAATATGAGTTCGTTTCCACATTACATGATATTAAAGCTTGTTTAACAAACGCCTGCAGAAACAGGTGTATAAAACATGGTAAATTATAATCTCTTTTGATAATCGTACACCTGAAGCACAAATGCCAGCGCTGCAGCATTGTTTATCAGTTGGGTTGCTAGGAGACATCTCTAATGAGAGTCAAACCCCTGCTAAGATAACGGGAATGTAACTCAGATAACCGCTCTGCACAATTGTGGTGAGAAGAACAGCATCTCAGAATGGCATTTTGAGATGCGGGCTGGCACAAGGGGGACCTACACAATATTAGGCAGGTTGTTTCAATGTTGTGGCTGATCGGTGTACAGTCAAAGTCAGAGGTTTACATGCACCTTAGCCAGATACATTTAAACTCAGTTTTTCCACAATTCCTGACATTTAATCATAGAAAACATTCCCTGTCTTGGGTCAGATAGGATCACTACTTTATTTTAAGAATGTGAAACGTCGAGGCCTGGGTAGCTCAGCGAGTATCGACGCTAACTACAACCCCTGGAGTTGCGAGTTCGAATCCAGGGTGTGCTGAGTGACTCCAACCAGGTCTCCTAAGCAACCAAATTGGCCTGGTTGCTAGGGAGGGTAGAGTCACATGGGGTAACCTCCTCGTGGTCACTATCAGGGCCAGAGTGGGATTCATATTCAGTCTGGGATGTCATGTCCAAGTCAGCCCACACCCAAAAGGGGGGTTGGAAGTGAAGATGATAACAATAAAACAAGATCACAGCAAAAATATACAATATATGTAATTACTTGAAAATTATTTAAGCTCTCCATGTCATTATACCACATACGGCATTCACTAAGATTTTCACTTTGTCATAAGACATCATTGTATGTGTTGTAAAAATAAGTGAATGTTAAAGGGATATTTGATAATTTCCTCACCCTCATGCCATCCCAGGTGTGTATGACTTTCTTTAGCAGAACATGAATGAAGATGTTTAGAAGAACTGTTGGTCTATTCAATGCAAGTAAATGAGAGGCGCTGAGAAACAGATCAATAATTAATCATTTTTTACTATAAATCTCCACTTTCACTTTCATAAGCACTCTTCTCTCTTGAAGAGTTCTTCTTCTGTTTTTGGTGATTTACATAAGCATATCGCCCCCTACTGGGCAGGGAGGAGAATTTATAATAATAAAAAAAAAAGTATATGTTGATCTGTTTCTCACCCAGACCTATCATATCGCTTCTGAAGACATAGATTAAACCACTGGAGTTGTATGGATTACTTTTATGCTGCATTTATGTGATTTTTGTGCCTTCTGAGTTCTGATCACCATTCACTTGCATTGAAAGGACCAACAGAACTGAGAAATTCTTCTAAAAAGCTTAATTTGTGTTCAGCAGAAGAAAGAAAGTCATACACCTCTGGGATGGCATGAGGGTGAGTAAATGATGAGAGAAATTTCATTTCTGGGTAAACTAAGTTTATTTTATAGACTATCTAGGCACATAATAACACTGTAGAACCTTAACTGTTTATAACTCTTTCAAGATGTACAGGCTCACACTTTAAATGGTCAATGCTTTGTATTTTAGAAATTTAAATAGCAACAGATCCAGTGAAACAATTAAGGTTGAGTGATTGTTTTTACATTTTTACATGCCATTCAAAAACATGCCATTTTACAATGATAAGAGTGAAATAAAAGACTAAAAATAACACATTTGTACTTTTCTTTTACTTGGAATGTAAATGTTCAGGACAAAGGCAAAATGGTTACTGTCTCTTTAAGAGAGGCTTTTATCACATGATATAACATTGAAGGCACTCTGTTTCATTGAGTTTACTCTTTTGAGAGTTGTAAAGTCCCATTATTTTCGTACCGTGTCGTGCTGTTGCATCTGTATTCATTTACTTTAAGTATTCTGTTATTTTGTGACAAAAAATAATTTTGCTATTATCATTCTGCACTGCTAGGGAAGAGGATTTCAGAGATTAATTGATTGAGACTGTGAGACTGCAGTCAGTATTAAACTTGTGATGATCTTGTACCTGAAGCACGTTCATCCATTCAGCTATTAGAAGCCTATCTGTTCTCGATGGATCTTCCGTGATCCTTCCCGCGCTGTCAAGTGAAGCACATCAGTTTCGTCTCTCACAGGCAACTCTCTCATTTGTTTGGGTGTGAGATGATAAAATACAGACTGCGTCCGTTATAATACGGAACAATTCTGATCCTTTAAATACCAGATGTTACGGACTGTTGGCAATTGTTATGCGACATATGATGAAAGTTTGTCAATCAACATGCGGACCTAACCGGCCCAATTTTTGACAGGCCCAGCGGGAATTCTCCCGATCTTCCCGATTGCCACTCCAGCCCTGGTCACTATAATATGTGGATCTTGCTCTCGGTGGGGCGCGTGGTGAGTTGTGTGTGGATGCCACGGAGAATAGTGTGAAGCCTCCACATGCGCTACGTCTCTGCAGTAACGCACTCAACAAGCCACGTGATAAGATGTGTGGATTGATGGTCTCAGACACGGAGGCAACTGAGATTCGTCCTCCGCCACCCGGACTGAGGCGAGTCACCACACCACCATGAGTACTTAGGAATTAGGCATTCCACATTGGGGAGAAAAAAAAAAAAAAAGAATGTGAAATGCCAGAATAATAGTAGAGAGAATGATTTATTTCAGCTTTTATTTCCAGTGGGTCAGAAGTTTACATACAGTTTGTTAGTATTTGGTATCATTGCTTTTAAATTGTTTAACTTGGGTCAAATGTTTTGGGTAGCTTTCCACAAGCTTCTCACAATAAGTTGCTTTAAATTTTGGCCCATTCCTCCAGACAGTACTGGTGTAACTGAGTCAGGTTTGTAGGCTCCTTGCTTGCACACACATTTTCAGTTCTGCCCACAGATTTTCTATCAGACTGCGGTCAGGGCTTTGTGATGGCCACTCCAATATATATATATTGGATGACTGGGCTTTTAAATCTTAATATTTTTAAAACATTAATCCATCCCATGATAGAGATTTAGCCCCAGAAATAACCTGGATTATGCACAAGTTTGGTAGTTTTTTTAACATTTGGTAACAAAAGGATAACTGTATATAAAAAAAAGGATAATGTTGAGATGATGATGATGATGATGATAAAGAGTCCCTACAAAAAGCAACAAGAGTTCAAGCAGCAAATACATGACATGCACCTGAGAAAACAAAAATATGTCTTTGCAATTCTTGAGATATACTGTATATCTTCCTAATGTGATGTAAACATAAAAACATTTTCAAGATCCCATCCCATTCAAGACCTATAAATAAGGTTTCTTTACTAAACCTAACTGATTTTCCAGACTTTAATGTTGTCTTGTCTGCCCAAACCCTCCTGACTGTTTATTTCTAAATTCTAAAAATATGATGATTTAATCTATATCTAGAATTAAAAAAAAAAACTTTCTCACCTTAAACTACTGCTGTTAGAACTAACCCAGGGTTTCATCCCTGGTCTCCCTTCCCAACAGCATGTGACATCAAAACACATTGACATATATAGAGCAAACAGGAGTCAACCATAACCCTAACACCTATGAGTTTACTTATGAAAAATCTGTCAAAATAAAAAGAAGTCAACAGCTCTCCCTAAATGCTTCCCAGAAAAAATTATAAATTGCATAGTTTTTCTTAAAGGTTTAGTTAACCCAAAAAAAATAAAATAAATTTAATTCTGTCATTTATGTATTTAAAGTGTATCATACACATAAGTGTCAAAGATTGTCAAATATAGCCAAATTAGATTTTGAGAGCTGTGATGGAGGGGAAGATTATCAGTGGTTAACGACTTATGTATTTCAGTCTGTTCCTCACGCAAAACTATCGTATGATTTCGGAACACTTGGAATATAGTGCATGAGTCATAAGGACTACTTTTATGACACCTTTAATATACTTTTTATGACACCTTTAATATGAATGTTTGTGGAAAACAGGGCTCTTACATTCTTTATAACTTCTCCTTTTGTTTTCCACTGAAGACAGAAAGCCATATGGTTTGGAACGGCATTAGGTTGAGTAAATTATGACAGAATTTAACATTGTAGGTGAACTAACCTATTACAAAATGACTGACCCTCTGGTGGTCAGTCTCCATACTGGACTTCAGCCCTCAGCTCTTTTGTGGCATAAGTGAGTATAGCTGAAAGCACTCGCTCTTGCAAAGAAGAATTCCCCATAACAAGAGCAATGAGGTTAGCAAGGTCAGTCCAGTCCAGTGTGCCCAATGCTGTCATGACATCAGAGTACAGTTTCTCCTTGTGTTTATGAGGCAACTCCATTATGATTTCAGGAAGAGGTTTGAATTGGCCACTGGTCATCCAACTTCCCAAGAGACCTCCCAAAGCACCACCTAGAGAAAGTATAATAGGGACATACATATACAGAGTAAGCTTTTAAATTAAAGGCACGTTGAACGGTATAATAACTAGGTTATTACAAATAGTGTTATAACACCACCCCTGTGGGTTGAAAGCAGTGTTCGAATTGAGGTGTGGGGTTACTACGAAACTAGAAACTAGACTGTTTCCCCCTGACAATGCAACACTATTCATTATCTGTTTTGATATACCATTTAATTAAAATTAGATTTTTTTTCTATCTGAAAATTCTTAACATGTCCACGCGGTAGGTTGGAGTTGGTTTCAAATGGATAATTCACCCAAAGAATGAAAATTCTCTCATCATTTACTCACCCTCATGCCATTCCATTTGTGAATGTCTTTCTTGCTTCTGCAGAACACAAACAAAGATTTTTAGAAGAATATCTCAGCTCTGACGGTCCTCACAATGAAAGTGAATGGTGACCAGAATTTGAACCTTCAGAAATTACCCAAAGCAGAATAAAAGTAATCCATACAACTACAGTAGTTTAATGCATTTTTTCAGAAGCGACATGATAAGTGTGAGTCAGAAACGGACCAATATTTTTCTATAAATCTTCACCTTTGACCAGCCCTGACCAGTAGGTGGCGATATCCACGAAGAATGTGAATTGCCAAAAAGAAAAGAAGAATGCGAAAGTGAAAGTGGAGATTTACAGTAAAAAAGAAAAGAAAAGAAAAAAAAAGACTTAAATAGTGGTCTGTTTCTTATGGATTTAACCACTGAAGTCTTTTTGGATTACTGTTATGCTGTCTTTGTGTGCTTTTTGGAGCTTCAAAATTTTGGTTACCATTCACTTGCATTGTATGGACCTACAGAGTTGAGATATTCTCCTAAAAACCTTCATTTGTGTTCAGCAGAAGAAAGAAAGTCATCCACATTTTGGATGGCTTGTGGGTGAGTAAATGAAGAATTTTCATTTTTGGGTGAACTATCCCTTTAAGGGGACAACCCAAGAGCTCAGACACAATTCCAACACTTATAAAAGTAGATGAAAGTTTGTGGATTGCAAGAACACAGATGCATGGGCTTACCAACAGCTATACCGACTGGCCCTCCTACCAGTCCCCCTACAAATGCACTCCCGCCAGCCGCTGCGGCTCCCTTTCCAGAGTTCTTCACCGCTGCTTTTATGTTCTTGCGTGCTGACACTTCACAGCAAAGACGCATGACGTCATCCATTCGACTGCTCATTGTGACGTGTAGACAAACACCCTTACAACAACAAACACGAAACTGCCCTTTCACCCATAAATGAGAAGACGAGAAAAGCACGCTGAAATACCACATGCAACAAAAACTGCAAGCACTTTAGTCAACGTGTAGCCCGTTCACTTTTGGAGACAGAATCTTTATTTTTATTTTTATTTTTTTTTTCAAATAGTTGATATTCATATAGCCTATAAATGCTCAGGTAATATTGCATTTACTTATAAAAATCACTTCACATGAGATGCCTAGCGACTATTCTTTTCAACACATTCTGTAACCCAACATTGTAAAAACGAAAGTAAAAACAGAAAAAGATAAATAATTTAGTACACAACGAGTACACAATTTCAGCCTCCAAAAACAAAACAGGCTGTACTGTAGGTAACTTATTTCACTTCGTACATTATTTGCTTGTATAAAACTTGATTTTACAGATTACCTTGTTTTCTTTAGCCGACTGCAGATGTCTGTCGAAGTTACTTTCGTAAAAATCAGGATGGAAGCGTCAGTGTGTGATGGGGTTACTCAACACTTCCGCACTCAACTCTGTTCTAAATGTGTTGTGTGATGAGACTGATGTGGTTATGATGATTACAATGTTAATATGAACTCACTATAATTTCACACTCAGCGAGTGAGCTCATTCTGACAATCAGAATTGATATTTAGCAGATCCTGTCAGATGCCAAGCTATAAACCGCGATTAAAATGAAATGTTTCTCGTAAAAGGCAGTCTGTAAAGGTTATTTGTGTTAGTTTGTTTATTCTGATATCAGAGATGAACGCGTCAAATGAATAATTGGCATTTGTAGACAGCTGAGGTCCTAAACTTCTCCTCTAGAGGGCCACATTATGTGAAAGTGTGTCTTTAAAAGGTTATTGTACAGCATGTGTATGTTATCTATGTGTTTCCGTTTGAGATGATGTTGATCTCTCATATCTGTCACACTCTATGCAATTACTAATGAGTTCTATATAGAGAGTTATAGTCATTCAAGATGAAGGTGAGATGTAAAGCTCTTTCACTGAGCAATTATGTGCAATTCACAGTCTAGTCTTTTATATTCATCCAACACTTCCGACCTCTTCTGCCATTACATTCCCTTGCACTTTATATAACAGATTTGTATTTAGATTTGCACTACGTATGTGTGTGTGTGTGTGTATATATATATATATATATATATATATATATAAACTCATCAAAAAAAGAAATGTCCTCTCACTTTCAACTGCTTTTATTTTCAGCAAACTTAACGTGTAAATATTTGTATGAACATAAAAAGATTCAACAAATAAGACATAAACTGAACAAGTTTCACAGACATGTGACTAATAATGTGTCCCTGTTAACCCTTTTCTGAAGTGGTTATTTTGAATACAAAAAAATAAATAAAAAAAAGCATCTTGTTGTCTCAAAAGCAAAGTTTGCCCTCTAACTATTGACTATTATTATTTACACTACAATCACTATAACCCATCTGGGGGACTTTTACCCCAACTGTGGGCCTGTGGGATAAAAGGCTCCCTCAACACCCTTATATATATATATATATATATATATATATATATATATATATATATATATATATATTATTATATATTATTATTATTATTATTATTATTATTATTTATTCATTTTAATCAAAACAACCTTCTGTTATAATTTATTTTCACATAAATTATGTTTCTCCATCAATATTTCATATATAAAAGAGAAAGAAAGCTTGTTGCATTACAATAATTATAAATATATATATTCAATCTGGATACACTTTGTGACCAGAAAAAAGCATATTTTCCTTAAGGTGTGCATGCCTTTAGCCCCACACCTGTTAGATAGGCTGATGTAGTAAACAAGAACATCCGCATGAGCGAACACCAGACGCCCCGCCTTATGGGTGGAGCTTGATGACGTCGGTCAAGTACAGTCAAGAACAAGGGGGAGGAGCTTCGACTACATAAACAAGTCTAGACTGTACACAGAGGGAGCAACTTCGACACAATTTATACAAAGAAAAGGCATTTCACAAACAGAACAACTTTTTCACAGCTATTAAGGTAGGCAAACGGAAACTTCATTCAGCAGCTTTCACCACATCCTGAAATGTCACATTACTTTTCGATTAGCAATAACCTGTACATTCTTTGTTGTGTCCGTGCAGTTAACTCCAGGTTGTTGTTGTTTTTAGTTTAAACACTAAATTGAATTAAAGTGAATTAAAAGGATCCCTTAAAGCTTTCTGAAGGAGAACAGATAGCTACACTAACAGGTCGATGGGGGGAAACAGTTTTATCATCGTATTGTTTCTTGATATCATTAGTAGCCTGTTAATCTGTCCATATTTATGATTATCATTATGATTATCAGTGTTCGGCTCGCAGAACTATTTTAATATTAGGAAACCTACAGTCAGCTTTTGTAAACAAGACGCTATATGGTCAGGAGTACAGCTGATCACTCCTTCCTGTCCCACTTGACGATTTCAGTGACGTACGGATGATAATTTTAGTAGGCTATCGCATTATTGACAATACACAGGCTAACAAGGTTTATTTTTGACTGATGTGGTAAGAGAGATATCAAAAAGCATACTGTGCAAAGAAACGAGCAACTTGTTTTAAAATAAGATCCGTTGAAAAAAAGCGGTGCTTTAAATATTTATCAGTATTTCAACTTAACTTAAATTGTATTGTCTTACGAGGCACCGGATGTAAAATAAATGGACATTTATGAAATAATCCGCTGGTTAAATCTGTTTATATAAATGAGGATGCATTCCTGTTTGGTTGTAGTTATGTTTTTTTAATGTTGTGTTTGTACGTTGGGCTCCTAAAAATCAGTTTGCAAAATAATTACGTCTTCAAACAACTCGCTGCCGTTTTTTTTGGGGTGGGGGGGGATGATATAATGTGCTGTTACATATATGAACCTCTACCAAGAGTCTATTAATGCTCTGATTCATGTTTGAATTTTGTCTAAATTAAAGCTAAATTAAGGAAGGCATTCCAGATAATGTTAGAATAAATCATCTGTGGAAGGGAACATTGTGTCTCCGTCTAAACACCTGATACGTGACAAGTGCATATTTGTATCAGGGCAGCAGGACATGAAGCCACATTTAAGGTCATGCAAGGCTGTCTCCAATATCTAGTGTGGCATTTTAAACATTTTGCACGTTACTCTCTCTCCATCAACAAATTTAAACAGCGAACGAAAGGAACAAGCAAGCAAATAAAAAAAAAAAAAAAAAAAAAAAAAAAAAAGAAGAAAGAAAATGAAAGAAAGAAGGAAACAAAAAAGAAAAGACAGAAAGAAAAAAGAAAAGAATGGAACGAAAGAAAAGAGAAAAAAGAAAGAAAAGAAAAAAGAGAAAGAAAGCTTGTTACATTATAACAATTATAAATATTATAGCATTGCTATTAATGTGGATTCCTCTAGAGGGCAACATAACTCTTTATCGCTTTTGTTTTAACAGATCACAATCTGAAATGTTTGGGAAACTCATCGCACAATTTGTGGGCAGCGCAGAGAAGGACAGTGATGTTGCAGTGGAGACTGATAACTGTGCAAACCTCTTTGAGTTTGAAGATGGCGATTGGGTTATTATAAAGATAAACAGTAAGTTCTTTGGTTTTGATCTACCATGGTTTAAAAAGGTTGGCAGATGTTATATAGAAAGTCCTGCAATACAGGGTTTATTGATGTTAATTCTTAACCAATACTATCCCAGATAAAGTGTAAGGATAATTTCTAATTCCCATTTGACAGATATTTATTAAAGACCGACTTGGGTCACTGTGGTGATATGGCATCTCAAGTTACTCTCTGGCTCATCCCCAACCTTGATTTGAACCCATGCTTTTGTGTTACCATACGAGTTTCTGTTGACCTTAGATTTAAGTGTTTTTGTTTAAATTATTTTCTGCTTCCTGTGTAGAGAACCAGTCACTTGGCTCAGCTGAGGCAGACATTCTTGAGAACCTGTTGATCGAGCACCCCAGCATGTCTGTATACCAGATGAGACCTGAGGAAGACCTTAGTTCTGACGAAGAAGTGGAGGACATGGCTAGGTATGTTTCAAATGGATCGTTCACCCAAAAATGAAAATGTCCTCATCATTTACTAATCCTCATGCCATCCCAGAAGTGTATGAATTTCTTTCTTCTGCAGAACACAAATTAAGATTTTAAGAAGAAAATCTCAGCTCTGTAGGTCCATAGAATGCAAGTGAATGGTGGCCAGAACTTTTAGGGTCCAAAAAGCAGCATAAAAGTAATTCATATGACTCCAGTGGTTAAATCCATGGGCCCTAACTTAAGCATCCAAGCGTTAAGCGCATATCAAAACTCATAAGTGCAAAGTCAACGGGCATGGTCATGAAGTGTTGGTATTTTCGTGTAAGAGTGCGCTAAGTCTAGGCATAAGTGGGTTTGCCGAAATCGCAGGCACAAGGTGCTAATCAGGTCAATGGAGGTTCTTCTCCGGCACCATCTTCGTCCTATTATACAGTCCATTCCCTGTCAAGCACCAGTGATATAAACAAAGACAGTACATTCATAAGAAGTTGGTGGTGTAAATAGGATCTATGCAATGAATGGGAAGAATAAAAATATGGATTTACATTATGTTGTGCATCTTTGTTAAATGGGACATGTTCCTTTTATATGCATGGAAAATGTGGTTCAGGATATGGATGTAGGCTCTGTTAAATTACAGAGAATGCAAGTATTATTAATCATTTTCTTCTACTGACACACAAATCATGGCTAGTATTAACAGTGATTGTATCGGCACGCACATCACTTCTACCGGTTGACATTGATTTTGAAAAATGTAATTAATTTATTGAAACACAAAAAAATTAAACCAAAAATACTTCTAATTTCAAATTACACTTCAAACAAAACAAAAATATAATCAAAATAATGTAGTCAAAAAAATCATACCAAATCCAAACATTTTACTCTCTCCTTCCACCAGCCTCTTTTCAGTGACTTAAACATAATAATAATAATATAATTGAAAAAAATAGACCATAACCTCTAGAAAATGTGACACAAATCTCATAAATTCATAATCTCAAAAATTGCACTTAGAATTAGCACTCTTACAAAAACTGTATTAGACGTTGCGCACAGTCTTAGCGTGTAGATCTGCGCTTTGCACACTCACGAAAATAGAGCCCCATATCTTCAGAAGTGATATGATATGAAACATCAATATTTAAGTCCTTTTTTACTATAAATCTCCACTTTTACATTCTTCTCCTGTTCAGCACACATTTTGGATGGCATGAGGGTAGGAGGAGAGAATTTTCATTTTTGGGTGAACTATCCCTTTAAGGCTGATTAGATATTTTGGGCCTTGTGCAGTATCTAGAACTCAGCATGTAATATTTATTAATTAAGCAACACTTAAGGTGTTCAGTTTAAATAAAATGTCACAGGGAACTATCAGGTACATCCTATTTTTAATTTTAAAAAAATGTAAAAAAAAATGTAGATCTATATGTATGAGATTTATGGTTTCAGACAAAAACATGACTGTCATACACAAATAACTGGAGGAAAAAAGTCTGATGATGTCACATTGACATGTAACTTATATTTCCAAGTTCTAACTGTACTTATGTTGGCTTGTGATTTGACAATCTTGCCCTTTAGGCCTGTGCCACTCAGACGTCATGTTTCTTGGCAGTTAGCTGCATGGGGCAGCCCCTTGCCCTGCAGCACCATTCTGCTCTCAGTGCAGCGTGCCAGAGTCTATAATGAGCACAGGAAAATGACCCGTGGCGCCCTCAACAGGCAAAACCTTACACAAACTCGATTTTCGCCTTCCGATCGCCGCTATGGCTACTTCAAACAGCCCACACAGCGCCTGTACAACTACTGAGATTTAGTCAAATATATATATTTGGAAAATAAATATATATGTATTTACATCTTATACCACTGAACATACAGGCTTTTGCTATATGAATTGTCTTTTTTTATGGGGTACGTTTGCATATCATGCCATGAAACCATATCCCTGTGAGACTGTTACTGTTCAAAGTTTAAATGCAGTGTGGTGCTATTTAACCTATAAAAAAAAGTCTCACTGTCAGTCTGACACTGAAATAACTGAAAACTGTGTGTTGGAAAAATACAGTAGGTTGATACAAAACACGACCTTAAAATCTTTTAGTATTTTATTTAGTCCTTTAGTATTTTGAAATGAAACAAAGTAATACTTTTTCTGTGCTTCTGGTTTAGCTTAGCTGTGACTGGTAAAAGAATAATGTTTAAATAAATAAAAAATTATGAATAAAAAAAAAAAAAAATCAGTGTTAAAGCTAGGCAATGTCATTTTTACATTAGCTGTTTCTTAATATTACTGACATGAAAAAGCTATATGTTGGAATAAGTGATTTACTGCCAAAGTGACAAAATAAGATTATGTATGCTGTGATTCATTTTGTTACACTTATTGTTATTATTTGACTTTGTATGTATATAAATGCCTTTTTTATTTTCTATCTTTAAGAATACATTTGTTAAAATGTTGTAAAACATAAAAAAATAGAGAATTTATCTTCACACAGCTGTTTTCTTTATCTATACTATTTTAATTAACAAAAAGATTTGATGCTAACACGCTCTGTCACACCACAACAATAGTAATATACTTTGTCATAAATTATCTGCCTTGTCATTCTCGAAGTTTGTGCATCTTCCCCATGAACCTTTTCACTCTGCATCCACACCATTTGCCCAGTAGCCTCCTTTCTTAAAGTGGGAGCCAGTGATCATGGCAGCTGCCTGAAGGTAGTGCTCCACATTGCTGTGAGTTACACCAGAACCGATGAGAACGGGGATTTTAACAGACTGGGTGACCTCTGATAAACAGAAAGCAGTGATAATTTGCACACAAGGTAGCATTTTGCTTCTTTACATAAATACATAAATCATTAAGTGTGTGCTCGGACAGAAACAGGCAGCAAAACATGAGTGTGAGGACATTTGTGTTTCTTTCTGCTTGATGCATGCATAAAAATACAAAAACATGTTGTTCCTTCATTGTAATGAGGATTCTGGCAGAATGCGCCTCATCCTCCATCTGACAGCTTCCCCAGACCAATGGATCAGAACTAAGGAAGGCAATAGGCAGAAATCCAAAACAGGCAGCAGGGCAGTGGCAGACTAGGCTGGGCCTGTTTTTCATGCCTATGTTTATGGCCTTCCATGATCACCAGCCATCTGGAAGTGGGATTTAAAATAGCTGGCAGTGCTGGTGTCTATATTAGCCCATACAAGGCCATTGGTTCTGAGGCAGGGCAGGAAGTAGGCCGTTTGCTCACATGGGGCAACCACCAGAGCCAAAAAAAGCACAGCATCCTTTCTTCCCCATGGAGACTACTCTCTTTAAAGGTGGTTATTTTATTTATTTATTTTTCAATGTTAAAGTAATTTCTGTCCAAGCTTAAAAGGATAGTTCACCCAAAAATGTCATAATTTACTCACCCTTATGCTGTTCTAAATCCATATGACTTTCTTTCTTTCTTTGGAAAACACCAAAGGAGATTTTAAGAAGAATGTGAGTCTCAGTCACCATTCACTTTCATCTTGTTGACTGAGGCTCACATTCTTCCACAAATCTCCTTTAGTGTTCCACATAAGAAAGTCATACAGGTTTGAAGCATCTTGCGGTGTAAATCAGACGTTTCATCACGATACGATTTTATCGATTCTCTTGGTCTGCGATCTGATTTTTGCCGATACTTCAAAGTCTGCCGTGATACGTTTTCGATTTGATTTGATTCAGGGCCCTGCGATTGATATTCAGATTTTATGTGCCTATTTTACACAATCAACTATTTATTTTTTTTTTGCCCTCAAATGCAACCAAAATATAATCTGAATATTTTATTGAGCTCTCTGAAAAGTGCAAATTTACTATCCACATTGGGACATCCACAACAACAAAAGGTACTTCAGATATATAAAAAATTATACAGATAATAATATTAAAAAAAATAATGTCACACACAAGTGATCATCAATCATTTGATTACAGCTTATTTTTCTGTTTAATCCAGTTCAAAATACTTACATACCCTTGACTTGTTTCCAACTATCCATGCTATCCGTGGTTTTCTTGGCTACAACTTCCACAGTTCTGTTACAGTAAATTTCACAATTCTGTTACAGTTAACTGAAAAGTCATATATAATTTACGAGTTGGCTATTTCATATGGTCTTACATGATGTTGTTCGCATAAACTCGTACGACTTCATCACGTGCAAATTCCCGGATGTCTAATGCGGAAGCGCGAGTTCCACGCACGAGGCGTTAAGGACATATTTATTAATATTATGCCCCAACCCAAACCCCTTATCTAAAGCCCGGTTGATGCGTGCGCACGAATAGCAGAACATCTTAAAAAAATTTCTGTATCGATATTTACGCGTTGTATCAATAACATTGGATCGATGCGTTGATCCAGATCGATGAATCGTTACACACCTAGAAGCATCCCATCCGGCCTGTCACAGTAACTTTGGCTGATATACATTGGTGTGAGTTTGGGGTAGGACTAAATATTCATGAAAAATGGTAGAGAGGAGTCTTTGGAAAAACTGTTAGAAAACGGGCATTATTTATATAAGTCCGTTTAATGCTGCTATTGCCATTAAAATTGCACACCTCACCTTTAAACGCTTACACACAAAGTTGCTAGGCTCCATAGGATATTAAAAGATTAGTTCACCCAAAAATGAAAATTCTCTCATCATTTACTCACCCTCATGCAATCCCCAATGTTTATGACTTTTTTTTCCTTCTGCTGAACACAAACAAAGATTTTCAGAAGAATATTTCAGCTCTGTATGTCCATATAATGCAAATGATTTTACAACACAAGCTTTATGTGCTTTTTGGAGCTTCAAAGTTCTGGTCACCATTCACTGGCATTGTCTGGACCTACAGAGCTGAGATATTCTTCTAAAAATCTTTGTTTATGTTCAGCAGAAGAAAGAAAGTCATACACATCTGGGATGGCATGAGGATGAGTAAATGATGAGAGTTTTTTGGGTGAACCATTCCTTTAATCTCTAAAGCACAAGGCCTTGCCTGGGCCTGAAGACTGAGATGTGATGACAAGGAGAGTTTGAGAGTGTACGTGTACATTATCAGCTGCTGAAAAATAATTATTATCAAGTATAACTTTAACATTAATGAATTCTGGATTATGCACACACATGGTTATAGTCCTGTTAACTCAGATGGCATGCTGGCTGCATGAAAGTCCTGGAAAGTGTTTATGCATGTGTAACGCTGCACACGTGTTGTTGAGCATTTATCAAAATAGCCAGAGAGCAGAATATCCTTATTCATCTCATTTAAACACTGCATAGCACAACCCCCCCACCCCCACCCATGGCAGGTTACTATTAATTATTTTTGTTTTTCTGTATCATAAACGTATTACTGAAAGATACCCGACAAGTGATGTCTATATACAGTAAGTTGGTTTCTATTTAGCAGTGGGGCTAGTGTGATTTGATTTCATTTTGTGAGATGTTAGGCAACTGCAGATAAATGTCAGGATGACATATGAGATAAAGGTTTGTTTGTAACGTAGGAGTTCTGAGTTGAGTGATTCAAGCATGCATAGCATACTATATCTCTGATCTGATTTTTTAAGGAATCAATCACTGTATGGCCTAATGCTGAACAAAATAGTGCATTCTGCAGTAAAGACAAATGTTTAGTATAGTAAAATTTGACATACTGAGCGGCATCACATCTTAATAATTGGCTTAATAATGGTAAAACCAAGACCCCTGTGATTCTGTTTTAAGTTAAATTAAGCAGTTACATTAAAGTATATTTTGACATCGGGCTATTAGATTCACCCTTTAGTTCTTTTGGATCAGCCTGTGCTCCAGTGGCAGTTCCTGTGACATTGACTCCATCAGAAAGGAAGAACTCAGCAGCTTGGGCTGTCTCAGCTATACTCACATCTGAAGTTAGGGCATGAGCACAGAAACATCATAATCATTACCACTGATCACTCACCTGAGGTGATACCAAATATAAATAGGTTCACTGCCTTTCCAATAATACGTACATTAACCACCACACTGTATTAGCCAAAAGGGCATAGTTCACCAAAAAATGAAAATTATGTCATCACTTACCATAATGTTGTTCCAAACCCTTATGACTTTCTTCCATGGAATACAAAAGGAGATGTTAGGCCTCACTCTAAAATCACTTTCATTATATAGAAAAAGATCAGTGTTAATATTCTTTGTAATTTTTCCTCGTGTTCGCAGAAGAAAGGTATGGAACTGCACCCAAGAATTTCACACACCATTGCACTTGTGTATATGATTTTGATTTGATTTGGAATGATGAGGGTTAGTACATAATGACAGACTTATAATTTTTGGGTCAGTGTTCAATACAAGTAAAGCTCTATTGACAGCATTTGTTGCATTATATTGATTACAATAGAAAATCATTTTGACTGGACGCTCAGGATTTAAAAGCAGAAATGGTTAGCTTGTATTTTCCTTTAAGCACTTACACAAATTATTCCTTAAAACATGCTATCGTCTAAGTCTACTGAAGCCATATAAAAGCTTTGTGTGATTAACAGACAATACTTCAAAGAAAATGTAATTTTGTCTATTCGTCACACAAAGTTATCGTATGGCTTTAAAAAAAAAACTTGAAAGTCATTTGAACCACTTATATGGTGCGTTTCTGTCATTTTGGTTCAGCTTGACAGTCCTAGTCCTCAATCACTTTCACATTATGGAAAAGAGATGCCAGGATATTCGTAAAAATTTCTCCTTTAAGTTCCACATACTGTAAAACAGAAAATCATACTGGTTTCGAATGAAATGAGGGTGATGACAGACTTTTTTTTTTTTTTTTACAATTTTTGGGTAAACTATTAATTTAAGTTTTTATGGCTATACTTCCATTGTAAGACCTGACTGAGTGACAAGTCAAAACCTTTTTCTGTGGTAGCTGACATTATAACACAAATATTGTGAATAGAGCTTAACTTGTTTTAACCGGAAACATTCCTTTAATGAAGTATGTTATGAGTTTGCCTGAGTCATCTGATCATACCAGTGCTTCTTCTTGATTTCTGTAAAGATCTTAATGTGCTCTGCTCCGATGCGTCTGCGGTAGCGCAGCAGCTCACCATCGCAACCATTTAATAGGCCTTCATCTGCAACATGTGAAAACAAACCCCTCTGCATGGATAAAATCCAGCCCTAAAGAGGTGGAGATTCTTTTTTTCTTTTTTTATCCCCTTTGGAATGCCCAATTCCCACTGCTTAGTAGGTCCTCATTGTGGCGCGGTTACTCAACTCAATCCGGGTGGCGGAGGACAAGTCTCAGTTGCCTCCGCTTCTGAGACCGTCAATCCGCGCATCTTATCACATGGCTCGTTGTGCATGACACCGTGGAGACTCACAGCATGTGGAGCCTCGTGCTACTCTCCACGATCCACGCACAACTTACCACGCTCCCCATTGAGAGCAAGAACCACTAATCGTGACCACGAGGAGGTTACCCCATGTGACTCTACCCTCCCTAGCAACCGGGCCAATTTGGTTGCTTAGGAGACCTGGCTGGAGTCACTCAGCATATGCTGGATTCGAACACGCGACTCCAGGGGTGGTAGTCAGCGTCCATACTCGCTGAGTTACTCAGGCCCTATAGGAGATGGAGATTCAAATATTCATAATGAAGTCAAATTCTTGATGGCTTGTACAGTCATGTAAATACCTGAGGCCAGGGCAACGGCCAGCGCTGATTGGTTCGCAGCTGAAAGAATCTGTACACCAAGCGGCCAGGATGGATAAAGGCCCCTAACAGCAGCACACACAGCTGTCATGCAGGCACACAGCACTGGACCTACCTCAAAGGTGTATGGAATATCATGCATGTTTTCAATAATCACTCCATCCTGTTATAGAGAGTATAATCTGTAATTAGCCAGAAATACAAATGAAAAAAAAAGAAGAAGAAGAAGAAACAAACAAACCTACATTTAACCTATAATTTTACCTGATAACAATGACCAAAAAGCCTGGTTTGATGTCATTTCGTCTACAGATCCATTAAGGGGTAGTTCACCCAAAAATTACAATTCTCTCATCATTTACTCACCCTCACGCCAACCTATAAACGTCGTTATTCCTCCAACGTGCAAGAAACACTTTATAATTATATTTTGACACCATAAGTGTTTACATTTCACCGAAGGGAGTTTCTGCAAAAGAAAGAAAGGAGTTCAGCAAGCTACTTCAGCTCTGCTTAATCTTACAAAGTTAAACAAGACACCACTTCAATTAATGCCTTACCTGGCCATGCTCCGACGTGAATCATGCCAATGAAATTTGATTTTAAGCGTCCGAAAATATTTAAAAACTTCATTTTCATCCGTCCAACAATACCCAGATTTGGAAGAGTTCGTGATGGTCATGTGACTGGTTAAAGGCTACACACTAACATAAGTGCATACTGTATGTTAAATCCTAAATGTGAATACATGAATGGTACAGTTTTAAATATATTTATTAAAGCTGCTACATACAGAAGAATTTAACGTACTTAAAACGTCTCGAAAAAAGAGTGAGACGCGCTTTTAAAAGTTGACGTTTTTCTTCACCGGCACCGCGGCATAACAGTTCAAGACGTCCGTCTAGCGCACGTTTACAAATAATAATAAAACATTTTTAAAGTGCGTAGACGGATACAAAAACGAGTTCCGTGTGAACGGCTCCAATGAAACTGGCAGTGTAACCCCATTACAACAACCACACCAGAAAAAATGCGCCACATCGACTTTTCCAACACACGACACCTTAAACGGTCAAAGGTACACACTAAAAACATCGCATTCCAAATATCACTATCAAGATAGCCTAATGAAATGCATCTATTTCACGCGAACACTCGGATTGTTTACTTCTTGAGGCGGCTAGCCATGTGCTCAACACACTTCCGGCGTCTCAGTACCGCCCCTGCGTGACGTCACACCACATGCTTTTTCTATCTCTGAGATTTTCTGTTTCACTGGGCGGAGCATACATGAATATTCATGAGTTTCCTGTGCCGTGTTAAAGCGACAAACAAAGTTAAACTCACAGGAAACCACTCCAAGTAAATAAATTAACCAACAACCATAAGTATTTGTTTTATATTATTCTGTTTTCCCTTGTGAGGCTTTAAAACTGTGTTGTTGGATATTTTGTCCCAAATATTTGTGGTATTTTATTCTGTGCCATTCCTTAATCTCTTTCTCATTTGGTAAATAACTTCAAACAGGCTTAAATTCAAAAGATGAGAATGTGAACCGTTTTTACTACGACCATCTGCTTTGACGACCTGGATTAAAAACAACAACAACAACACACACAACTTTAATTCAAATTATGTAAAGGTCATCACAAGATAAATGGCATTTATATTTTTAAGAAAGCAACTGAAAGACTTGTCCTAATATTAATATATTTTCACGAAAGCCAGCAAGCCATGATATTTAAATGTGTCATATGAGGACATAATATAACATGCACTTAATAGTGGCAACAAAGTGCCTAGGATGTGAAGTTGGCCCAATTGAGAGCGAGTAAAATCAGCTGTAATGTTGCCATTCAGAAAACTTCAACACGTGTTTCTAAAATAAATTTGATACCATGGTTAAGGATACCCAAATCACATAAAGGTTCACCTAACAAATATTATGTTTATTTATTTATTTATTTTATTTTTTACATTTGGATTCCTTTACACAGAAGTCATTTACTATTGCCAAGTTAAGGCTGCTCAGTGTCTTTGTAAAGAAGCAATGCCACACAAAAGCCAGACTAAATTATGCCTGCTCTGACCCACCTCAGCTCCTAGCAAAGGCAGGTCTGATGCTGTAAATGAAATGCAGCATCAGAGGAATGTTGTTGTCATGACAGAGCATATGATTTAGTTTCATATTATAAAGTGTAATTTCATTTTTTTCATTCATGTCACATTTCTATAGCCTGTTCATAATTTGATACTCAAAACATTAATCTCACAACATTATTTATGCAATAGAAATGGCTGTGTAAATGTATTTATGCCACCTCTGAGCAGCATCTGTGTAGATACACCTAAATGTCACTTCATATGCAGCTTCTGTGCCATTGTTGCAGTGTAAAGGGATATACACATTCGTGAATAAAACTTAAATACAGAATCATTTGTTCTCTTGATTCTATTCAGCAAAAGGCAACTACTCCCATGAGTAACTTCAATTTTGTAACATTTAGAGTAAATGTGCAAATTATGATATGGTCTTTTATTATTATTTTAGCCACTCGTTTAAAATTGAAACATTTTACTTGGTAAGCTCGTACAGTAGAAATGGACTAACCCATATCATTGTCAGAGTACTGTGTTGCACATTTCACAACTTGTCCAACAGACATTTGATTTCCATCAGCATTGTGACAAGCTGATTTTCATCTTGATGCATTACATGGCCAAATAAAAACAGTTCATGTTTTTTGTTTTTCCCATTCTTGCACAGTCTTTTGTCTCCAGCCATCTGGTGCATTGTGCCCACTAAATGCATCATAAAGATTGGGAATGATTATATTCTTGTTCATGCGTCAAAAAACGTTACGATGTCCCTTTGTGATTTAATAATACATGCATCAAAGCCGTTTTGAAGTTATTTACCAAACGAGCAGGAATGGCACATAATAATCACAACAGAAACTTTATAATGCCACCACAGATACATTTGTGACAAATAATCCAATGACACAGTTTTAAAGCTTCACAAGGGAAAACACATACTAATGGTTGTTGGTTCATTTATTATTTATATACCAGAAGCAAATCAATGGCTGTAATCATTCTGAAAAAAAAAAACACAGTCTATAAATTGTTATGAAAAGATGGACCGTTATATTATATTATTATATCGCTTTAACACGACCCAGGAAACGCATGAATATTCATATATGCTCCGCCCAGTGCACCAGAAACTCTCGGAGACCGAAACACCGGCGAAATGTTTCATGTTTATAAACGTTGTTTGATTGATCATTACATGTTTGCTTTATAATGTGGTTATTTCGCGTGCTCGCCTCGCACCGGTGGCAATCGCAGAGTGGCATTGATCGCAGTGTTTCGCTGTCATTGTATTTTAGCGGAGGTTTTAAATGACCCGCATTGACGGCCCCTTTTAGCCACTGCAGGCGGTTTATAAGCCAAGGCGCAAAATTACTGGCGCCAGCTCAGAGCGAGCTGACTGCGGAACACATCCCAGCACAGCCATATGCCGCCTACATACACACAAATAGGTCAGTTTTACCTAATAATGCCTGTTTAAAACCATCCTATCTCTTGCATCCGAGGATATCCGTGGAGAGGAGTAATTTTCAGAGGGCATCATATTAAGGTAAGTGCATTGCAGACTCTAGGTATCATTGTTAAAGTTCTGTAAAAGTAACATTTAAAAATGTAGGATTGTTTTCAATGGTTCGGGGAAGCTAATTTGGGAATATTGGATTGTCTAGACTTTCTATGAGTTGTTGCGACGCGGGTTCAATGAAATGAGGAATAGTGATTGGCTCGGCCATTTTCTGCCTCCCTTGGGTAGAGCATTGGGAACTTGTATTTTTTAAATAAACCACGAGCAATATCGACATGCACTGGCTTTGTATTTAAAATATAGACTGTATAGTGTGTATATATTTGCTCTTGAAGTGATATGTTGCGTTTTTCGTGTAGTTTTGACCTCTTGAACATTGTGCCCAACTCCACTTCCCCGCGCCCAACACGCTTTGTCAAGACGCGCTTGAGGGGGTTGGGATTAAACGCCACATATCGGACATTTTTCTAAAATAACACTTTTGTCTTTTAGGGACACCCGTGTTGATATCATGCCAAGCAAGAAAGTGTAAGTTTCGTTTTCGTGTCTTTTTAAGTGAGTTCTGTCAATCGAAGTGCATGGGAAAAGTTGCAGCACTGAGCTGGCCAGTAAGTGACTTGCACAGAGTTTTAGCACAATGTGGAAATGTAACAACATCGTTTTCCGTGCAGGTTACAAACAGAACAGGTCAGCAATACAGATGAAGCTCCTAAAGTCGTTTCAGTTCGCTCCAGGAAGAGGAAAGCAGACGTGGCCATTGTAAGAAACAATAATTGCTCTTTTTTTTTTTCTTCTTCTTCTTCTTCTTTTTTCCAGAGTGGAAGACATAATGGTAACTGATGTCTGATTTATTTTTCTTCTTTCTGAATTTACAGCACTTGCAAGATCCAGATGAGGAGGTCTCAGAGATGACCAGAAAGAAACCATGTGCATCTCAGGTATATATATATATGGAAGTTGGCCGATTAGTCATTCTAAACCAAATCCCTCCACTTATGACTCTATTTTAGACTTTTCTGTATGGGCTAAATGCACTGATAATATTGTTCAGTTTTACCTGGGAAGTATATACAGTATTTTTCTTTGTCATCTTTTTATGGATATCATATTAGGATTATTGTCATGGATTGACTATGCAAAGTGAGCTGTCTGTGTGATGGAAGTTCTCTTTCAAAATGGCTTTGAAGCCTGTCCTGGTTGTAGAGGACGGGATAATGTATTTGTTTATATCCGTTAGAGAGCTTACTTTTTTTTTTATTTGGTCCCTCTTTCTCTCTTCTTGTCCTCTTGCTCAGGCCTGCTGGAATCCTGACAAAGGTTACACAAGTCCATGCAGGCGGATCCCCACACCTGATGAAGTTGAGGAACCGGTTGCTGTTGGCAGCATGGGATTTACACAGTACACCTCAGAAAACATTTTCGTAACTCCCACACGCTCTACCCCTCTGCCTGCCCTCTGGTGAGTTATTTGTGATGTCAAACTGTACTTGGCTACCCTGTAGATCAAAAAGATTCGCATAACTACATTTTTTGCAAACCGAACATCTTGTCGTATGAGACACCTTTGACACATTCTTGATGACTGACTTTGTGGTATGGATCGAAATGAAAAAGTTGTGTACCGGAGAATGACATGCATGTTGAACTCTTGTCCTTTGATTCGAACTCAAGTGTGTGTGGCGAAGTCAACATACTAGATTACGATTCTTTGTTATAATGCATTTAGAGACATTGGTTAAAGAAAAAGTTCACCCCAAAAAAATATATATATTTTCCTTTACACACCCCCATACTATCCCAGATGTGTATGACTTTCTTCTGTAGAACACATTAATATTTTTAGAAGAATATTTCAGTTCTGTTGGTCCATACAATGAAAGTGAATGGTGATCAAAACTTTGAAACTCCAAAAAGCACAAAGGCAGCATTCAAGTAATCCATATGACTCCAGAGTTTAATCCATGTCTTTAGAAGCAATACGATCCATCTTGGGTGAGAAGAGACCAAATAAAAAATCATTTTTCACTATAAATCTTGACATCAGCAGTCTCTTTGGCGAACATGATTTCAGGCTCGATTATGCTCTCCACATGCATCAAGCACTAGGAAATGTAAATGAGCTTGAAATCATGATCATGCTTGGAGACTGCAATGTCATGATTTATAGTGAAAAAGGATTTTTAATTTGGTCTCTTCTCACCCAAAACGGATCGTATTGCTTGTAAAGACATGGATTAAACTCTGGAGTCATATGGATTACTTGTATGCTGCCTTTATGTACTTTTTGGAGCTTGAAAGTGTTAGACCCTCTTCACTTGCATTTTATGGACCTACAGAGCTGAGATATTCTTCTAAAAATCTTCATTTTGTGTTCAGCAGAAGAAAGTCCTACACATCTGGAATAGCATGAGGGTGAGCAAATGATGAGAGAATTTTAATTTCAGTGAACTATTTAAGGTTTACAACTTTTATATTCACACATTTTCAGTAGTGCTTAACTAGAAGTTGTGCTTCTTAAAGCTGACTTAATTCAATGTATTTTCCATAGCTGGGCGAGCAAAGATGACGTGTGGAACAACCTGCTAAGAAAAGAGAAACTTTACCTGCGAGATACACATGTTATGAAGAGACATCCAAATCTTCAACCCAAAATGAGAGCTGTTCTACTAGATTGGCTAATGGAGGTTTGTAAACATTGTTTAACCTTCACACGTTTTAATCTTATCTCATTAAAGAGGGGTGGGGATGCTGCATGTTTCTTTACTTTTATTCTTGTCTAAACCTTAAGTTGTTTACAAAGGCAGTTCCCCAAGTTCTGAAGGATTGTGGCTTCTAATCAGGGTATGAAATTAACATTTTTGCCCACCAGCCACAGTAGTGGGTGAATGACCAATTTTACTAACCATTTTGACTTTTCACCAGCCACTTTCATCTCTCTCTCTCTCTCTCTCATATATATATATATATAAAATCTCAGAAACATGCATCTATGGGGTTTCTTTTGTCTGTTCTTCGAAATACAATTAAGTTTGTTTCTTAAAGCGTGTGTCTGATGGCATTATCATGTCACACCGAAACATCTTACAGGTTGCCCACCACAATGGCGGGTAGATGAGCAAAATTGCCACTGTTAATGAAATACCCGCATTTGGCGGGTAGCTGGTGCTAATTTAATTTCCTGCTTCTGATTCTAGTATAGTATTCTAATATAAGTTTTCTTATAGAAATTAATGGTGAATACTAGTCAGTTTTCAAGGAATGGGAGAATAAGAATTGAACAAAAGTGCTTCAAGTGTGGCATGGTTTAACTTCTTTTCAGAAGAAGCTGAGATTTTGAAATTGTGACTCATTCTTTGACTTATGTCTTTCAGGTTTGTGAGGTGTATAAGTTACACAGAGAAACATTTTACTTGAGTCAGGATTACTTTGATCGTTTCATGGCCACACAAGAGAATGTTCTTAAAACAACACTACAGCTTATTGGCATCACCTGTCTCTTCATTGCAGCCAAAATGGAGGTAAGTTTTTCTTAGAAATGCCCAAGTACTGCAACCTAGCGCTAGGTGATCTGGCAAAAATAAAATTCATGATTGATTCCTTTTTTTTTTTTTTACCTTTTAAATGTACTCGACTAAAGTAATTTCAACATGATTCAAATTACTTGTTCTTTATTAGAATTCAAGGCAACCTGGTTAGAGAAATCAAAGTTCTACTTATTGTAGAAAAACATAGGTATGCAAGAAAAACACACAAAAATACAAAGTGCACTACAGAGGAAGTTGTCAACATAGGGTATAGTAAATGTAATTTATTTAAAATAACCCAAAAGTTCAGAAATAATAGTATGAAATACTATTAGCAAAATACTTCTTAGCTAATAAAGGTGTTAATGTTCATCTAAACCAAGTCTATCTAAAAGTTATCTAGAAAGTATCCATTGTGTATTAAACAATTGATTGAATTGAGATTTAAATTGCAATATGGCCTTGTGTGATTTACTAAATGTAAAATGGCTGTGTTTTAAAATCTGACAGTCTGCATTCACCACTTCAGTCAGCACTGTGTGAGCAGCGCAGCAATATGAAATGATACATGATTATCCCTACAATTTTTACAATAAATTATCACAACCTAAATGTTGGCTATAGATGCAGTACACTTGAAACACGTCACAGAACAATGCTATAATTAGCAACCTATCTGAATCATCATGGTGAAAGGAGAGGTGGTGGTTTGATTCTCCCATTTATAGCATATCCATATGATTTGATATGAAGCGCCCATAACTAACAGTTCATGATGGGTATTTAAAGAAAGGAGACCTATTTTGTTCATCAACATGCGCACTATGTCGAGGCCAGTTATGTTCTGATTAAGCCAGTGAATACATGCCTGATGGACGAATTTGAGCTACAATCACACTGGAAATATTACTGGCTTTTATTTCAGTCTCCACGTTGTTAACCTATGTTACATTTCATTTGGAGTGCGCACATATGTGCAGCTGATCAGATTGGAAGCGGCATTAAGCCAAGCGCTATGAACTCAGTTTTGGACAAATCTCAGTTGCCGAGACTGTCAATCCGCACATCTTATCACGTGGCTTGTTGAGCGCATTACCGCGGAGACGTAACGCGTGTGGAGGCGCACGCTATTCTCTGCAGCATCCACGCACAACTCCCCACATGCTCCACCGAGAGTGAGAACCACTAATCGTGGCCACAAGGAGGTTACTCCATGTGACTCTACCCTCCCTAGCAACCGGGCCAATTTGGTTGCTTATCGAGACTTTGCTGGAGTCACTCAGCACACCCCGGATTCGAACTCGCGACTCCAGGGGTGGTAGTCAGTGTCAATACTCACTGAGCTACTCAGGCCCCCAATACGTAAATTAATTAATCGATAATCAAAAAAGTCTCCCAGCTTTACTCCAACCTGAACTTTGCCAAGGGTTTTAATAACATATAAAAAAAAAAGTAATTATCATTTTAAGAACATTAATCTGGAAGCAAGTGCTGCACTTTCCCAAACAATGTAAACTGAAATAAAAATTGGACTTTGTATGATCTTTTCAAAGGAAATTTACCCTCCCAAGGTGCACCAATTTGCTTATGTCAGTGATGGAGCCTGCACGGAGGATGACATTCTTAGCATGGAGATCATCATCATGAAGGTAGATAATCTTCATATTATCATGAAGCTTCTCTAAACTACATTTGAGATACTTGCCTAAGCCTGTATAGTGTGTCTTGATATAAGATGAAGTAATGACTAATCTTAACTCGATTTCTTTTTCATTAGGAGTTGAATTGGAATTTGAGCCCTTTAACCTCAGTGGCTTGGCTCAACATCTACATGCAGATGGCCTATCTGAAGGAGAATACTGAAGTTCTTATGGCCCAGTACCCACAGGCTATGTTTGTACAGATTGCAGAGGTAGGGCTACACATTTCATTTTGTTTCTTTTCCTTTGCTTCAGTCAGGATATTTGTTCATTTTTTTTCCTATGTGTTGTTTTTTTTTTTTTTTTTTTATTTCAGTGGTATCTTATTGTTGCTTCATCTTTTATATAGCTCTTGGATCTGTGTATACTGGATGTAAAAAGTCTAGAGTTCTCCTACAGCCTTCTTGCAGCTTCTGCACTCTTCCACTTCTCTTCTCTGGAACTAGTGATAAAAGTGTCAGGTATGATAGAAACACTAACATTTGTTATGTTTCTGCAGATTGTAACAGAACGTGAATATATGAATTTTCTGTTGATGTGAATCACAAAACAAAGGCTTAAGCCAGTTCTTTAGTGTAATGTGGTTTGAAGTAACCTCTTGTTTTTGGATTCCAGGGCTAAAATGGTGCGATTTGGAGGAGTGTGTAAGATGGATGGTTCCTTTCGCCATGTCAATCCGTGAGGCGGGTAGCTCAACCCTCAAGACATTCAAAGGAATAGCAGCAGATGACATGCACAATATCCAGACTCATGTGCCTTACTTGGAATGGCTGGTTAGTAGACTTGTGTTTCTGAAAAGTTTATTTTAAATTCTATTTTTAGACTTTTGGAACAAATCTGTAGGGCAATTTTAGTCTGAACGCCTTAAAATAGCGCCACTTGCACAGTTTAATTAAATTCAACTCAAATTGTTATCAAGGGAGATAGACTGACTTTAGCCCAGGCTACCAAACGTATTGTATAGAAGAAATGTATCAGTAACATGTTTGTCTGAATGCTTAAAAAAAAAAAAAAAACACCCTTTTTAAAAAAATTTATTTATCCTCTTTTCTCCCAATTTGGAATGCCCAGTTCCCACTACTTAGTAGGTCCTCGTGGTGGCGTGGTTACTCGCCTCAATCCGGGTGGCGGAGGACAAGTCTCAGTTGCCTCTGCTTCTGAGACAGTCAGTGCGCGCATCTTATCACGTGGCTCGTTACGCATGACACCGCGGAGACTCCCAGCATGTGGAGGCTCATGCTACTCTCCATGATCCACACACAACTTACCACGCGCCCCATTGAGAGCAAGAACCACTAATCGTGACCACGAGGAGTTTACCCCATGTGACTCTACCCTCCCTAGCAATTTGGTTGTTTGGAAGACCTGGCTGGAGTCACTCAGCACGCCCTGGATTCGAACTCGCAACTCCAGGGGTGGTAGTCAACGTCAGTACTAGCTGAGCTACCCAGGCCCCCCAACGTCGCCCTTTCTAATATTTCAGTCTGCGCAGGTGAACTGTTTTTCATACACCAACCTGAAAACTCACTGACGTCACTTTGTTCATTCTTAAAGGGGTCGTGAAATCATTTTGTCTTCCGTGAAGTCCCCTGATAATGTTAATTTTTGTAAAAATTTTTTACTAAGACATAATTTAGTAATATTTGATCATTTCCCACCCTGTTTTTGGCCCTCTGTCTGAAACCTAAGCACCTCTTTAAAACTTCAATGTAAACGGCCACTGTTATGATTGGCTAACATCGTGCAGCCCCTCAAGTACAGCCATATTTGAAACTCAATCGAAAGAGAATGGAAAAAGCCCTTCAGCAATATGAAACTACATATCAGGGTTTACACAAAGCATATCCAACACGTTGCATATATTAAACTGTTTACTCAAGCACAAATGTTAACACTTGGCACCATAAACTATCAAACAGTCATGACAGTTGAAATATTCATTAATTAAATTTATGTACTGTTTTGCAGTCACATCCATGCTTCAACTGCCCCATCCTTCAATAAGTAACTTTGCAAAGCTTGAATCGTATTTTGATTGGTTCACAAGCACATACATACATAGTCCAAAGTGGTCCACTAGGGAGTGGTTTGAGAGAGAGGATTGTAAATTGCTTGACTTGCTCTTCTGTGCTCCTGCTCCAGAGCTCTCTGGCTGCCCTTCAGAGCAAGTGCTAGCCGATGAGCTGCCTGTCTTTCGTGCATGCTGAGCAGGTGCTCATGACGTGGTTGTGAGATGTACAAGCTGCCTCGCACTGTTTTTGGAGAGACTCGCCTCTGAATCCAGTGTTTGCAGCTGGGCCCGTAGAGCTTCATTTTGGCGTCTCCTTTTCTGAGTTGTAACTTGACACCGCTGCTTTTAAAAGCGACGCAAGATAAATTACAACAATCAAAGATGTCTGTGTAGTTTATATACAAAAATAATTAATAGTCCAGATGGGTTCCCTTTGGTGTTCAGGAATAGTTAGCCTGACTAGGCCTGTTTGTCCTGTTCTTTCTCTGTGAACAAACTGAAAGACAGTTGGCGGGTCAAGGATGCGATGACGCAAAGTAGACGTTGATGTTTTTTCGCTGTAGAGGTGGTCATGAATTAATGGGCCCCTTAGTGATGTAGTGTAGTCACAGAATTGGAGAACAAGGCATTTTTGCAGCTTGGTTTCAGTAAATGCTTTTATTGCATTGGGGATTAAGTTTTGAGTTCTGAAATTGACAGTATGTTTTTATGGTAGAATCAACTCTCTTATATATAAAAATATCAAGGAAAACTTGATTCCTCATGACATGACCCTTTTAAAGGTGTTCAAAAATCATCGTATTGGAGGTTGACCGATAACTAAGGTGGTGGAAAAGGCAGATAACCGATTAATTGGCCGATATATTTTAAAATCAGCTTCTTAGTCTTGCATTTCTGTGATGGGCTCAGACACTGTTGCTACAATAATCCAAAATGAATAAAATCCCAGGGGCAGTTTATTTTTCAACCAAAATTCCAAGATTTGTTGCATAACGTGGGACTTTTAACTTAAAACAAGCCTAGAACACACCAGAGACTGTTATTTTGAAATGGCTTTATTCCATTACAATGCTCTATATTTAAATATTTGTTTTTTTTAGACTATATTTTACTAGGTGAGGTTTAATGAGAATTTTTTTTATTTTATTATTATTAAAAATATGAAGTTAGAGACATGATGAATGTGTTGGAGCACATTTCCATGTAATCACATTTTACTTTGCATGCCCTCGCTTCAATTTAGAACACTTGATTATAACAAAATATGCATTTAAGTGAGGAAGTATGGATGGAAAATATTGATGAATATTTTCAATGATGAAAGCTGTAGATGCAGCATATCCCTACAAGGCGTCAGTGATTTTGATTTATTTTTATCACCTCTGCTACTGTTATAAGAACTGTAGAATCCTTCATAGCTAGCCACAATGTAACACGGAGGAATAAAAAAACAAAAGCATATCCTAGATTTTTGCCGATAACCTATAGTTTAAAAGTATCAGTAAAACCTACATTGTATGTAACTTTTGTCTGTAAAGTGATTTAAATGATTTTGACTGCCACCTCTATGCACCGCTCTGAGTTTTGCATGTAATACCTGTGCTTTGTCCTACCTGTGAGTTGGCATGTTGGGGGTTTTTTTTTTCCTCTGTGTGACCTAAGTGTTCAAGAACATTACAGAATTTTGCATACATTTTTCCAGGCCAAGCATTCATTTACTGAACACTGTCATGTGCCTTTATTTTTCCTGGCCTGAAGTTTTCTTGTTTCTTTCATTTTTATTATTTTTTTAGGGAAGGGTGCACTCCTATCAGCTAGTGGACATTGAGAGCAGTCGGAGGTCTCCAGTTCCATCTGGAGTGCTCACTCCACCACCCAGCAGTGAGAAGCCTGAGAGCGCAGTCTCTTGACTTCCTTTCATATATGGAATAGGACACAGCCCTGACTGATGAATTAAATTGAAACGCAACAAAATGATGGCATTACAGGACAAACCTAAGCATTGATTCACTGACACGAAACCAAAAATGTCATGTTTATTTTCATGTGAGACTTGAAAGACATACTTTTGTTGTATTAATGGCCCAAAGTTGTTTTAATATATATTAGAATTGGTTTACAAATGTAGACTACCTGCCAAAATCTCAGAGCTGCTGCTGGCTCTGATTGCTGCTAAAAGAGGGTGGGACTGGAGCAGATGGGACGATGACCACAGAGATCCTTACACAAATATGTGCATGGGTTTTTGGGGCTCAGGTTGCCATTTGGACCAGCAAAATCCTGACAGGTTGTCATGGGGACTCAAGGATCCAACGCCAGGAAGGACCAGAGAAATCACCAGCTTCAGAAGCTAGGACTTTTCTCTGGTTGCCTCCCTGAGTGTGTTTTTAACCAAATTTGATTATTGCCCTTTTTAAAGGTTGTTTTTAAATGAGATGCTGCTACATTTCTTTATATCATATGTCTAAATAAAGCCACTGTCTCAGACAGTTTCTAAGTTTACCACGCTAGTTTGTTTCTTAAGGTGATGTGTAATTGACTGCTAAACATGAATGCATTTGCTGTATGAGATTTTCTTGTCACTGAGATACAATATATATATCTATCTGTGTCCCTTTTCTAATGGGCTTTTTTTTAAGAGCAATGCTTTGCATTACATTTGACAAATTTTGCAATGAAATGAGGAAAGAATCAAATAAATGAATACATAGTTTGTTGTCTTAAGCATTTTTGCTATCAGTCTAGCCAACATTTAACTTTCATTTTACTAACTATACATCCAAAGTGTACAGATTTTAAACACAAAAAATCAAGTGTTTGTAATTGGACATGCACAGAAGCAGCCCATTTTGGTGTTTAGAGGAACTGAAATAAATACATTACTGTGTATGCAACCAGTTGGGGGGTGCAATTACTCGTTCTTTTTTTTTTTTTAAGTGGGAGTCACAAAAGTAGCCGATTTTACTGAAGAGCATCATCATGTTTAAGCTCTATGAAATGTCACAAAATGGTGAACAGGGCCTGTAATGGCTGTATAGCACATTTACATACACAGTGCCCTCTGCTTGCCATCTGAGATTGCGTGTGTAAATGAGAGACATAAGACATGATCCACTAGATGTCAGTGTGATGCTTTGTCTGTCAAAATCAGAAGGCTGGACTTGAGATCTGTGAGCTTCTCAACAGATGCTGCTGAGACAAGGGTAATACATTACTACACTGCACACTGACAATCGCTCTGCTGCCTATGTCTGGCAATGTTTAGGTGCTATGCTGGTGACTGGAATGTGCTCAAGGCAATTTCAGTTTTGGCTTTTTCATTTAAGATGGCATATCAGAATGTGGGACTATATGCTTTGTATTATTTCTGAGACAATGAAAAGAAATGGTACATGCTATAAGACAGACAAGGGCAATTAAAAAAATCTCACATGCTGTGGTTAGATTAAGCATTTGATAAGAGTTTTGGAGAGGGATACATGAAAGCTTCTCAACCTGCTGATCTCTGATCAACTCATTGTCTCTGCTAAGCCTTGCTTAAGTTGTCAGTGAATGGGGTCCCACATCACTATTCTGTATTTAACAGTGTGGCAGCAGGATGGCTACAATGCAGTCTCTTAAAAAAGCTGTTTGGAGGTCAACACTAAGGAGGAGGAGGGGTCTTTTCTCCAGCAGACAGACCCTGGGGGTTCGGGAGGCCCTCAGGCAAGCAACAGCTGTTGTGCTCAATGTTCCCTTTTGTTCTCTCTGCACAGGCGCTGGTGGCAGCAGCAGCAGGTGCCCATTGGATGATCTCCCAGCCACCACTGCCAAGAGTCACACCTAGTCAGAGCTGTATGTTCCTTGTCTGCCACTAATATTCATAAAGCCAGGGCCTACTATGACAAAATTCTGGTCAAACTATATGTGAAATAGAATGAGACAGACACAATGAGTAGAGATTTTCATGATGACTGTACTGTACACATTTCGAGCAATGTTGGATAAAGATGTTTTTTAAAGCAATTTGAAGCCAGTGTCCTTAGCAATGAACTGCAATGTATCCAAATATATATATATATATATATATATATATATATATATATATATATATATATCTATATCATGAACAGTTAAAACTGCCCCATTGAGCAATAATTATACGTGCAATACACAGCTTAATCTATTTATATTTATCCAACATACCATACCTCTTCTGTCATTACATTCCCTTGCTTCTGTATATAACAGATTTGTATTTGTATATTGTACAGACGTTTACAGGTACATCTCATGTCGTTCTTCTGAAAAGTATAATAATTTATGCACTCAGTACTTGGTCGGGGCTCCTTTTGCCCGAATTACTGCATCAATGCGGCGTGGCATGGAGGCAATCAGCCTGTGGCACTGCTGAGGTGTTATGGAAGCCCAGGTTGCTTTGATGGTGTCTCTCATTTTCCTCTTGACAATACCCCATAGATTCTCTATGGGGCTCAGGTCAGGCGAGTTGGCTGGCCAATCAAGCACAGTAATACCATGGTCAGCAAACCAGGTACTAGTAGTTTTGGCACTGTGGGCAGGTGCCAAGTCCTGCTGGAAAAGGAAATCAGCATCTCCAGAAAGCTTGTCAGCAGATGGAAGCATGAAGTGCCTAAAATCTCCTGGTAGACGGCTGTATTGACTCTTGACTTGAGAAAACACAGTGGACCAACACCAGCAGATGACATGGCACCCCAAATCATCACTGACTGTGGAAACTTCACACTGGACTTCAAGCAACTTGGATTCTGTGTCCCACTCTACCTCTAGACTCTGGGACCTTGATTTCCAAATGAAATGCAAAATTTACTTTCATCTGAAAAGAGGACTTTGGTCCACTGAGCAATAATTATTTGCAATAATTTGTGCAAAAGGAGCCCCGACCAAGTATTGAGTGCATAAATTAACATACTTTTCAGAAGGTCGACATTTCTGTATTATAAATTCTTTATTCTAATATTTTGAGATACTGGATTTTTGATTTCCATGAGCTGTAAGCCATAATCATCAAGATTTAAACAAAAAAAAAAGGCTTGAAATATTTCACTTTATGTGTAATGAATCTAGAACTTTTCCACAATATTCTAATTTTTTGAGATGCACCTGTATATATATATATATATATATATCCAGTGTTGGGGAATAACGGAATACATGTAACAGGATTACGTATTTAAAATATAAATTATAAGTAACTGTATTCCACTACAGTTACAATTTAAATAATTGGTATTTAGAATACAGTTACATTCAAAAAGTATTTTGATTACTGGAGAGATTACTTTGCATTTTATTGTCATTTGTTTCATTTAATATTTAGTCCTTTCAGATGGAAAACATTTATACATATAAATGATGCGATCCAAAGTGCATTTGAACAGCAGTGAAACACTTTCTTATGATGTGTTACATTCATACGAGCAGACAGAGAAGTAAGTTTGAAGTAAGTTTGGAGCAGAAGAAATAGAAATAAACCTTGTGTAAATTGTCAGCTTTACGCTAAGCTAAAATGCTATTTCTTGCCATTTTACATGCACGTTACCAGGCACGATCATATTTTTTTATCAAGAAAATTCACGTTGGATCATAATTTCTTTTTTTCTAGTAAGACCTTTGATATTAGGGCAAAAATCATATTCTTGATAATAATATTTGTATTGTTTTCCTGTAAAAATATCAAAATATCCTTAAAAGAAGATCAATTTGATTTATCTTGTTTTAGAAACAACACTGCATAAGATATTTAGGTTTTTCAGAGAATGTATTTTTAACATGTGTATTTTGTCTTACTGTACTGGCAGAGTTTTTATAGTCAAAACAAGTGAAAAAATCTACCAGTGCTGAAGAAGTAAGAAATTCGCTGTCTTAGGTCAGTTATGATCACTACTTTATATTAAGAATGTGAAATGTCAGAATAATAGTAGAGATAATTATTTATTTCAGCTTTTATTACTTTTATTACTTTCATCACATTCCCAGTGGGTGAGAAGTTTACATACACTTTGTTAGTATTTGGTAGCATTGTCTTTAAATTGTTTAACTTGGGTCAAACGTTTTGGGTCGCCTTCCACAAGCTTCTCACAATAAGTTGCTGGAATTTTGGCCCATTCCTCCAGACAGAACTGAGTCAGGTTTGTAGGCCTCCTTGCTCGCACACACTTTTTCAGTTCTGCCCACAAAATTTTCTATCAGATTGAGGTCAGGGCTTTGTGATGGCCACTCCAATACCTTGACTTTGTTGTCCTTAAGCCATTTTGCAACATCTTTGGAGGTGTGCTTGGGGTCATTGTCCATTTGGAAGACCCATTTGCAACAGAACTTTAACTTCCTGGCTGATGTCTTGAGATGTTGCTTCAATATATCCACATATTTTTCCTTCTCATGATGCCATCTATTTTGTGAAGTGCACCAGTCCCTCCTGCAGCAAAGCACCCCCAAAACATGATGCTGCCACCCCCATGCTTCACGGTTGGGATCATGCTCTTCGGCTTGCAAACCTCACCCTTTTTCCTCCAAACAAAACGATGGTCATTATGGCCAAAACATTACATTTTGGTTTAATCAGACTAGAGGACATTTCTCCAAAAAGTAAGATCTTTGTCCCTATGTGCACTTGCAAACTATATTCTGGCTTTATATGCCATTTTTGGAGCAGTGGCTTGTTCACTTTTCGCACCAAACTATGTTCATCTCTAGGAGACAGAATGCATCTCCTTCCAGAGCGGTATGATGGCTGCGTGGTCCCATGGTGTTTATACTTGCATACTATTTGTACAGATGAACGTAGTACCTTCAGGCATTTGGAAATTGCTCCCAAGTATGGACCAGACTTGTGGAGGTCCACAATTTATTTCTGAGGTCTTGGCTGATTTCTTTTGATTTTCCCATGATGTCAAGCAAAGATGCACTGAGTTTGAAGGTAGGTCTTAAAATACATCCACATGTACACCTCCAATTCAGTACACCTCCTATCAGAAGCTAATTGGCTAATTGTCTAAAGGCTTGACATCATTTTCTGGAATTTTCCAAGCTGCTTAAAGGCAGAGTTAACTTAGTGTATGTAAACTTCTGTGATATAGTCAATTAAAAGTGAAACAATCTGCCTATAAACAATTGTTGGAAAGATTACTCATGTCATTCACAAAGTAGATGTCCTAAATGACTTGCCAAAACTATATAGTTTGCTAATATGAAATCTGTGGAGTGGTTAAAAAAATGAGTTTTAATGACTTCAACCTAAGTGTATGTAAACCTCTGACTTCAACTGCATATATATATATATATACAGGTATAGAAAACATTTTGTTCTAATTGCTTTATAGGCAAATAACATAATCTGGGTGTTTAAGAGCTTTGTCTGTCTGTAAAACACTCCAGTAAACATTGCAGCAGACACAGGAACAACTTTCAATTCAAACTTACAATGGGTCAGTGTTTCCAGTCCTTGAGTAGATTGCTTGTTTGTAATTGTTGTTTGAGTAGTTCAGGTGCTGTAAGTGTTTAATTATTATTAGCAGCCTCCATGCATTAATGACTTTGTATTGTGTTGAGTCTCCTGTGTAGATTGGGTGGGAAGTAATTGTTGTAATTGAGCTAATTCCTTTAGATGACTCCTTTTTTGATCTAGAGTCACTTATTTTTAGGCAAAATATCACCTTGTGCTTTTCTCTGATTGTTAGCAGGTCATCCTATTCAAAAGCCCCCTACTGTTCTTGGAGGTAGTTGGTGCTGAAAGGCTGTTTTCATGCACAACTTTTCTTCAATTGAGAAAATGTAATCTTTTACCGAATGTTTTTCCCTGAAAACTGCTCAGCTAATTGGTCATAAGTGATTGTTTTTTTTTTTTTTTTTTTTTTTTTTTTTTTTAATAGAGTGCGTATATACCTCTGCAAATTACTTATCTCTAATGAGCCTTTACTTTTATAAAAAGTTAATCTTAATTTAAAGAATGTGTCATTCCAAAACAAGTTTACCTGCACCCTGCTTCCAATTGTTGGTCAAGAAACTGTCACAAAAGAAGAAAATGTTATTAATAAAAATAATTAAAATTACAGTAATTAAAAATAATTTAAGAAAATGCTTAAGACATGCTTATTAAACCTTGCCAATAGTATAGTCCCAGCCATAGCTGAAGTATGCATAGATGTTGCTGTTGTTTTTTCTTAATGTTTTAATATTATTTTGTATTATTGTTGTTCCTGTTGATGTTGTTTAGAGAGAATTTCTTAAGACTTTTGTAGATTTTTGTATTGTAATAAGCTAATAAATAAATAAATATAGTTAGAAGGGAGTGGCTAATACAAATGGAAATGTACTGTAATTTTAGTGCTTTTGTTCATTTTCTTTGCTTTCCTGGCAACATACGATCTCAATATTTAAGCAGACTATTTTGTTTAAAAAGAAAAGTATGCATTAATGTATACGTTTCTGTGACGAGGAGAGAACTTTCTCCTCTGAGCTGTCAAACTCAACTGTCAAAGAAGCTAACCACGTGGCAGCGATACTTCGTAAATTTGTTTACACATGTGACTTTTTGAGTGACGCCCACTTTGACGCCATCCGCGGAAGTGAGTGGAGTTTTAAGAGCTGTGGCGTCATGCGCAGAAACGCCATCAAATGGGCAGCGCGTCGAACTTAAGAAGGTTTTCACAGTTATAAAATTTGTGTGAAAATTGGCGTAACTTTAAAACATCCAAAGAACCACTTTTTTTTTTTTTTTATTTTATTATTATTATTTTTTTTTATAGAAAGCACTAAAAAAGAAGCACTGTACGCTCGGTATATGTCAAATAACGTGTCCAATAGCTTTTTTCCCCAACATGAAGATTTTAGGTTAAAATGTACATGCATACATAAATGAATATGTGTATTTTAGGTGCTGTGACAAGCCACCATTATATCGCCTTATTTTTGATTCCCATTTCTGATCAACTTTCAGCCTTTTTCTAGAAGTACAAATAAACCAATGTCTCAATTAATATGAGGTCATGGCAACTGCATGTCTGATAATTACTGAGTAACATTTTACAATATTATAATTATATTTATAATTAATAGGTATCATTAACAATGTATAATACAATTTTCCAGCATTTATTAATCTTGGCTAATGTCAGTTTATTAAAAAATACAATTGCTTATTGTTTGTTCATGTTAGTTTATATTATATGAACTAATGTTAAAAATATGTAGAAATTAACATAAACTGAGATTAAGTATTGTTCATTGTTAGTTCATGTTAACTAATGTAGTTAACTAATGTTAACAAATACAACCATAAGTGTTACCCATTAAAGTTACACAAAATAAGAAAATGCTGTTTAAAATAGTTTTAGATAGTTTTAATTGTATATGACACTGCTGATAATGCTAGAAATTCCATTTCAACTACTCACATACTGTATGTGTAAATGTTTATTTGGAGCAGCAAAATCAATGGAAACAAAAGTTGGCCAGAATGTGTGCAAAAGTTAATAAAAGTTAAAACATCAGAGAAATAAGGTGACTACAGCAATGTATAATTATTTATAAATATAATTGCATATTTTAAATAGGGCCTATAAACACAACACCTCGAAATATACATTTGTGAAAAATTTAAAGAATAAACACATCTTCGTTGATAGGATGGTTTGGATAGGATTCCAGATTAATTGCTCATATTATCACTCTGGCATGTAAGCGCTCTGGAAACCATTGGATTGTGGAGAGTTTCAAATTAAAAGTTATCAATGTTGTAAATTTTGTGGCTTGTTCAAATGCTTTTTACGTGTTCGGGGGTCCCCATCAGACACGTCGGGGCCCCAGGCAGTCACCTGTATTGACTGTAGGATGGGCCGGCCCTGAATGCAGCCATGAGAAAGTCCTATTTAAAAATACCCCTTTCTCCCTTAAAGTTTATTTAACACTTAGAGGCTCATTTAAAACATTTAGGAGAACTTGAAGAGACAAACAATGAAGCTCACATCCAGCAATGACAATGTGAATGGCATTTATTCAAGCTCTATTCAAGATTGAGAGAGTGTTTCTGAATGTGTGATATTTCTGAAAGGTTTTCTCTTAATGTGAAAGGCTTTGATGTCTTTAGTCCTATTCGGACAGGATTAGTTTTATATGGGGATGTGGGGTTATGTTATAATTACCAGAGCTTCTCAGTAATTTTAATCCCGTGCGAATCGGTTATGTCAGTAATTTTTACAGACGTTTTACAGGCTGCGCGTTCTCGTGCCAGTAAAAATTACAGCGTGTTTTACCTACTATAAAACGGCCTGTTAAAAATAACCCCTGGTAAGTAAAAAGCCAGTAAATTTGCACTTTCTAGCCATTGAGCCCTTTAAATAGGCACTATCACTGTTTCTGAAGTTCTCTGAGAGCCTGAAATGGATCCCAGATAGCACATGTACATCTCCGAGATGTCTGTTTTAGATCTTTTCATCTGGAAAGCATCACAATCTAAAAAATCTTCAGATGTAAACACACAAAAAATAGATGTCTGGATGATGTAAGTGTGCTATCAGGGATGTTGGTAAAGGGAAGACACCAGAAAATGTAAGATGTTCACAAAATGTTCACAACTTAAGATAATGCTGGCTGTTGCGTTTGCACTGTTGCATATTTTTCTGTATGTTTGGACTGCTAAGTGTTTATTTACACATGTAAAAGAGAAACGAGCATTTTTTGATTTTATTTGTTTATGATTTGAGCAGAGTGAATGCGGGAAATTGTGTTGAGCCCTGCGTTTCGGAACATACAATTACATAATGTGTGAAGGGATTGTCCATATTTTAATTCAAGAGTAATATATGATTACAGGCTTGTTAATGTCACTACTTCTGTTGTATTTGGCCAGATCTTCCAATTATTCCTCTCTCTCATATTGAACAGCACTGCCATTCTCATTCATGCACTTGTTACATCACGTATTGATTACTGCATTGCTCTCCTCTCTGGTCTTCCTTCCAAACTTCTTCATAAACTTCAGCTGGTCCAGAACTCAGCTGCACGAATCATTTCTAGAACTCCCTCTATTGAACACATTTCACCTGTTCTTCAACATTTGCATTGGCTTCCGGTTAAGTACCGAATTGATTTTAAAATCTTGCTTCTTACCTACAAGGCCTTAAATAATCTTACTCCATACCTCTCTGATCTTTTTTATATCTATACACCTACTCGTACCCTCAGATCTTCCTCGTCAACTCTTCTTGTTATACCACGTATTCGTGTGAACTCTATGGGGTCTAGAGCCTTTAGTTATACTGCCCCTCACTTATGGAACTCCCTTCCTCTGGATATTCGTAACAGTGATAGTCTTCATACTTTTAAATCTCGTCTTAAAACTCACCTATTTAAACAGGCCTTTTATGACTGTGCATGCATTGAGTTCATACTTTGTATCTTCCAATGTCTTATTGTGTATCATAGTATTGTTTGCTTAATGTTGTGCTTTCAAGGGTGACTTTTTTGTGTTCTGTTTGTAAGATGACCTTGAGTGTCGTGAAAGGCGTCTATAAATAAAATGTATTATTATTATTATTAATTCATTAATTTCTACTAATAATCACATATACAGTCTATGCTCGTGTTTAATATTTCCTGCATAATTAATCAGCACAGTATACATACACGTGACAGCAGTGTTTAAATGCTGTAGACACTCCGTCTGCGATTTTTTACAGGCAGATTATCCAGTATTGACAGTAAATGAATGAATGAAAGTTACATTTATATAGCTTCTTTCTGACACTACACTTAAAGCGCTTTACACAGTGAACAGGGGACTCTCCTCAACCACTACCAGTGTGCAGCATCCACCTGGATGATGCAACAGCAGCCATAGTGCGCCAGTACACTCACCAGCTATTGGTGGAGAGGAGAGGGTAGAGTTATAGTGCCAATTAATCGATGGGGATTATTAGAAGGCCATGACTGAGAAGGGCCAATGGGGGGAATTTAGCCAGGACACCGGGGTTACACCCCTACTCTTTACAAGAAGTGCTCTAGGGTTTTTAATGACCACAGAGAGTCAGGACCTCAGTGAAACATCTCATCCGAAGGACAGTGCCTTTTTACAGTATAGTGGCCCCGTCACTATACTGGGGCATTAGGACCCACACAGACCATAGGGTGAGCACCCCCTGCTGGCCTCCCTAATACCTCTTCCAGTAGCAACCTTAGTTTTCCCCAGGAGGTCTCCCATCCAGGTACTGACGAGGCTCTACCCTGCTTAGCTTCAGTGGGTAACCGGTCTTGAGCTACATGGTGATATGGCTGCTAACATATATATTACAGATGTCCGAAGTAATAATTACTTTACAGACATATGTCCGTAAAACTAATCCTGTCCGAACAGGGCTATACTCGGTACAGACAAGTCAGACAGGTGTTTGACATACAATAGCAGGGGTCGGCAACCTTTTTGACATGGAGTGCCCTTTTTTATTTTCCTGGTCAATGGCTGTGCCTATTTTGCATTTTTGTAATTTAATTGTTTATTTTTCATTACAAATGATATTATCAGCATAACTTAACAGTGACAATTTTGTGCAAAACCCGATGATTATGATATAATCATGATCCTGCATGTGAATTTTCACAGAGCATCTTAAGTCCTTTTTGTACAAATGAGTTAAAGTTAATGTCACAAATTTGCCTATTTGATTACTTATCACGAAATTGTGTGGAATCTTAAATATTTATTATATTATGTCATTGTAATCATGTAATCACAAGTACGCAAGCAACACAAGAGTGGAGCAAGCCATTTTATTTATAAGAAGTTTTTCACACCCGTATTCCAATCTACATCTTGATGTAATCCTTCCTCATGATCACGCAGTGTGATTTCTTCAGCTGAATGAGAGGCTAAAAACTATTAAAGTGTGACGAGATTTGTGCTGCACGTGCAAGCCATTTGCGCATTACAAGCCGATCAACTATTTAGCCCTTTTCGGTGAATCGCATCTGCAAAATCCTAAAACTTTATTTCCAGGTTTAATTTGTATTTTAAATAGACTTGAAATGTAATTTTGAGTATGACCATGGTTTAAGGTTGGTGTACTTGTATGCTGGGCTGGAAACCTCAAGGATTAATAGTGGTGTATTCCTTATTGCATCACGTGTTTTTCTGAAAGCAAAAATAAACAAATGAAGGCTGTCATCCACGCAGCCTGACTGAATTAAAGCGGGAGCATTTACTCGCGCGATTTACCGAAAGTGAAGGATTACATCAAGATGTAGATTGGAATACAGGTGCAGAATTTATATAAATAATATAGTCTCTGCTCTTGCTGTTGCTGGCGTGCCAGTAATTACCCCTCCACCCCTGCTGGCATGCGTGCCATAGGTTGCCAACCCCTGCAATAGCATATTGTACCTTCACCCTAAATAGTCTACAAAACTTAAAAATCTTTTAGAATGTCTTTTTATCTTTGAAACCGTACAAAGGCCTACATGGACCACTATACTGTATTTGGCCTACTGGTTAAAATCTCTTATATCACGGGTCTGTTGAATGCTTGATTCTGATTGGTTCACGGACGTTCTAAGGTGTGCAATTATTTTTCAAGTAAACACACGGCTATGAAGTAGTTCCAGGTCTTGACCGCATAATGGTTCCATATCACTTGGCCAAATTATTTCAGTTATTTCAAAGAGCCCTACAGGCTACCATAACAAAATAACCAATCAAAACAAAGACACTGGTTAAAGTAAATCGGTTAAGAACATCAAACAATGTCTAAAATATCTTGCATTTATTTAAATTTCGGTTAAAAAGAGCCCTCGCACTCCCTCGTCTCCCCCGCACTTACACACGCACGCACTACCTTGTTACTCCAATGCCGAAAAGCAGCGCATTCTCCGTTGGTAGTTCTAAAGGGATGTTTTCGAACTAGCAACGAAGGCTTGAGCTGTATCAAAGCAAGACGCTGAATTTGTGGCGAAAGAAAGCTGTGCGTTGTGACCGCATTACCACCTCGGGTGTGCATTATTTTTCAACAATTCAACGGCCCGTCATCAATTATTCCTTACTTATTTACTTCATCTACAGGTTGTTGGAGTGAACTTACCGTCATTTACTCATCCAACCCAACAACACCAAATGTATGTATTGGTCCACCCTGTCCTTGTTTCAATACATCTTTAAGGCATACACATTTTTTTTGTCTGTTCCAGTGACCAGTTCCATTATAGGATAGTCTTTTTTTTATTTTTCCTTTTTTTTTAGCAACTACAGTTGCCCTTGTTAACGTTCAACAAGTGAATGGGTACAAAAATTCTGAAGCTCCAAAAGCACATTAAGGCAGTATAAATGTAATTCACATGACTCCAGTGGTTTAATCCATATCTTCAGAAGCGATATGATAAGTGTGGGTGAGAAACAGATAAATATTTAAAGGTACACTCAGTATTGTTTTGAATTTGTCATCTTGGACCTACACTGACACCTAGGGCGAATTCCAAATGGAAGTGAGCATCCCTATGTGCCCTACTCCCTCCGAAGGGCTGAGCCCTTGAAATGGGAACTCTGAAGGGAGCAGGGCACTCGCGTCTCATGTGTGGCCATTTGGAACACCCTTGATGAAGGGAGTAATGAAAGACATACATCACTTCCACTTTATCTTTGCCTAAAACGTTACCATGATGATGCAGCGCAGCTATTCTAACAACAGGAATTTATTTGGTGTTAATTTTTTGTTGCAAATAAATATACTTTTTGTAATAGTTTTTTTTTTCTCAAATATTGAAATTTGAGTCTTATTTAAATTTGTTTACTTTTGCTGTTTTAATAATAATAATAATTATTATTATTATTATAGTAATATATCTGTACTACATAAATGTATATAAAATACATGAATGAACATTTCCCACCGAAAGTAATTTGACGCACGGGAGGTCTTACTAATAAATAAATAATAAACCACAGGGTTTAGCCTATCCTTCAGGAAAAAATGGACCCTGTTTTTGGAGTATCTTTCTGCTCATGTCTGTCTACTATCTTATGTATGAAGATGAATGTAAACTGTGGAAGAGGAGAAGTATCTGTTATAAAAGGGCTATAGCACTTGCCCAAGTGTTTGAACATGTAATATGTTCTGATCAACAACTTTGCCTTAAAAAATATCCCAAGGACACACCACTCAGGGTCACGTGATCATAAATGGCAAAATTACTTCCTCGAAGTGACCATCGCATGTACCCTTCGCTAACAGCCTTGTGGAAGGGCCCTCCGTGGAGGGCTTGAGTTGCTCACTTTCGTTTTGAACACCCCTTCGTGTGGTATCCCCTTCCCGCAGTGCCCTTCAAGGGCGCAAAAACACAGTTTGGAATTCGCCCCTAATGACATAGATGCATCATCATTTAAAATCAATAGTTTTCAGTTTCAGATGCCATTGTAGAAATGTAGTATTCACAGTCAGCCATGATTACTTTAATCAGTGAGTGAAAGTGTCAATTTACAGGACTGTAACTGAGATTAAGCGAGTAGTATTCGGCTGGTCATGTGATTCTGACATGGCAGCCCCCATGAGGAGACACTCTCATGTAGAATAAAACAGCTTTTAAAGGTTACTGATTTGACTGGATTCCTCATCTCATGTGATTGGTCATGATTTTATACAAATTTTTCAAAATTACTATTAATTTATTTTGGAGTAAAACTTTTTCTAATCAGGAAAAAATGACTGAGTTCACCTTTAAAGTCCTTTTATTACTATCAATCTCCATTCCACATTCTTCTTCTTTTGTTTTTGTCAATTCACATTCTTCGAGGCATATCGCCACCTACTGGGCAGGGAGGATAATTAATGGTGAAAAGGACATAAATATTGATTTTTGAAATTTCTCACCCACACCTATTATATTGCTTCTGAAGATATGAATTTAACTACTTTATTCATATGAGCTTTTTGGAGCTTCAACTTTTTAATACCCATTCACTTACATTGTATGGACCTACATAGTTTAAATATTCTTCTGAAAACCTTCATTTGTATTCAGAAGAAAGAGAGCCATACACTTCTGCGATAGCATGAAGGTGAGTAAATAATGAGATAATTTTCATTTTGGGTGAACTATCACTTTAAAAATATTTACAAACTTGATAAATCATAAACATCTCAAAGACATCTTCCTCTAAACAATGTGAGATTTAAAAACAACTGTTAAAGGTGCTGTAAGCGATTTTAGCCATTCTTCTTCCACGAGACTGAGCCGTTGAATTAGTCACACCCTCTCTTTCCAAAACCCCCACACCAAAGATAACAAATGAGCTTTACTGAGAGCAGAAACGGTTGTCAAAAACAACAACAACAACAGCAAAATAGCGTCCTCAACTGACAACTGTTGTAAACAACATGGCATAAAAATGGCATTAAGCCTCAGTAATTCGCTGCAACTACAATACAATGACAATGCGCAAAATGATTGACAGGCAGAACGCCTCATTGATCTAGGGTCCTCTTTTTCCCGGATATGTCCTCTTTTTCGGACCTTAAAAAAGCATCCGGCCGGGATTTCTAAGTTTGTCCGGGATTCGGCTTTAGTTGCATTATGATGTGCATCTGGTCTAACACTTCATTGTGTGTGCACACATATTTGCATTGCTTTAACCCCTCTTTGTAAGTCCCGCCTTCTCGCACACCAATTGGTCGATTATAAGAGGCTTGCAGCAACTATTGGCCAAACTGTTGTGAACTCTTGTGTTCGGCATCAAACAGTTGCTTGACAGTAGCAGCAAATGACAGCTGAGTGGAAACAATGCCCTAACGAAAGTGCAAATTTACAGAAGATTTGCACAAATAATTCCCATGCTTTCGTCCAGGTCGAGATCCGTGGGAAGCAGAATGTATGACATGTAAAGCTGGCACTTATGTGTCAGTTGCTAATAAAGGTGCAAGTGATTTAGAAGCACACATTAGCTCTGCGGAGCATCAAGGGTCAGCAAAAGGTGAAAGTTCATCAGGTAAATTAACGGACTACTTTTTGCGACCATGTAAAATTATCACATTGCTTCATTTTCCATGGCCATTCAAAATAATAGTAATAATTAATGAAAGTACACTCATGGCATCAAATATTTTATTTTAGTACATGGACATTCAAAAGATTTATATATATATTTATGTTATGCTAATAGAGTGTCTCTTCACTGTATTAAAGTTTGCATTCATAGTAACACTGCTTTGAACCCTATTATTCCACCCCACCCCAAAAGGTGTCCTCTTTTTGGAAAACCAGAATATGGTCACCCTAATTGATCGCGAACAGCGGACACATATTTGTTTGCCGTTTACAGAGTCTTGAGCTGTCACAGAGACCAGTGAGATATCTCATGACATTTATTTCATTAATATCTTACTGGGGGTGTGACATTTGTTTGCATATCTTTACATGAAAAATGGCTTAAAGCACCTTTTTTTAAACATGTGGAATCCTACAGAGATACCATATACTCTTGACACCGGTTGCAGGCAATATTGTATACAGAATATGGTTATGTATGCGTTTTGTCATTTCCTTATTTGCATTGTATTTGCTTGTGAATGAATCGCATATGTCTGAGTGAGTTTGTGGTTGCTGCCCCCCTATGGTTGAATAGACAAACTACTCGACTGATCCAGTATCAGCTGGGCTGAGCTCACTCCAGCTCTCTCTGGGCACTGCTCCCAGTCTATTTAAAACAAGAAGAGGAGGGTGAATATAATCAGGGCTCATCTTTGTTGTATATCAGATTAAGTGGAACCCTTCGTCTGTTCTATGGGGGTGAACAGTAATTTTGCTGGTTTGTTTGCTTGCAAGACAGCATGATATTTCAAAAGTATACAGACAATTGAAAATCTTTTGCCACAGAATTTTGAGAAAAAGCAATTTGCGGTTCAGTGTTCATCCTTGTGTTGGTATGCTTTTTTTTTAAAAGGTCTCTCCTGCATTTTGAGTAAAACGTTTTGGGTGGATGGTAGGCTATAAGTTTGAAAATAAATGATCTGATGTCTGAATGGCAATTACATTTCATGAGAATTAAATTTCCCACCGTTACGCCCAGATTACCTGATAATAACACTGGTGGAATCGTAAAGAACATCAGGAAAGAGCTGTACAATGAAATTCTGTGTGTTTTGCTGTAATTGTTGTGCCTGATAGCCCCAGAAAGACACTCTAGGCTTTTAGATTGATTTGTGTTTAGATCATTGGGGACTTCTGTTCCTTATAGGTATTAGGCTGCTTTGGGTGTGAGTGTGTCAAGTATGAGGGCCGTTTCATGTCGACTGTGCCGCATGTATTCTCTGTTCATTGTAATGCCTTTAATCAATGTGATTTTATTCACAGGCACACAGCTGGCATCGGCGACTTTCCATTAGGCATCTGAGTGGCCGCCTCGCTGGTGGGAGGACCCACACTGGGGCTGCTTCCTGGGGAACATAATACTAGTTTCATCTCCCCTCTGAGTTTGTTGTGTGTTTTGAATTTATTAATCACTGATTTTAATGCGTGCCTCTTGACAGTGGCAGCTACCCATGCATTAATTAATTCCTGAGATCCTCTTTTACAAAATGGCATTTAGAAACAATGCAGGGTCGGCCAGGGTTGCTTCTGACCTATAAAGAGATGTGCTGAATGCAAAATGTCAAAATTAGCTTTTATTTGTTCATCGTTGTGGCTCTTCTTCACAGGTTTTATTGGCTCTTTTTATATCGATGGCACAGTGATATAAAGGCCTATTTTTGTAGCTATTGAAATACTAGTAAATAACGTTCTTTTTGATTTTGCTGCACTTAGCAAGGTCGGAGGCTCAGGCATTTAGCTGAAAATGCTTCTTAAATGCACCTGCTTTGCATGTGCTTGCCGTCATTTGCCAAGCAGTCAATCCTCAAGTGAATTGTTGGTCTTAAGTTGCGAAGAAAGGTGCTTTGCTACCAACAATAGCTAGACTATGTTTATCCATTCAGGTCTTAAGGAAGTATGTTAAAAAAAATTGCCCTCTGTGAATTGTGTGGATTAAAAAGACAGATTAGATCTCAAAGGATGCATAAGGGAGTAGAATTTGAATTTGGAGCAGGATTTGAATGCATTCAAAGTAGTTTTATTTTTTTATTTATTGAAGAAGGGGAAAACACACTTATTCATCCATTTAAATGAGTAAATAGTCTGTGTGGTTGAAAAGATAAAAGGCGTACTCATAATCCGTATTGACACTCAGAGATGCATAAAGGAAGATTCCTAAGACCCAGCCGCACCCTACCCCGCTGAATGGGCCTTATCCCCTTTCAGGAGGCAGACCTAATGCTAAAGATTTACTGACAGATTTTTTTTTTTTCACTGGATTGATCAGGACATGTTGCTAGTAAGCTAACTTTCAGCGAGGCATTTAGGCGGGTGTTTGGTTCATAGGTGCTTATCACTTGTCTCAAGGAGCTTCCACCAGCCAATGAAAGCCTATGTCTGACGTACTCTTTCTGCTCATGTGGCAGAGCAGTGGAAGATGTTCAGTTTCTCATGCTGAAGAAAACTACGGAGGTTGACAAATTTGGCCAAGACTCATGATTTTTGACATCTTTGTTATCCCTGGATAACTTAACAGCATAGGGGACACTAGGGAAAGTTGTCACAAAGGCTTTTTAATTAGTAAATATAAGGGTTTAAAGGAATATTACTGGTTCAATACAAGTTAAAGTCACTCGACAGCATTTGTGGCACAATATTGACTACCACAAATTGAAACATCCTTTTCTTTGCAAAAAAAAAAAAAAAAAAAAGACAAATTGAAGTTATGGGGTCAGTGTTTGGAGGATTCAAAAGGCAGAAATGTGAAACTTACAATTTTATTAAAGCACTTAAATTATTCTGTTAAAACTCATTATTTGAACTGTAAAGTTGCTTAAATCTGCATTTTACAGTCTTTTTAGGGTTATAGCATTTGTTGACAGTACATCATCATGGCAACAAAGTTGTAAAATTGGCTATAACTGTCAGAGAGCGAGACAGAGACCCAAGAGCAGAGGAACAGTTCAAAGGATTTATTAACAATAAACGATAACTTCAACTGATGGCGAAGACTGGAGATCCCAGCACCGGATGCAGTTGAGGGAAGGAGTTTTGGGAAGTCAGGAGCAGATTCGTAGGAATCATCCGTAGAAGTGTAGTGAGGTGCAGAGAAAAATAGCCAGCATATTGGAATCAGTCGCTTTCCCGACACGTGGGCAGAGACGAGGAGTCCTCCGTTGAAGATTCGTGAGCACAGAGAACAAGTGTACAGCAAGCTGGAAGGTAACCACATTCCTGACATGCAGGCAGAGATAGGCAACCAAACAGATACATGAGACAGGACCAACTAGGCAGAGAGAATGAGATAAGTTCACATCAAACAACAATCTAGCAGGGATACTGAGAACACGAAGGGTTTAAGTAGGGAGTGAACTAGAGGAGAACCAGGTGTTGCTAGCATGCTAATTAGTGGCATGATCAGCGTTCCCCTGGGAACAATCAATGTCCCCATGGAAACACTGATCATGCATGCCGGCTTCGCCCTGCGAGACATGAGGGAAATAACAAAACACAGAATAAACCGACAAACTCACCAGAGCCGTGACAATAACTTTACACAGAAAAGGTTTGTAAGTGATTTAATCACACTAAAATCATGTTAACACAAATATTGTTTGTATCTTGTTGCTATACTTTTGAAATAGCGAGTATTGTAACATTTACGGATTGGCTCCATTCACTTCCATTGTAAGTGTCTCACTGTAACCCAAATTTTTGCTTTTTTTAAGAAAAGGAGGGACGAGTCGAAATACATTTTTGTGATAATCAACATTATGCCACTAATGCTTTCAATTGTGCTTAACTTTTATTGAACCTGGAATATTACTTTAAGGGCAAATACACAAATTTTTGTTGTTGGTTCCACACACCTAGTTACAACCCTATTAAATTAGAATTTATTTTATTTTAGTTATGTTTTGTTTTTGAGAATTCTATGTTCCGAACTAAAATGTCAGTTTCACCATATTTTTGCTATAGCTTCTAGTTGAACAAGTGGTCACAATAAAACCACACTGACATCCAAGGCAAGGGTCAACTAAATGAAGGCAGATTTTAAATGAAATGTTGAACTATGTTTTTAGGACAAGGGTATATTTCATAAATGTCAGGTCAGGGCAAGTTTTTACACTTTTTATCTTATACAATTTACCAATTACAATATATACCTTTTCCATGTTTGTTGTTTCATTAATTGTTTTGCTCTTCATAATTGCTTCACTTTTCAAATTTAGCTAAAAAGCTTGTAGGCGTTGATTTAAAGTGGCATATACATTTTCTGGGAGACAGGTGTTATACATGAAACCTACACCACTGATTTAAAGGAATATTCCAGATTCAATACAAGTTAAGCTCAATCAACAGCATTTATGGAATAATGTTAATTACCACAAAAAAATTTTTTTGACTCAGCAAAAATCAAGGTTACAGTGAGACACTTACAATGAAAGTGAATAGGGCCAATTTTTTGAGTGTTTAAAGGCAGAAATGTGAAGCTTATAATTTTATAAAAAATTTACAATTGGATATAACTTTACACAGTAAAGATTAGCAAGCGATTTTATCACACTAAAATCATGTTAATACACATGATGTTTATGTCTTGTGGCTATATTTTTGAAATAGTGAGTATTTTAACATTTACAGACTGGCTCCACTCACTTCCATTGTAAGTGCCTCCCTGGAACCCAAATGTTTTGCTTTTTAAAAGAAAAGGATTGTTTGTTGTAATCAATATTATGCCACAAATGCTGTCGATTTAGCTTAATTTGTATTGAACCCGGAATATTCCTTTAATGGCAAGTTCCATTGTGACAACTTGCCCCAATAATGGTCATCATGGGTCCAGTGAACTGTATCGTTTTTTTATTCTAAGGCAGAAATGGTGAAAATGTTCAATAGCTTTTTTGTAGCCAAGAGCTTAAAGGGATAGTTCACCCAAAAATGAAAATTCTCTCATCATTTACTCACCCTCATGCCATCCCAGATGTGTATGAGTTTCTTTCTTCTGCTGAACACAAACAAAGATTTTTAGAAGAATATTTCAGCACTATAGGTCCTTTCAATGCAAGTGAATGGGTATCAGAACTTTGAATCTCCAAAAATCACATGAAGGAAAAAGTAATCCATAAGACTCCAGTGGTTAAATCCATATGTTCAGAAGCAATATGATAGATGTGGGAGAGAAACAGATTTTTTACCATAAATCACCACTTTCAATTTCTTCTTCTTTTGTTTTTTGACAATTCACTTTCTTTGGGCATATCACCACTTTCTGGTCGGGGAGGAGAATTTATAGAAAAAAACTGACTTAAATACTGATCTGTTTCTCACCTACATCTATCATATTACTTCTGAAGACATGGATTTAATTACTGAAGTCTTATGGATTACGTTTAAGCTTCTAAACATTTTTGTTTGTGTTAGGCAGAAGAAAGAAAGTCATACACTAGTCATTTTGGGTGAACAAACCCTTTAAGGTAAGTTTCTTTTCAGAAATAAAACATAAACCCACCCTGAGAAATATTTTCTCTCGTGTGACAGCTAGCCCTGGTCTTCCCCACACATGAGACGGATTCTCCCTTGGATGTTTTAGCAAGTCAATGATTACAAGAAAACCAATATCTCACCTACTTATAGCATCACAGACAACCATTTTCACAGTGCCTGTCCACACACTTTTTTCCTCTTGTGTGTTTAAGGACCCCCTAAACTCTGTTAGCCACAAAGCCTAAACGATGCTTTTTCCCCCTCCATCTATAAAGAGGGAAGAACAGAAAGAGAGTGTGAGAGAGAAAGAGTGAACCATCGATCAGTGCCGATCGTTACACCGCCCTGCACCCTACCTCTCATTGTTTTTTATCTTGTCTCTCAAGCAGGGTGAACCCTTGTTGCCATGGCATCCCCCACACATTGGCAATGGCACTTCAACCCTTTAGCTTAATGATCTCTTGGCTGATAGCCTACTTGTCAGGCTGACTTGCTCTGTCAAGAAGCAAGGAGGATATTTGAATCTCTAGCAAAACCATAACATCCCTTTACAAGCTATTTCCACTTTACTTTCACAAAAGAGGGGCAGCTACCCCCCCCCCCCCCACACACACACACATAAAGGCCTACATTTATAATTTATTTCCGACTTCTTGCTCTTCTGTGCATTGTACAAGTCTCAGAATGCCTAGTTAAATCTTATTTTACATGGAAAGAAGCCAATTTCCTTTCATTTGGTGTCTTTTTTGTTTTTTAGTCATTACTTTAAACCATCACTGTGCTGGCAGTTCAGAGCCGGGTGAAGGATTACCATTCATATAAATAGCTTGCATTGATTTGGCAAAAAGAGAGACTTCCCTGTGTCATTATGGAGACAGAAAATCCTAATTTAGAAATGTGAACAAAAACGCTGAGCGTTCAATTCAATTCAGTAATCCTCCATATTGCATGAAATCAGAGGTGTCGTGTTACAATACACATTTTAAGTCAGTGTGGAGATGGAGACAAAAGGTAGTGCCTGGAGCTATATCATGATGTACTCAGCTAGAAAATGTGTTCTTAGTCAGTGTTCATTTAATCTTATTCAATTTTGTTCATATTTGGAAGTACCCTCTCTGTACCTTTTTATTGCAATATATGTACAGATCTCATTTAAGTGTAAGCTGTTAAGGCCTTTAATATTGAATCAGAGAGACAGAACCGTGGATAGGCCCTTGTTAATTAATGTATTTTCCTTTTCTCTCTCACTCTCTCTCTCTTTCTCTGTTTCTTTCTCATTGTTTCTCTCAGGCATGCCTAATCGTACATGACTTTGAGGAGTATGTTGTATTTGAATATGGACAGAAACAGATCAGACATTAGCCACTGCTATTGATCCTCAAATAGGGGCCGAGCTGTCTGTTTTGAACGCTGGCGCCCAGTCGATCCCATCTGACCTACTGTTCACAAGATAAAAAAAAAAGAAAAAAAAAGAAAGCTAAATGGAGAAGATTCTGCTCATAACTAGGTTGCGGCAACAATGGCTATTTTCATCAAAATGAGAGGCTCATCATTTCCAATAACCAGTACCACAAAACGGGGAGTCTCATTGTATTCACTGATATTATGCAAATCATATACTTCTCTTTTAAGAAGTATATGCAGACTACATATTGTTCGTATTGTAGATATAGATTAAATGGCAGCTAATGACAACACAACATAGTATTGACACTACTCTGCAAGAGACCAGATACTGTACATATTAAACATTGAAAACATGTACCTCCCTTTACAAAATAGGTAACACTTAACAACAAGCCTGTATTCATTAACGTTAGTTAAAGCATTAGGTATCATGAACTAACAATGAACAGTAATTTTTTAAAGTATATATTAAGCTTGTATAATGTTAATTTATACACATACTAGTGTCCATTGTTGGTTCATGTTAGTTCATAATGAATTTTCTAATGTTAATACATATAACTTTATCAATTTTAATGTTAAAAATGGATTAACAAAGACTAGTAAATGCTGTAAAAATATTGTTCAGTGTTCATGTAACTATTGCATGAACTAATGCTAACAAATATAACCATATTGTAAAGTGTTACTGCAACATGTTATAAAATGAAAACGAGTTTACATTGCTGAAGAGATGGTCTGTCTGTTACCATGTAAAAAATGCATATAGTTTTTTTTTTAATATATGTTTCTCCATGCATAACACGTCTCTATGCATGTCAGGTGTAGGCTAGCTGATTTCTAAACAGCTGTTGTTATTTATGTATGCATTTCAAATGTATCCAAGCATGCATCTTCAGATTTTAGTCCTTCAACTCTTGTCTGATGCAATGTAAATATTAATGCTATGAAATATGTTGCTGACAGCTTAGGTGAGGATTATTTAAAATCAGCTGCAAATTTCCATTCGCATTCTTTGATATATACATGTATGCGGTTCTCCCAGTGTTGTCTGGAACATTGTGGACCATGGAAAATATACCAAATTTTTGATATTTTAGAAGATCATGGAGTAAACCTCCTGTGTTAAAATGCCCTGATTTGTTGCTACTGTTTTGTGTAACTTGCAGCACAAGGTCCCTTTTGTTGTTTTATTGCATTGGCCATGTGCAAACCTTGCACGAGGTGCTCCTCAATTTTTCTTGGTGCACTGAAACTTTTTATGCACCCCACTGGGTTAGTTGTGTATTTTGTCACATGGAACCACCTTCCCAAATTAATGTCCATTTTCTGATTCTGTATCCCTTTAAAGCTGAAGTGTGTAATTTCTACGCCACCAAATGTAATTGAAAAAATAAACATTGTTTTCAAACAGCTTACCGACCTCCCCATTCCCGTCTAGCATTGGCCAGATAAACAGATCTAGTCCCACCCCTAACTCATGTTTTTGGCTGGGTCAATGTTGGTTACTTTTAAAATGTATTGCACTACAGATGACAGAATAAATGCTGTAAAATGTAATTTGTAATGTATTCCATTAGATTACTCAATGTCAGTAACGTATTCTAAATACTTTGGATTACTTCTTCAGCACTGGTAGATTTTTCGCTTGTTTTTGACTATAAACAAGTGAATAATGTGCAAACATCTGCCAACCCAGTAAGACAAAATACACACAGTATATTTAAAATATGTTCTGAAAAAGCCTAAAAATCGTATATAGTGTAGCTTCTCAAGTACATTTATTTTAAGGATTTATTAGATATTTTTACAGGAAAACTTCTTATTAAGAGTAAGAAACAATTTCCTTGAAATAATTCGTTTAAAAACATAATCATGCTGATAACAGGTGCATGTAAGGGCTAGAAATTGCATTTTAGCTTTACATAAATGTTCACATGGCAATTTACACAAGGTTAACTCTTTCTGCTGCTCCAAACTTACTTCAAAACCCCACAGTTTGTACACAATCACACCTTTTTTCTGATTGGATGTGGTTTCTATTAAGCTCCCAAGAGAAAGTTCTTCAATGGCATCATATCCACCATTTCATTCAGTGTGACAGCCCACTCTGTCTACTCGTGTGAATTTAACACATCATCAGAAAGTGTTTCCTAGCTGTTCAAACACTCCTCAAATTGCATCATTAAATTAGATAAATGTTTCCCAACTAAAAAGATGAAATATTAAATAAAACAAATTGCAATTAAATGCAAAGTAATCTCTTCAGTAATAAAAATACTTTTTGAAAGTAATTGTATTCTGATTACCAATGTATTTTAAATATGTAATCCTGTTACATGTATTCTGTTACTGGTGTGTTGGGCGGACGGTCACGCTCAATCAAGAGCAATATTTTAACTGCGCAACAGAGGCACAGTGTTTACATTCTTCTAGGAAATTATGTTATGAATAGCTAACTTATACTGTAGTTGTCTCTGCTTATTAATCTGGGAAAGGAGAAATTATTTTAATATTAAAAAAGTTACAGTTGTGATTGGCTAACCATGATAATCAAATCCTCACTTTTAGTGTCATGAAGCAGGATACCATTGTGTTTTTTGGGTTTGGCAGTTCATCACATTAAAGGAAGAGCAGAAGCTAAAAAAGCATCCTCACTATATTACATAGAACCCTATACATTTCAACTGATTGATTAAGGTCAATATTTTTTTCATTAAAGGGAAAATTCTCTCATCATTTACCCTCATGCCATCCCAGATGTGTATGACCTTCTTTCTTCTGCTGAACACAAACTAAGATTTTTAGAAGAATATCTCAGCACTGTAGAACCTCACAATGCAAGTAAATGGTGATCAGGCCTTTGAAACTACAAAAAGGAGATAAAGTCGTCACAAAAGTAATCCATACGACTCCAGTGGTTTAATCAATATCTTCTGAAGCAACCCAGTTGGTTTTGGGTGAGAACAGACCAAAATATAACTGCTTTTTCACTGTACATCTGGCCATTGTAGTCTCTAGGAACGATCATGATTTCAAGCTATATTTCACTTCCTAGTGCTTGACGCATGTGCAGAGCGCTAGATGGCACTATAGGAAGTGTAATCAAGCTTAAAATCATGATCGCCAGGGAGACTGCTTTCAAGATGTACAGTGAAAAAGGATTTATATTTTGGTCTGTTCTCACCCAAAATCAAATGGACTGCTTCAGAAGACATTGATTAAACCACTGGAGTTTTATGGATTACTTTTATGGTGACTTTATCTCCTTTTTGAAGCTTCAAAGGCCTGACCACCATTCACCTTATTGTATGGACCAATCTCTGTTTGAGTTCAGCAGAAGAAATAAAGTCATACACATCTTAGATGGCATAAGGGTGAGTAAATTATGAGAGAATTGTCATTTTTGGGTGAACTAACCCTTTAATGTTTAGAAAGAATGGAAAAAAAAAAAAATGCAAGAATATATTATTTCATTCACAAGAAGTATTTTTAAGAAAAATACATTTTCCCTGTAGTATTTCTTGTATTAAAGGGTTCTAACTGTGAACTAGTTAATTCAAAGGCTAAAAACACAAGATCTCACGATTAAAAGGTTATCACTTTGGCATCTTTTTCTGTGTGAGGTGTGAGTATTGTGCAAGGTGGCTTCATCCATCTTCACTGCATCTTCTTGAACCCCTGTGCTGGACAGATCTGCTTTTTAAAAGTTATGAATAGTCTGTCAGGCAGCGAGTTGAATAAAGCCAATAAGTTCTCCCATTACTATTTGAAGCAGTTAGTTGATGGATGTCTTACATTTACTGCTAAGCACTATATAAAGCACTTATACCCACTTTTCAACCCCCAGACAAGGCAAAAGTAAGCTTCACTTTTTATCTGCTTTTATCCCTGTGCATACTTGGTGCCTTTAAAAAATCCGTTTTACTATTTTATCCTCCCATAATGTGATATAGTGAGCCAAGCACTTCCTGCATATCATAAGGTATTGAAAGGTACAATTGAATTAGACTAAAGAGCTCTGAATAATGGAGGGTACTCACATTCTCTTTTTTTGCTGTAAATTGACACTGAAATGGTCTGTCTCACGCCCTCTCAGATGGATGACTTGCATATTAACTGGCTTGCAGCAAATTGTGTCAAAATGGGGCAGAATGCAGTAAATGAGATATCTATCGTTTCAGATCGCATTTCCGCTCATCAGTGGCCTTCTTTATTTCCCCACTCCCGTTAATGGGAGTTTATGATGTCTGCTGATGACCTGACCTTGACTCCCCCTCCACAGCAAATGTACTTTGTTCCTCAGAACTAGAGCACAGTTAGTATCCACCAAATGAGGCATGTAATTTGTGTTGCAAAACATCTCACTTCACCAGGGCCATATAGCAAGGAATTCTGGGCCCCCTGACTGTATATTGGTCTGGGCCCCTTTCATATTAAAAATAAAATTTTAAATTTGTTGTTGGCCCTTAGAATCATTACCACCTTTCACCCCATTAGCTACAGCCCTGAACTTCACTGCCATCTGCGAACTAGTCAAATCAAGGGGTAAAAGCTTACAATTTCTCTTCAAATGTTTCTCCCTTTTCACTGACGTCTTTCTGCTTATATTTTTCTTAGTCTTAGACTTAATCTGGGCCTCTCATCTGATTGAAACTGTCTGGAAATATCTAACACTCCCAAAAAAGAAAAGCTTTGAATATACATATGATTAATTATTAATTCCATACTTTATTCCCCTTTGAAAGTTATTATGCAGAATAAATATTTCATTTGAGTACAAGTCTTACATGACAAGTGTGCTAAGACAAGGGATAGTAATGGCACACAGTTTGACAAGTCTGTGTAGAATTGCAGTTCGAGAGTTGGGGGTTGAAACCAGTGGCCTCCCTTTCTTATAAATATAGCATTCAAGAGACGCCTCTATTTTTGGTCATTTCCCATGAATGAATTCCCTTTTCTCACTCCTTAAACATTAGTGGCGCAGAAACCATACAGATCAGTATGATTATCTAACTTGAATCATAACATCTTTCCCTCATGAATTGGTGAATACATCTCTGTAAATTAAGTTATTCCAACTTTGGATTGCTTGATCTGCAATGATGCCGTTTTTCATGGTTATTAATGCAACAAGGCTTCCTTCTAACTTTGAACTGGCTTGTTTTCTGTTGAAATCTGTCCCACTCCTCCTGATCCATCTGTCTTTCCTTCTCTGCCTCTCTTTCTCCATCTTCTCTCTCTCTCTCTCTCTCTCTCTCTCTCTCTCTCTCTCTCTCTCTCTCCCCCCATTTCCTGATGTGCCGCAGAGAGACACAATTATCCACTTCATTTGAGTCACCGTGATAATGGTTGGCCCAGCCCTCTCGGGGAAATAGGTAGCAGTAATTGTGAATGGTGTAATGAGTGTGGAATTGTGAGCGTGCTGGGTGACACCATTAGAATCGACCCACTCCTGACCTCAACCCCAACAACAAGTGAGACCCCCCAGCCCTCAACGCACAGCAACCACACCACAGCCATTCTCACTTCTCGAACAATTAATCCCAGCCTTCTTTCCATTTGTATTCCCACTGTTCCTCGCATTCCCACCTCCTCTGCAGTATGTATTTTGACACACTTAACTGGGCTTTTATCAAGTGCAGTGCAGTAAATCAGACGGGATGTGACTTTTTGTGTTTTCAGTTCAACACCAAAGGAATACTGATAGTGGATGGATTAGAAGCTACAGTTTGTTACTAGATTCAGTGTTTCCGACAGGATGGTATGCCTCCCTCTGGCTTCCATTTAAACCTGCTGTAAGGTCTCTATTCACCTTTATCTTCCAAAAGATTCACCTGCTGCTTTCAGCTGCACACTAAGGTGTGTAAGTGGATACGTGTTAGATTTCCCCACTTGAGTAGCTTGCACCTTACACAGAGGTTCTGACACCTTTGCACCTGCAAGCAGACAGGTGAGGGCGGCACAGCGATGCACACCAATTATCTGCCGAGGTAGTGCGTCAGTGAAGGATCTGGCTGGAGAGAACAGTGGGGTGCTATGGAGCTGCAGAGGGCCTCCTGACCTGAGGTGTTATTAATCTGGGTGCAGAACAGCTGAGAAACAGCTCCACTCATGTGTTTGATGAGCCGCTTATCACAGAGCCCCGCTGCTTCTGAGTGCAGATGCGTTGGGCTCTCTTTAAAAAATGCTTTGTATTAATTAACCCCCTACCCACGGCTCCCCTGTTCCGACTGTTCTATGCTTGGCTTTTATTCTTACTGTACAAACTTGTGGCGAATAGTACTTTGCTTGATTAGTAACCACACAGAGTGATGGTTTTGTGCTGCTGTATGAATATGACATGTGACTGCTTGGAAGATTTGAGCCTTGTTCTGCTCTTTGAACTCTTCAGTCTGTAACTAGTGAATTTGTCACCATTATGAGGCAGTTTGTCTTAGTAGTTCCAGTTTCATTTTAGGATTACATAGTTTTCTTTCAATACTTGATAGGGTAGATTTTCTAAAATCCTTTAGTTCTTGTATTTTTTACATCCAATTATCATTAAATTGCCATTAAAAGAACAGTGATTGGGGCTTGTCAGATGCCTAAACCATTCACATAAAACTCACATAATTTCATATTCCTTTTGCTCAGCAAAACAGCTTCGCTTGCATGGAATGCTTTTGTGAATCGCAGCCATTTTCTCAGCCTTAATTAAGGGCAGACAACAGGGCCTGTCTTGTAAAACTCAGCTGTACACTTAAACCAGCTGTCACAAAGCTGACATCAGTGTCTTAAATCCCCGCAGAGCAGGCCAACAGTGACAGCGTTGTGGAAGAAATGTCCTCTGGAGAAAGCATGATGTAGTCTTAAAGTAAAGCCATGGCATCTTGTGTCAGCCACTAGCCTTTTCGTTTTTTAATGAGAAGTCCATATCTGATTACGAGGACACCGATATCCGGCGAGCCCTTCATGTCATGAATAGAAATACTATGAAACTGGAATTAATGTGTGACCTTTGTATAATAACATTTAATTTTGACTGTTTGAATGGAAGCTTAAAGGTGATCTGGACTGCCCCGTGAGGGCTAAAAGAGATTTTCCCTGTAAAATTGGTTTCAAAGAAAGGTGATGTTGCAGGTAAGTCCACCCGTACTATTTTTTAAATATATATTTTCTCTTTTTTTATAGGGGAAAGCAGAAAGAAGATTGAAAATGATGGCAAAAGAGAGGAACAGCATTGGAAACTCAATTTTTTTTTTGACTGCACGTGTATCACAGCTCAATGTGTCAGACTCAGGGCACATTTACTAAGTGGCTCCAACCACCCAGCATTTATATTTTACTCTTCCATCTGACCTCCATCTGAACCTATTGTCTACAATGTTGGCATTACCAAAAGGTGAGTGTGTACAACTGTAGGAAAGTTAAATATAGTGAGTTGTTTGGTGTAGGTCTTTATACAAACATTAATAATCATGGGACTTATGGTTAGAAGTGTCAAAACCTACTGGAAGGTAAACAACAAAAGATGGAGTGGCTGAGAAAAAAGAGAGGATAAAGGGTGAGAGATGAGGAGGGAGGTGAAAACTAGGAGACAGAGATGGAAGGGGACTGAGAGGTAGACATCTGCTGTCCAGCTGAGCCACCCTCGCATTAACTCACTGAAGTGCACACTCTCATTGTCACATATTCTCAAGGGCCCCTGATATCTAGGTCTGGGGACAGGGAAAGTATATTTCAGTCAGGCCCAAAGACAAGCAACAACTAGCCACACACACACATACAAGCTCAAACTTAATTACAACACATTCTAACTCTTTTTAAGATGGCACACAGCAGGTATCCGTAACGTCTGACTTTCTCCCTCTGTCCAGCAGATGGCGCTGTTGTCACTGCTTTTTCAGGCACCTGTGGGGAAAGGCAGCTGAAATGCCAGCAAAGCCTACAGGGGAGGGTTAAGGATTACTCCTAAAATCACACTCAAATGCCGTTAGCTGAGTAAAGAGAGCTTATTGTTCCCTCAAAGTTTACATGTCAAGGTCATTAGTGAGTGGAGCTCATAGATTTTAGCTTGATGCCATCTTACACTAAGCAGCTCCGCACAATTCCCCAACCATATGTGTGTGTGATCGGGGGTGTGCGACATCATCTAAATAAATCATGCTAAATCATTGTATTCTCAACAGGCTGCCATTGCTTGGCAGCAATTCTCCTCCTTTCACTGCCTCAGCCACATTTAAACACCTCGACTTTAAAACAACGCAGCCTTAAACTATCAAGGAACAAAACCTGTCCATTGATCACCACTAAGAATGCTGTATGGCCCCAGTTGAAACACAGATGCATGCCGTTTCTGTGGATTTAAATGCAGTCAGGCACATTATCAAGCTGTGCTCAGTCAAGCTCAAACATTCCATAACCTCAACCTTCTCCCTGACCCCTCCCTGCTTTTAACAACTGCCGACATAGTTTTGTGCTGTTATGTGATCATGTTCGGATGAAATCTGTCAAACAGCCCCCTGAGTTATTAGGCTGTCTACGTCTGACCTTTCCGCAATCAAAGATATATGACTTAAGGGCTCAGATTTGCCATGGCAACGGGTCCAATTTGCCGCCGTGAGAAAAGGTCTAATTGTTGCAGAAATTTAATGATCTAGTGCGACATTGGGGGCTGTGAGATTTTATGAACTGTTTACGCTATAATTTTCTTTTGTTAATGCATTCCCTGCTGAACCCTTTCACTGCCGCCCGCCTGGAGCAGGAGGGGGTGACAGAGGGTGATGTTCAGAGAGTGGGAAAGAATGGATGCTGTTTGTGTGTATTAGAAGGCTACTAATATTATGAGGAGAGGTCTCTGCATGTTTGTATGCATGTGTGTCAGTGGTGTTTTTTCCTAGGAGGCAAGGAAGGCAGTGCCTCCTCAAAAAATTAAGATGAGATAAAGAATCTACCGTACATAAATAAAATAAAGAAAATATTACAAAATTTAAGCTCAAATAATGTGTATAGCAGTCATATTTCTAAAATTACACTGTCCAACATCAACACCAGCAGATAAAGTTTCAGAGGGAGGAAGCGTTTCTCTAGCCTCCCTTCAGCTCACTGCGATCTCTTTGAGCTTTATAGTAATAGATACATTAAATATGTTTGTTGCTGTATAATTGTATTATTTTTGTTGCAATGTAAAAAATTTTTTTTTTTAAAAATGCATAAACATAATTTTTGATTGAATAGTCTGTTAATATGAGCATACAAAACATTATAGTACTGCTTAATAGTTAATAGTGTAAGTTAAAAGCTATTCAATTTCTCTTCCAATACAGAAAACTGATATATGGCCATTAACATTTAAACTACTGATAATATATTTGGTCATACATATTTAAATTCTACTTTGTTTTGGGAAAATATACACTCACAGAGCACTTTACTATGAACACTATGGTCCTAATAAAGTGCCCGCTGTGGTCTTCTGCTGTTGTAGCCCATCCGCCTTAAGGTTCGATGTGTTGTGCATTCTGAGATGCTATTCTGCTCACTACAATTGTATAGAGGGGTTATCTGAGATACCGTAGCCTTTCTGTCAGCTCGAACCAGTCTGGCCATTCTCCGTTGACCTCTCTCATCAACAAGGTGTTTCCGTCTGCAGAACTGCCGCTCACAGGATGTTTTTTTGTTTTTGGCACCATTCTGAGTAACCCCTAGAGATTGTTGTGTATGAAAATCCCAGGAGATCAGCAGTTACAGAAATACTCAAACCAGCCCGTCTGGCACCATTACAGCAATTGTCTCAATCGGGAGCATCTGCTGTTTTTATGTTCTGTTTACAAGCTGTTATGTTTGAAGTTACAAGCGAAACGTGACAAATACATCTGTTTACAGCTTATAAACTCTAAAAGCTCTTTTTTCTTTTACTTGATATTAATTTGCTATGTGAGTGAAATAATATGTGTTGTATTCTACTCGCGAACTTTCCGATCTGCACAATGATTTGACTGTATGTTTGACAGTATAGTGTACAGTAAATAATCATATTTCATAAGTTATGGAAATGGAACACTTCTAATTTGTCATCAAATTAAAAATCACCTGATAAGAGTTGTTTATATTGCCTATATGCATTGTAAAGTCTTTAAAATGACACCCATTTAGTGTTAGTCAAGGGAGTAGTTATTTAATATAATTATATAATTACATTATATATATATATATATATTATTATATATATTATATATAATTAGTATAATTTATTTGCTGATTTCTTTTTCAGTGCAGAATTTCAAAAGTATGCCAAAATATGTATTTATTTTTACATTATTATACAGTTGAAGTCAGAAGTTTACATGCACCTTAGCCAAATACATTTAAACATTGCCTGTCTTAGATCAGTTTATTTTAAGAATGTGAAATGTCAGGATAATAGTAGAGAGAATGATTTATTTCAGCTTTTATTTCTTTCATCACATTCCCAGTGGGTCAAAAGTTTACATACACTTTGTTAGTATTTGGTAGCATTGCCTTTAAATTGTTTAACTTGGGTCAAATATTTTGGGTCGCCTTCCACAAGCTTCTCACAATAAGTTGCTGGAATTTTTGCCCATTCCTCCAGACAGAACTGGTGTAATTGAGTCAGGTTTGTAGGACTCCTTGCTAGCACATGCTTTTTCAGTTCTGCCCACAAATTTTCTATCGGATTCAGGTCAGGGCTTTGTGATAAACACTCCAATACCTTGACTTTGCTGTCCTTAAGCCATTTTGCCACAGCTTTGGAGGTATGCTTGGGGACATTGTCCATTTGCAATCGAGCTTTAACTTCCTGGCTGATGTCTTGAGATTTTGCTTCAATATATCCACATACATTTCCTTCCTCATGATGCCATTTATTTTGTGAAGTGCACCAGTCCCTCCTGCAGCAAAGCAGCACCACAACATGATGCTGCCACCCTCATGCTTCACGGTTGGGATGGTGTTCTTCAGCTTGCAAGCCTCACCCTTTTTCATCCAAACATAATGATGACCATTATGGCCAAACGGTTAAATTATTGTTTCATTAGACCAGAGGACATTTCTCCAAAAAGTAATCTTTGTCCCCATGTGCACTTGCAAACTGTAGTCTGGCTTTTTTGTGGCGGTTTTGGAGCAGTGGCTTCTTCCTTGCTAAGCAGCCTTTCAGGTTATGTCGATATAGGACTCTTTAACAAACTTCACAGCAGAAGGGAAGGAGAACACAGGGAACTGTCGGCCACTTCAGTGCTTTTCAACTTCACAAACTCATCAGCTTCACACGTAGTCACTTAAACACATTAGCTTTTACAGGCACATAGTTACTTAAACACATATGAATGAATGCAACAGCTTCATGAGCACCATGGCCTTCCTTGTGCCAGACTCTCTCTCTCTCTCTCTGCTGGTGGTGTGGCTGCTTATATGCCACTCTCCCCACTCTCCCCCACTGCCACAGACTCATTTTACTGTGTCTACCTGTTTCCTCCAGCATCTTCAATCTGGGATTGATTTTCATTTTTTGCACCAAACTACATTCATCTCTAGGAGACAGAATGCATCTCTTTCCTGAGCTGTATGATGGCTGTGTGGTCCCATGGTGTTTATACTTGCATACTATTGTTTGTGCATTTACATTTATGCATTTGGCAGACACTTTTATCCAAAGTGACTTACAGTGCACTGATTACAGGGACAATCCCCCTGGAGCAACCTGGAGTTAAGTGCCTTGCTCAAGGACACAATGGTGGTGGTGGCTGTGGGGATTGAACCAACAACCTTCCACTTATCAGTTCAGTGCTTTAGTCCACTACACCACTCCATATACCACCATTGTACAGATGAACGTGGTACCTTCAGGCATTTGGAAATTGCTTCCAAGGATGAAACAGACTTGTGGTGGTCCACAATTTTTTTTCTGAGGTCTTGGCTAATTTATTTTGATTTTCCCATGATGTCAAGCAAAGAGGCACTGAGTTTGATGGTAGGCCTTAAAATACATCCACAGGTACACCTCCAATTCAGTAACCTCCAATCAGAAGCTAAATGGCTAATTGTCTAAAGGCTTGACATCATTTTCTGGAATTTTCCAAGCTGCTTAAAGGCACAGTTAACTTAGTATATGTAAACTTCTGACCCACTGGAATTGTGATATAGTCAATTAAAAGTGAAACAATCTGTCTGTAAACAATTGTTGTAAAAATTACTTGTGCCATGCACAAAGTAAATGTCCTAAATGACTTGCCAAAACTAGAGTTTGCTAATATTAAATCTGTGGAGTGGCTAAAAAATGTGTTTTAATGACTTCAGCCTACAGTAAGTGTATGTAAACTTCTGACTTCAACTGTAGCATTTAGTATTTTTCTCATTTATTTGCTCCCTGCAATACAGGCAACATGTTTAATAAATATGCAGCCAAAATACTTTAAACTTGTTTTTAATGCTAAAATAATTCATTAAATACTTTTTAATCCACAAATTCCATTGCTTTTGTTTATTTATGAATGTATAATAAGCATTTTGGCTGTGGAATTGCAGAATGACACAAACACCAACGCAGAACTATAAATGCAAACCACTGCGTTGGCCACTATGTGTAGCCTAAGTGTATGTTGCATATATAAAAACAGCCATTTTTTTAGTACTTTGAAATATGTTGTTGCAGACATGCACATGTATGTGCCTTTTTATATCAGTGGAAACCATACATAAACATACATATTGTAATGATGGCTGGCAACAGGTAGATGAAGAGACGATGATGTGTGATGACCCCAAGTGCAGTTTTATTTCCAAACGTGAAATACAAAAACCCTAACTATAAACGTGAACAAATACAAAACATGGACTTGACTATAACTTGACTTGACTATAAACTTGGCATAAGCACGACTTCACTTAAACCAACATTACACAAACAAACAATACCTGACAATGGCAAACATGAGGCTTAAATACATGGACAAGGGTAACAAGACAAACAAGTTAACCAATGACAAGACAGAACTGATAACAAGGTAACTAGACAATACACCAATGAAAACAAGACACATGAACATGGAGGGAAACATGAAATCACATGACCAGGGGACCACATGACAAGATCACATGACAGGAACAAACATGGCATGGAACAAAACACATACAACCCTGACACATATGTGTTTTGCATATATTGTGATACAATATATCAGATGTATTAAAAAAAAAAAAAAACTCAGATGGCACTCTGCCTCCTCAATTCAGAAGTCCACCACACACCACTGATGTGTGTACGTGTGTGTGTGTGCATAACTGTAACATCTTCAACCTGTTTCAAGCTCTTGTGTTTGGAAGGTGAAAATAGGGCAGCTCTGTTTCCATGCAAAAGCTCAGTATTATCGCCCCACCAATGTAGACACCAGTAATATATTCTACAAGGTCAAACACAACTGAAATTAAAATGTCTAATCAGTTAATTTGTTTTATTGTGAGGGCTGGTGTGTGATTGGACACAGCAGAGTGGGTGAGAGAGTGTTAGAGAGAGGGTGTGAAGATGCTTAGATATGCACACTGGTATTTTGACTGTTCTTGATGGCCGTGCTATTCCGTCATTGAATGTTGATGAACCTCTGACTCGCATCTTTTTCACATCCCTCTCTGTCTTTGCTTGTTGTCTACCCATTTCTTCCTTCTTTTTTCCCCCCAGTCTTGTTACATTCATACAAGAAAGATTTTATTAGTTGCCGAAATAGACTGATATTTTATATTTCATTAAATATTCCAAATAAATTCAGCATATTTGATATGTTCATACATATTCAGATTTGGTTACAAGGATCAAAATATTTTGATTGAGCCCATACAGCAAAGAATATTTTGAATTTTATTTGTGTGCTTATAAATCCATTCATGGATACAAGTTGAATTACAATTGATTTCACTGTTTTTTTTTTTTTTTTTTTTTTTTCTCTTTACATTATTTATGGAAAAAGCAGATTTTTTGGCAGGGCTGTCAACACAGACCTGTCATGAAACATTTTAGTTTATATGAAGCTTCTGGATCCATTATTATACTTTATAGGTTTAAATACTTTGTATAAAGATTCAGTAAATTTAGACTTTTCCATTGAGTTTCATTCGATATTAATGTGAGGTCCGGCTTGGAACATAATACCTTCCCCTTTTTAAGAAATGGTATAAGGGAGAGCTTTTGTTCTTCTCTCATGTCTTGGACTATTTAATTGCATTGGAGAGAGAGAGAGAGAGAGAGAGAGAGAGAGAGAGAGAGAGAGAGAGAGAGAGAGAGAGAGAGAGAGAGAGTGTGTGTGTGTGTGTGTGTGTGAATGTGACCTCCATTATGTCCAGTAAAGAGGAATGGTCCACTTCTGTTTGTTTTACTTTAAGTTGCAGCAGAATAGGACTGGCCTTGATTTATTAGTGCTCAGTGTCAAATGACCATGATGAAGTACATTTCCATTTTAAAAGACTTCAGCACTCAATCTGGAAAAGTTACGGTTATAAAAAAACAACACAGTTAGTCAGTGAAGAGGAGAGGGACACTATATTGCGATTTAAGAAAGAACAAGGGAGAAAGAGGAATGATGTATTAATGGAACAAGCTGTCATGTTTAATATTTAATCAATTTACTGTCTGTATACAATTTGTAAATTTGGATATTTCATTAGAATTAGAATAAAACATTTCAAGGAGTTTAATTATATATATATATGTTTGTTGGGTAAACATTTGCTATACAAGAACATGTCAAAATATGCTCACACTCCCTTTCAAGACTTTATATATGCTTATAAAATTTATAATCTGTGATTTATCCCCATGAAATAATGTACCTTCATTTCAGCTCAGTTGAATTGAATTGCATATACCCTACAAACTGTAAACAAAATGTATTTCATGAAACAGATCGTTTTGACTCTTTCTGGTTGGATGCGCTGCCTTCAAAGTCATTTTAAATTGCTAATAAAACACACCTGCATAAAATAAACTGCACATTCTGTAATTAGTTTCTAACCATAAATAGCCTGCTGTTATAATGACCTATATTGCTTGTTGGAAGAATTATTTAGATTATTAATTAATATTAATTATATTACAATACTATTAGTATCTGTTGCATTTATCATATTTGTTTATTACAATTTCTTCACTTCGTGTCATGCCTGAGAAGACCCCTTTCCTGTGGTAAAATCATTGCAATGTCTCGTTTTGCTTCATTAGATGTTAATCGATGTGGTTCATGTTGA